>NC_067289.1:10022819-10325849 GCF_020740795.1 Apus apus
ATCATATGTCTGGCAACTGTATTTTAGTGCAGCTTAGTGCTGAGAATGTGTGAAAGATCTGGGGCAGGGGGCTTTGAGCTGATCACTGTTACAGTTACAAACCTCAAAGAGTGTGTTGTGTATCCACAGGTGACAGCGTTGTATTGCAGATGCATAAAATGAGAAACACTGGAAAAATTTTACTTGCTAACAAGACAGGTAAAATTTAGAGGATTCTTGTACAGAGGATAGTGTTCTCTGTTCAGCTTCAGGGTTAAGATATTGGTTATGCAGCTGGTCTCATCAGCACATTCTGCTGCAAAACACTGCACACAATAGCAAGTTCTGAATTTAAGACAGGTTTGGTAAAGAAAAGTGTGTGTTCCAGAGGCTTTTCCTGTGCCTGCCCTTTGATGAAACCTGATGTGACAGAGAAACTGCTAGATGCTGGCAAATAATCCCTGGGTTTTAAACCAGCCAGGCAATAAACAACTTTCTAATATTCAGTGCAGCAGCTTCTCTAGAGCCCATCTGTTTCAAAATAACCCTGATTCTGCTTACCAGGCGGAAAGCCCTGCTGGCTGGGGTCTGTGCTCACTCCCGCGGCAGCTCCCGGGGCTCCTGTGCCATCTGCCGGGGGAGTGCACCAGGCCTGCTGCAGGGCTCTGGGATCTGGCTGCTTCATCACCTTCTTGCTTGCTAATGGAGTCTTATCAGCACCATTAAAAGTGCAAATTTAATACTGCAAGCCAATGCGTGCCCTCTCTCCTCCTTTTTCATTTCTTGAAGGAGCAGAGAAATGTTGGCCCAGTTGCAGCTGTCTTCTTGGGCATCCTTTATGAAAACCTGGGATCTGCAAGGGTTAGAAGTTGTATTACTTGACTACTAAATTGCTCCTCAAGTGTCTGTCTCCAAATAAGTTAAAGAAATTCAGCATGTAATACTCTAGCTTCTTTGCTTTTACTACAAGATGATTAGATCTTTGAAAATTATGCTGCAAATGTGAAAGTCTTTTAAAAAGATAAAGCTTAAGCCTAAGTAGGATCAAATCATGGGTCCTTGCTGACACCTCTTCTGTTGCTGATGTTTGTCTTTGTGACTAGAATTGGGTTCTGGTGGGTAAGGCACTTCTGGGGATGGACCACATTGGATATTTGGCGTTGCATGTGCTCTAAATGTTCACAGTAGAAACTCCTGCTGTTTGTCCAGTAGTGGTAGCTGCCTATGCTTTAGCACTCATAGCACATGGAAGAGCAAAAAAAAAGTCACAAATTCTGTGTTGTGATTACACCTTACTTTTTTCAAGTATGTCATGCAATGAGTATAGCAACAGAAGCCAAACATTTTTTATATTCAAGTTTTCATCAATTTTGCCTTTTAGCAAAATAAATGTGAGTTAATTGTAGAATATACAAGAATAATCATCTATTTCTTTTCTGATTGTCCTATAAAAGTACTCAGTATGATAACCTGTTACAAATGAGGTGAACTACTCAGCATCAGTTCAGTGATGAAATAGAAGCTCAGGGTTTACTTCATAAATGTCTCAAATAGGAATCCAAAAGGCACATTGAAACACTAAATTTCTTTCTGCTATCATAAAGTCTCTAAGGAAGTTTTGGGCATTATCAGCATGTTGCAAGTTAGTACTGCCCAGAATTGCATGAGAACTGAACTATGTGTGTTGCAGGTCTAAATCTTTCATTGGGAAGACTTATATCTAGTAAGAAAGTCTTAATTCTTTACGTTTTTTGTTGGTTGGTTATGTGCTGTCTCCATTTGTGTAGAATTTAGAATGTTTTCTTGCTCTAAAGCAGAAATATTATCCAATACAATCTGTAGACAGTACCTGATGTGTCTGAATTTCAGAAATTTTAGAATTTCAATAGTTGTTTGTTTGCAATCTGTTAATAATAAAAGTTAAAGCAAGTTATAGAACTTGAGGTATAAACCAAAAGTTTTTCTTAGGAATCAGAAGAACTAATATTGGGTGTAGAATTTTCAGTGCAGTCTCCAATATCCAATAAGGCATGGCTAATATTCTCTTAATAAGATATATTTTTCTTTCTGCCATATCAGATGGGGCAGTTGCATTTTAAAAATGACTGTGTTGAACATGCCAGTAATGTAATTCCAAAGCTTGGAACTTGACTGGAACCAAGAGAGTATGACAGCCACAAGTGTCTTAAGGGATTACCCTGGTTAATTAGATCTTTTGACTTGAGAAGACTTCTGCTTCTGTCTTTGACTGTGTCTCCACAATTAATTAAATTTCTGATTTTTTTACATGCTGAGTAACCTTCAAACTAGTGTTTAATGCATTGTCCATTATGCCTCTGGGGCACTGTAGGTGCAGAGTCATGTGCTGCAGTGCCTGACTACAGCAAGTCTTTTAGGCATGATCAGCATGTTTATTTAACATCTAGATGAAAATGTTTAAGGTCATTAAAGCTTTGTCTATATTGCTGTAATACAGGTTTAGTAAAACCAATTGTGTTTACACTGGTTTTTCTTGTTTTGGTCCAAAACCCCATAATTGTAAACTTTAGTAACAAAAACCCCAAACAACCCAGTGGCAGGAAAGGTGTGGAGGGTCTTGGTCTTATTCATAGAATACAGTTCTAGTTCACAATAAAATTAGTTTTAAAATATGCTATTTAAAGTTTAGGTTTTTTGTACTAACTTCTGTACTATATCCTTTGGTCTTGTCTATCCTCCAGTATAATTGCATTTCTAAAAATACTTTAAATACAGTCTTAAAACCTATTAGTCTTGAAGTTCTTTGTGGATGTGTTGAAAATTTTGTGTTTTCTTGTACAGAACTGCAGGGTGTGTTTCAGTCCTAGCAGTGGCTTAATTATAATTTCTGAACACTGTGGCTTATGCTTAATAAAGGTGTTACTTTGTTAATATTTCTCTTGTAATTTAAAAAAAAGTCAGGGAGCTGTTTTAGTTAACAGGATAATTTAAATATGTACATATATAAATACGTGTATTTAAATCTTCAAATTCAGACTTCACTCTTCACAATATTGTTTGATGCAAAATAATATTTTCTTGAACATAAAGCCTTTCAAAATACATTGTCAATTTTTTATTTTTGAGTCAATGTCTAGGCACATTTTTGTATCCTTTTTTATAACATCTCGAGTTCTTGTGATTATTAGAACACATTTGTGTTTGAAGTGTTGAGTGTATTTTGGGGGGACTCTGTCAGTACTCATCTCACCTGTATGAGTGATATCTGATTTCTTTTAAAACTAACCAAGGATGCTACATAGAAAAATAAATGTTTTAATGAGAAGCCTTGATATGTATGGATAAACTCACTACAGAAAATAAATTTTTTAAAAGTAAATGCTTAATTATGATGATTTAAAAAAAAATGAAACTTGATCATTACAGTGCAGTTTTGACCCTGTATGGTGCAGCCATTTTTACCATCAGGGCCTTGGCTATGTTACCCTTTCTATATCAAATGTTATATATTTCAGCTATTGTTTAAAGTGTATTCATCAAATGTCCAAGTATTAAACAAAAATATTAGGCACTTTAAGTTTAACCCTGCCTACCAGAGTTTTAAGCAGCTGGTTATCTCTGGAAGGATTTTCCAAGATTTTGACTTGACTTGTAAACACTAAAGAAAAATTATGAATCTGTTCTAGTATTTTCATGAAATCATACATTTATTAGCAAGTACTCTATGAACTAAAATGCTTTTGTAATTGAATGAGACACTAACAGAGGTCCTTGGTAAGTTGGGCTCCCTGACTTTGTGTCATGCAAACAGGCCTTGTGTTTGCTGCAAACAACTTCTGATACAGGATACAGATGTATTTGAAATCCATCTTGAAAATGAACATAATACTAACTTTTCCGTATCTACTGTTGTGAAATTGAATGAGATCCTGCAGTGAAAGTTCAAATAACACTGGTTGTTGCAAAGGCTGTTTCCTTTAAAGCTGATGTATCCTTAGCACTGTTCCCATGTTCAGAAGGCAGTTTCTCCTTTTTGTTTCCCTCAGCCCCTCAGCTATCCTCAGTGCCTCTTTGTGAATTCTAAAGAGTTGCTGGAATAGCAGGTTCTTGTCTCTCCTTGGGGTGCCACAGCAGAGAACCTTCTGTCTTGGTGTGCTGTTTCTGCTCAGATTAACTTGCTGGCAGTTCTCCCTAGCTGAGCTGCCACCTGTAGTTGATTTCTGCAGTTGCTGCCAGGGGTGGGACCCGTGTGTGCATCTGCTGTGGGGTGGACCCCAGTACTCAAAGCAAAACCAAAAGTTTGTTTTGCCAGAAGTAATTACTGAGGATGTTTAGTTTAAAAATCTGGAGTTTACTGTAGAGAGTGGGGATTGTGAAAAACATGAGCTACTATTACTTGTTAGATACTTGAGTGCTTAGGTTGTGGTTTGTTGGTTTGTTTGTTTGGTTTTTTTGCTGCTGTTTTTGTTGTGATTGCCCTGAAACCATCAGAACTGGAAACATTCAGCTTTGTTTCCTCTGTGTTGTGATGCTTTGGATTACAGGATAAACATTAATTTCTTTCAAATTACAGATAAAACTAACCATTGTTTTTCATTGTGTCTTGTAGGTGTCCATGGAACAAGTTACCGTAATGAGCGGCGACCTTATGGTTTTTGGTTTCCACATGATTCAGAGGAGGAAATAAGAAGGCAAAGGCTTCGTAGGTTTGAGACATGATGAAACTGTCAGGTTTTGATGTAATTTATTAAGTGCTATTCAGAGTAACCAAAATATTTGCAGATTTGTAATATTTTTCCAGTTTTTTACTACTAGTTGCAAAACTGCAGAGGGTTTTCTGAGTTCAGGCTGAAAACTGCAACTTGCATAAAGAGTGAGAGATAGGAATCTAAATGTGATCTTTGGCAGTCTCCATCTTAATGCACCTTAAATATGGAAGAAAACTGATGGTTTAGCAAACTGTCTTTTTTCCTGAGTTCTTTTGTGTAGCTTCAAGTATTCCTTGGCTTTTTCACTGCTGGTGTTCTCAGACAGCAGGTTTTCTTCATCAAATATGAAAAAAACATAACTTTTTAATGCAATTGTAAAACCCTGCAGTTTTTCATTACATACTTGTCTCTGTTTACCTATGATGACCAACAGTTCTGGGACTGGCATGTGAAATCTCACTCAAATAGTGCTTGGAATGACAACACCTAGATCACATGGCTCCAGGTCTAAGCTTTTGAGCTCCTCACCCTGAGGAGTTATTTCATGCAACCTGTAGTGTTGCAGTCTTCCTTAAAACATGCCACTTCATTTAGAGCTTGTGTGTGATAAGAATTAGTTATAACAAACTGCCCAGTGGCTGCCTGTCACACAGTGGCTGTCCTGCCTGTGGCACATATGCCTGTTCAGTAATGTTAACTAATGAACCTGAAGGTCTTTTGTTCTAGTATCACTCAAAAATTACTCATTGCCTGGGTTCTTCTTCCTCTAATAAAAGTAGTTCTTCTGAAGCTGGGGACACTTCTCAGTAACAATTTTCAGCACCAAAGAGGTATGACTGCATGAAAATAAACTGATTATTGCTTTTTGGCTCAGAACTGTTCAAGTGTCTTCAGTACTACTTTAGTAGAGCACTAGGATGAGCAATTTAATGGTTTCTTTTCAGGTACATGTGATCACCAGTCAGTGCTTTATGAAGTCTACTCCTCTGTGGAGTTAGAGTTCTAATGTAAAAACAGTGCTCTATTTTTCATAGAGAAAAATGTCTTGAAACTATTTTTTAGTATATTTTTTTAAGTAAAGCTTTTGGTTGCAACTAAGCTTTTGCTTGCTGAAAAATGCACAGTCTGTTCTTTGTCTCCTGTGCCATTCTCACTTTCACCTTCTTACACCTAGTGTTGATTTTTTTATTATTTTTTTTTTGGTCAGGAAGCGACATTATGTTGTTAGACCAAATATGTGGCTCAAGGTTCCAAGAGCCAAAAGACAGGACATGACTTTGAGTGTGCTCCTTCAGGTAGTGTGAGAATGCTGCTGGTGTTCTGCAGGGTCTTTTCTGGCTCATACTGAGGCAGAACATAAGGAATGCTGATATTTGTTGTGTTCTGGGTCTTGGTTGCTTTTCAACATATGTAGTAGCCATAGAATAAAAGAGCAGATACTCTTAATTGACTTTTCTTTGCTCACTAAAACTATGTATCAAAAACCTGCTTACAGTTTGCGTAATTTTCTCAGTGGGTAATAATTATATGTAAATGGGAAGGAAGTAGTGTTGGTTCCTCAGGCTAATCTCTCTTAAGGCTCTGGTCAGAATTTCAATGTAATTTACTATATCTGTTAAACTCTTCAATTATTTAAAACCACTGGATTAGCTACTAGTCAGTTGAAAACGTACATAAGTAAAATTAAATATTTCAATTTTAAACACTTTTTTGTAAAGTGATGTTAGAAATACTTGCTATTAAATATTCAGATATTAATGTTAAGCTGTTTTGACTTTTTGTATAAAAAATTGAAATAAATTATTTTTTACATTTTAATGTTTGGTTTTCACTACAGTAATAAGGCATATATTTTAAATTACAGAGCTGCCACTATATTCTTAGAATTGAAGACTTGTCATACCCATGGGGCAAATGAATTATATTGAGACTAATTTTGTTTCTTTTGAATTTAATATAAGTTTTGGGATTGGATTATTGGAAAGTTCCAGTACTTTAAATATTTTGAAAGTTTATTAACAGAGTTATTTCTGAGTAGGATTTTTACCATTAAAAAATCCCATCAGGTTAGGTTGCAGAGCACTGGTGATGGTAGATTTCAGATGCAGGTGAATTTCTAACATATGCTCTGTTGCACTTCATCTTTTCTGGGACAGAAATTAAGGATAGTCTACCTAGATGAGTGTTCTGTGTTCTCTGTTTAGTGCCTGACTTAACTCTACATAAATTAAGGATTCTTTAAGTAAAAGGAGTATTGTGTAAAATATTTTAGCATCTGAAGTTTGATTCCTTTGTTGTAGAAGCTGTGATTTCTTGTGCATTTTTCATACTTCCTCTGAACTCTGATCGGGCACAATGTGAAAAATGCCATCCCCTTAATTAATCCTAATCAGCAGACTTGTTAACAGGCACATTCTTGGAATTTAATGGCTGAATGACTGCTAATAAAAATGGGATTCTTGCATTCCAGAATTAACGCGTGTGAAAGAACAGTGTGTTTAACTTTGAACATTCTTTTTCCCCCTTCCATTTTGTCCTTAAGCCCAGGCAAATTACATATTCTTGTGTTTTATTATATGCTTTTTCCTGGCAGTACCACTACCCCTAAGGGGTAAAATATGCCCTTTAAAATACTGAGAAAACAGTCTTCATGTGTGTGCCACAGCACAGCAAGAGTGGTCGTGCCAGGTGAGTGTAGGTGGACGTGGAGTTGTTGACACAGGCTGTAAATGAGATCAAAATCTGTCCTGGCCCCCCTCAAAGTGACATCTTGGTGCTAGGGAGGAGCGTGGGCAGGAATGTCAGTCCTGCTGTACCAGCCTCTCAAAGAAGTCATCCTGCCTGAGGCTTTGTTTCCCGTGGTTGCCTTTCAAATAAGGTTTGCTTGTTTGGTGAAAATCAAGCTCAGAATTTTCATGGTCTATTTTTTAAAAAGTTTGACTAATGCCACCTTGTGTATTTTGACAAATACTTTTAAAATTGTGACAACTCCACTGGTATAACGGGTGTAGGACTTGTGAAGGTTTGGCCACTTGGGAAAAGTTTTGTCTTTGAGTGTCTTTGTTTTGTTTGAAAGTGAAAGGGAGCATTTAACTCTTATTCATTAGATACAGTTTATATAATTGTTCATACTGCATATATGCAGCTAAGGAAAAAAGAACCTAAATATTGGTTCATTAAATCAGTGATATATAGATACAGATATAAAAGTATGTGGGATGATAATACCTGTGGAGAGAAAAATTCTTTCTTAAAACAGACCTTGTTAGGAAACCATGGAGCTGAAGAAAGTTGCAGTTTGGATAGCTCTTAGGGCCAATGGCAGGAAAGAGTGTACCTGATAAGTCTTTGTATTGACAGTCTTTATGGCAGACATCTTAGTTTTGATTTTTATATATACATTAAGGAGGTTAAATTGCAGGTGACAGAGCAAAGCAGCTGTAAGAGTTGTTCTTCCAAGATAGTTATCCTGACCAAATGAAGGCAAAATTACTTGCCTTTCCTCTTATGTGATAATAATGACTGGAAATGCCTGCAGGACAAAAGTAACTTTCCTTTGTTATCCATTGCTGTCTTTAATTGTAATACCCATATGTACTAAGGGTATATACTGTTAAATGTAAGAATGAAGAAGTCTTGAACCTTTAAACCCCCTGCATGTGGCTAGACCATGGAACTTAATAGATGTACAACATCTGAAAATTGCACAGCAAATCTGAGTCAACAAATGGCTTGAAGAACAGATGTGGTAGAGCTGCCTTTTCTGATATGATATGATGGGAAGGGGTGTTCTCCTTCACTATAATTCCTGATTCTGCCACTGGTGAATTGTAACAATTTTTCTTCATCTCTGAATGACTTCAGTGTGAATCACACTTCAGTGTAACAGCTGGCTGAGACACTCATGTTTATGTGCCATAGCTTATTGAGCGAGTGTGCAGATGTGGACAGAAATATTTGCTGGTGTTATTATAAGCTGCTAATTGTTTCCTATGTTTATAAAATAAAAGATTGGTGATTTCTTATTTGTTACCAGATTTCAGAAGGCAAGGAAATACAGCTCTCAGCTTTCTGTTGTAGAACTGTCTATAAAGGAATATCATGCATTTTCAGGAGGTCTAAATCTTGTCATAGATACTGATACCCACTTACTCTTTCAGGACCTGTGAAAATTGGAGAAAGTTTACCATACAAATTTAATATGGTGTGGGTATTTTTGTTTGATGTGCCTAGAATGGTAAAGCAATTGGGTTAATAAAAGAGGAGATTGAGTGTAGATGTGATAGTAGCCTTCTGCTGCATGAGAACAGTGCTAGTGACAAGGAATTCTAAACATGTACATAGTGACCTTTTCTAACAGATTTGGGATACTCCAGCATTTCCTTCTTCAGTCTTTTTGGAGCAGTTTAAACAAATACTTCTTTAGGCCTGTTATGCAGGTAAACAGTAAATGTTCTTGCCTTAGTGGAGTATGTTGGATTAGGTTTGGTCCTTCCCCAAACTGTTCCTCGCAGGGGTCATTTAAGAGCTTTTGGTGGGTGGGCCACTTCTGTGAATCCATGTGTTCTTACCCATATAACAAGTTTTGGAATGGCTGCTACATCTGTACAACATTAATGCCTGTGGAATGACCCGTTTGACTTTTTAAAATGATAATTTAAACTAAGTATCTGTGTGCAGTTCTCCATCAGAGAAGGCTGCTCTGTATTCTTTTGCCCAATGAACAGGTGGATCATGCTCTTAGAGATTCAGCCATAGTGCTAACAATGTAACTTGACTGCCTTTGGTAAGATTTTTCATTTATATGAGTACAAAATGCAATTCAGCAACTTCTGATAAAAGCTTTAAAATATCTGGTGTGCAAGAGCCAAACCTCCCAGCATTTTGTCCAGCATTTTGAAAAACATAGAGCTTAGATCAGAGTGGCCTTGATTCTGCAAACAGCATTTCTGAACATGCTTAAGTAAGCACAGACATCTTCCTATGCAGGGGCAGGGATGCTACAGATAGGAGTCTGTTGCAGGAATCAAGGTAATTGTGTTATGTTGTTAAGAGCTCAGGCACCTGATGGTGTTAAAAAAACTACATTGATTCTGTTCTCACTGCTACGTGTATCTAAGGACCTGAAATCAAGAATGAACAGTTAGCTTACAAAAATGTCCTTTTGAATTGGGTTATGTCAGTGAAATGAGTAGGACAGAAGGTAAATGATCAGGGATGCTTTTAATTTGGAAGGTGCCGTGGTGATAAAACCTTTTTAGGCAGTTTCTGCACATCATCATCAGGAAGCATTCACTGCATATGCTCAGATACTACCTATCTATGGCTGACTGAAAGTTCTGTAACACTGGTACCTTTTATTCCATGTGTTCCAATTTTTAAATGCATCTTAAATGTTTAAGCACAATTAAATTAAAACATTTGGAAACAATATTTTGCTTCAGTTTTTAAAATACAGTAAGTAGAATCCAACAAACTACAGTTGCAGATGCCTCATAGTAACTATTTCTAATATAGATTTCTGCAATTCCCATCAGAATTTGTTTTCTGCCTCTGAGAAAGTTAAATCTCCACATCAATGAAAACACCTCTGTCTTCATCATGCTAAGTTGTGTAAGAAGGAGCGTCTGTCTACAATAGGAGTGTTATTTGTACTTGGTGCTTGGGAGAGATTGAATTCTGAAAGAGATCATACTTTTCTGTGTAGTGAAACTTGGTTTTACCAAGCTGAACATGTCAGTTTGGGACTTGAGTGCTTCATTCCAAATCTTCCTATAAACTACTAGAGTGTTCCAGACAGCTGCCTTTCTGTCAGCCAGCTCTGTACAGGAGAGTCCATTAGCGTGGGACTTTACTACAGATGTTTCCTAAAATTGATTAGAATTCTGTCACACATGTTCTGCATTTCTGCTTCACTGAATCTGTGGAAAACATGAGAAGTACGTGGAATTTCCAATACCATGAAGCTCAAGTCTGTCATCTTTTGAGAAGGCAGCTGAGCCCTGTGTGGTTAAGCACAAGGTGAGATGTGCTCTGAGGTGGTGTCAGATGCTGCTGGATGTCAACGGTACATTGAGGAACTGTTTGTTTAAAAAATTCATTCTAGAATTATAAATATGGAGTTGTTTTTTACTTTGTGCTTCTAAAGTATCACCTCTAATTGAACTCCAGTACCTTCTGGAACATCTGGATGAAGTGACTAGCAAAGGGGAAAGCTGTTAAGTATGAATATGGAGCAGTATCTATTTGAACACTGGTGATTTTTTTTTTTTCCTCCACCTGGCTAGTTTTCCAGCAGGTTGAGGCAGGCAGAGATTCATTGGCTGGTTTTGTTGTTTGGTTGTTTTAAAATGCTGATTTCTGAAATAAGAGCCAGTCATGAAATAGATCCCCATCTTGATGAAGCAATTGCTTCACCTGCTGGGAGGTTTTTACCAGAATTTATCATCATTTCAGTGTGTGAAGGCAAATCAGCCCTGTCCTTGCCTGGCTGCTCCTCTTCACAGCTGGCTTTGGAGCAATCCTTGCAAACAATTGTTCCACATTACAAATCTTCCTCATGGTTTTGAAAGCTTCTTTTCTTTCTTGCTGAGACTGTTCCAATGCATGTAAAGCATTAGAATAGAAGTAGTCACATTTGCAGCTTTTTATCTATGTATGGCATATTGGATTAAATGAATAGTTATTTAAGCATTGCTTGTAAGATCTGAGAAGGCCAGGCTGGAGCTTGGTGTAAAGTGACCAAATTTGGAGCAACAGTAAATTCACTCCCCAGGTGGATGTGGTTGATTTCCTGAATTTGGGTCACAGCAATAGTTTGAGAACTGGTGAGGGTTCATGTTGTGGCTGTGCACGCTGTGCTCAGGACATGCAGCCCTGGGAGACTGGCAGTCTGCAGCTCTATGCCAGGAGCAGGAGGCTTGGTGCAGATTAAATTCAGTTCTCAAGAGTGTGCCTTCAGGGGCTTGAGTTGGAGGTTAAAAGGGGGTTTTAATTTGCCTTAAACACAGGAAAAATATTTATGGACTATAAGAATTCTATGGGTTTTGACTGTTTTGATACTTTGTTTCTCTGGTGCTTCTGAAGCAGCTGAAGTAGGAAAGAGTTGTTTGGTTAAAAGTTTGCCCTGGAAGAATTCTTGTAACAGTTATGCTTAGACTTGTTGCACATAATAATGCCATTCTGGGCAGGAGTCTTTAAGCAGTTTTCTAATCTGGGAAATCCAAAGTGAGGAGGAGGAGGCAGAGATGCTCCGTGGCAGAACAGGCACAGGCTGAAGGCACTGGAGCACTTGGAGGACCCGTGCTGGAGCTGGTGCTCCCTCCAAAGGACTGCAGCCTGTGGAGGACCAAGGTCAGAAAAGAGCAGGAAGGAAGGAAGAGCACAGAGAAACTGCTTTGTACGTGGAAGGTGCCTCCCCCACAAAGCTGTGCTTCACCTCTTGCCTCCCTGATGAGACCATGTCACCTGCAGCAGTAACGAGGTGGTGAAGTCTGGAGAGAAGCTGAACCTGGGAACGTCGCAGGAAAGGTGTCTTAAGGTTTATCAACTTGTTTCCCAAAACCTAAATCAGTTGTTAAATATTTATGCTAATTGACAATAAATGAAGTTAAAGTCCGTGAGCTGAGTCTGTTTAGCCCACAACAGCACTTGGTAAGTCATCTCCCTGTCTGTATTTCAATCCATTAGTTTTCTGGCTCTTTTTCCTCCTGTTTTCCCTCATGCTTGGGGCAGGGGAAGCAGCTGGGTAGGTGCCCGGCTGCCAGCCAGGGCCCACTCACCACGGGGGGTTCAGCAGCCTCAGATGTGGTGGTGCTGGTATGATAGCAAGTGACAAGGAGGGGACTTGGAGCAGCAGGTCTGTCCCTTGGCAGGTGCAGTTGTTTAGGAAGCTGCAGGTCTTGGGTCTGCTCACAGGCCCCAGCTAAACACCTTTTCTGGAGTTGAAGCATCTTTTCTGTTATCTCATTGTGATACCTGTTTTTAGCATGTGAGTTGTGTGCTTCAAATGCAGATATTCTGATGTACACAAATTAAAGTACACTTAAAAAATAGCTTCTATCCAATATAGCATCATTTACATAAAATGAGTGATGCCTGTTTTCAGTTTTGCTTTAGTCTGTCCCTTTTGACATTTTCTGTATAAGATGAAATTCAGTCAAAAGACACTTGCAGTATTAGGCCTGGGCAGCTCTTTTCTTCTGAAAAACAGCAAATGAAGCAAGAATGGTCACATTTCCCAACAGCAGATCAGGATGCAGGCTATTATGCAGCATTTTTCTTCCACTGTTACCTTCCAGAAATCCTGATGTGGAGGGATGTGAAGGATGGAAGAACCTGACACCTGCCCTGAGGATCTGCTGTGAGTTGGAGCCAGGCACCTTCCCTGCTTCCTTGGCACATGGGTGCTGTGGTTTATCTGGGGTGATGGGCAGCCAAGTCTTGGTGTAAACCACTGGTTCTGGATTTAACTCCAGGGCAGTTCACCCCAAACAGCTCTAATGCCAATGACCTCCCAGTCTAGCCAGCATCGTTTGCTGTGTTGCTATTAATAGCCTGCCTGTTCTTGAGCATAAAATTCACTTTACTGGGCCTGCACAAGATCCAGAACGCTTGAATGCGATAGGGTAATTTGGACTGTAAGGACTAGCACAAGGCCATTGCCTTTTGGAGTGTTTTTACCCATGAACAGTTTCAACTACTTCTTTTCACACATAATTTTGTAATTAGGTCCCCTATGAATAATTTACCAATTATTTTTCTGCTTATAGTTACTGGACACATGGTTGCAGAATTAAAGCGTATGCTGCTTTACACTTTAGTCTGCCTTACTTGCTTTGTAGTATTAAGCAATTTATCTGCAATTTCATTTTGAATTAGTACAATGTTTCTGACAAATGCCCTATAGAGTCAGCTAAGCATGAAATGGGAATTTACACACCTATTTAATATTTAACCAATCAGTGGTAGCTTAAAAATACATCTCCCATGTCATATGTTCTTACAGGCTATAGTAAAATGTAACTGGCACAAGTGCAAAAACTGTGTCAGAAACACGACTGGTTTACATCTTTTTAAATCACAAGAGCAATGTGAAGTTAGATTATCAGGTCTTTTTTTGTCGATCTTCTCAGATGTTTTCAATATTTTTGTGTACTTGGTCAAGTTAGGTGAGCACAGATCCAATTCCAAAAAATCCCATTTTGTTCCATCTTATTTGTCTTCAGCTTGTTATGACAAAGCTTGTATAACAGTGTGGAAGGTTTTCTTTATTGCTTGCCCAAGTGCACTTATGCCTGAAGGCCTCACTGTAAATATTTTCAGTAAAGCAACTGCCCTTCCCGAGAGTTTCGAACCTGAAAAGAGGCTGCAGACAGTAACAGAGCAGGTGGTGAGTATGTCAGGAAAAGCTCCTGAGCCCTTAATGTGGAATTACCCAAATCCACAGGCAACAGGGACATGGCCAAAGGAAGCAGGGTATTTGTCCACTACTGACATAGCAGAAGCCAGCAGCCTGTTATGGCTTTAGCTCTGGCCTTTTTGGCAGTCCAGTTTGCATGCCTGAAGGAACAGGTAAGGTGTGGTGCTCCTCCCTCCCTGCTGCTTCCCTCTGCCAGCAGGGAGCTCCCAAGCTGCTCAGCCCCCTGGGGAGTCAGGCCGCTGGTTTTCCTGTATCCTGGCTGAAGGGAGGGAATTAGTGTCTCCTGTCCTTCTGGGGTAGGGATTAGTGCTGCTCACAAGCCTGTGTGCTGTGCCAGGTCTGAAACATTCAGCTGGGATTGCCGAAGAGTGACCTGGGAGGTGTGCCCTCTCCCAGTGGGCTGCCAGGACCAAAAGGGAATTGCTCCCTGGGACAGGTGGGGACTGGGATATGTCCCAGGGAGGCTCCTGATCCTTTCTCAGGTGATGAAAGAGTAGGAGAGTTAACTGACCAGCATGTAAGCATGGCAGATCAGTGAGGCTTGGCTGGTTTTGACAGAAGGAGTCAAAGACAAAGTCTGTATTTACACCTGAATGGACTTACTCTCTGACTATTTTATTTTCTCCTGGGTCAGACTGGAATGTCTGTCTTTCCTGCTCTTTGAATTTGTGTATCCAACTTTTAAATTGGCTGATTGGCCTGTTGTACTCATGAGGGCCTCAGAGGGAGTTTTCTTTGCATAAGGACTCTTGGATGTGGATCTCAGTTTCCTTAAATTCTTTTCCTGGGGGCACCTCTCTTAGTCAACACACAGTGAAATGAAAAGTGCTGGAAAAAAACGTTTTATTCCATTCTAGTAAAGTTTAGCTTATTTAAGTGGTAAAAGGAGCATTTGTGGCACTTCTGCACAGGATGAATTCTCCATTTGCAATCTGTGTTTTCAGTAGTTTCACCATGATTCAAATATGCATTTAATAGTCCTGGGTTTATATCTAAATGGTGGAGGTATAAATGTGCTCTGATTTTTTTCAGAGGGTGATTAGTGCTTTGGCTTATAAACATTTTAACAATCAATGCTTTAAAATATAAAAAGCCTCTCTTGAGCTAGGATTCCATAAGGACCTTGAGGGTGATGGTTCTTTTTTTGGGTGTATTTAGAAAAAAAGAGGGGGTGAAAAAAAAAAATAAATAATTAGCTTCAGGTTTGGAAAACTGTCCTAACACTTCTTATATTCAACACTCAGGTAAGTTTAACATGGTACTATTTCTTTTCAATTTATATTACAAACTGCTTTGTTTCTTCAAATACTTGGATTGGAGCTTAATCTAATTTCACTGCTCTTAGAAATTAATTATGAATATAAATATAGCTTTTTAAGATGTTATCTCTACTAATTTTATTTTCTTGTGTAATCTGCTTTTAAATGGATTTGCAACTTTTTGTTGCTTATGAAAGCCCAAGTAATAGTTCTTTTGCAGTTTGGTTCAATGCTGCAATGGTAAAAGACTTTGATCTTCATTGTTTTATTATCAGGTTTTTTAACAATTACATTTTCCCCTTCCCTCAGAAGTGGAATGTGCAAGTTTCCTTACCTTGTGAAATCCAGCTATAGGGCTTCAAGACTTTTGTATGTTTGCACATCTGTACCTATAAGGATGAATATTGATAGTATGCCACATAAATGCACATGCTTGTCTTGCTGTAACTGCCATTTCTAACAGGGAATCTGTTGTCTTGCGCAACATGTATAGTTTCCTTGGTATTCCCAACTTGATTTAACCCTCCAAGCTCATCTTGTCAGCTGGTGAACTCCAGTGGGACAGTTTCATTGCATTGTGTTGTTTACACTGGATGTTACTACCTGTAGTAGATGCGAGGACATGGGTGGATGAAGCTCAACAGATTTTTCAGTCTTACATTTCCATTCCAACAAAAATAAGTGTTGCTCACTTTCAAATATACTAAAATATTAAATACTGTTTAAACCTTAAGCATGTTTTTTCATCCTGATGCAGGTCTCTCTAGCTTTTCATTCCTGCCTGGCTTGTTAGCCATGCCTCAGGCATACCTGGCATCTACTGATTTTTTTCCTTTGTTCTTGTCCCTCTTTAAGAGTTCCTGAGAGGGGGGCTGATGCAAATTGCAGTTCAGGCATCACTGTTGTGAGCCAGAAGCTGTATTCGTTAGCAAAAAACTGACACGTTCCCCGCTGCCCCTGGCACTCAATGAATGGTGCTGATCTGAAGTCTTCCAGGCAGCTTCCAGGTGACATAAGGGACTGCCCACCACCCTGATCACCAGATCCAGTGTGCTGGAAAGAACAATGAAAGAACTTGGTAGCTGTGCATGAAAAACAGCTAAACTATATTCATCTATCTTTTTCTGATTTTTATTTGCTTTTAACTAGCTCTGTGATGAGTTAATCTCAAAAGTCTAGAGCCAGCTCACTTACTTTTCTGGTATTTATCAAACTGAAGAAAAGAGTAATCCAGGTGGATTCTAAACAATGCAAATGTAACTGAAGGACAGCACGAAAGAAGAGCTCCAATTCTGAAAAGTGTGGTTTCGTACATGAAAATCCCATTGTTTTATTAAGGACAAGCAAGCAAAATCTTTGTAATTGTAAGAGCTGTGTAATTGTTCAGCTTAAGGCTATGACTTCTGTACAGCTACTGCCAGGTCCTGCTCTTTGGAACTGACATTGGTTTAGTTTCTTTTTGTGAATTTTCCTCTTTGATGTTTGCTAGATGTTGGATAGTTTACTTTTCAGAGCTAGAAGTCCCTGAGCCTTCAGAACACACAAACTGTGTGAAAGAAACATATATATGATCACGTGTGCAGATCCTTACCATCAAAAAGGAATATCCTATCCAAAGGCTTCTCCAGTTGGCTGGGCAGGGAGGAATTGACTGATCCTGGCTATGAACTGCCACGGCTTGGGCTGGGGCCTCACACACAGCACATCTGCTGATGTAGGGCTGGATTTCCTCTTCAGAGAGTGGCACCATTGGCAGAGGAGCAGCACTGGACAACCAGTAAGACTTGTCATTCCGACTGGCATAGTAACAAACTTGGTTGATGTTACAGTAAGCAAAGGGCATGGTATTAAACATAGGAAGACAGGATCCTGCCAGACCTGAAAATAGCAACAGATTATGAAAATTACTCCATTCCAGGTAAGTTGAAAACAGTGTTCTGGCCAATGTTGCTGCAGAACTATGTATCTTACCAGGAGTTATGTAACTCACATCTTAAGTCTCCCAGGCTCTTTACCAAAAATGCTGGTTAAATTGAAAACAAGCTTTTTTAACAAGTATCTTCCTTTGGCCAATAATGTTTAATTATGTCACAATCCAGTATTTAAGCAGGATGTAGTTTGTCACCATGGGAAACAGTTGCTATAACAAATTTCTTAGCTTTGCTGATGCTGAGAAATAAATTGGACACGAGGTGGTGGCTGGTTTAAAAAATGGGCTATTTACAAACTACTTAGGAGCAGCAAGAAAATAAAAGCCACTGCTGATAAATAGAAACTTTTTGTCAAGTATGACAAGCCCTTGCTACCAGGGCACTAACCTGAGATCTCAGCAGCTGTTCTACTGCTTTCCAGAAAGGATTCACAGAGTCTCAATGTGAAATAAAAGGATTGGAGGATTTTACAGAGCCTGCAAAATTCTCCTCAGGCAGACATTGATGGGAATTTAGAAGTGACTGGAGCATTCTTCAGTGTACTTCAGAGATGAAGTTCTTCTCCCAGAACTGAATTTTGAACAGCTTCATGATGACCTATTTAGTTAATAATAATCACTGCATGTGTGTTCTGCCTTGAACTTTGTGCATGATGTATTCTTTCTGTAATGCCCCAAAAGCCAAATGCCTTCTTCAAAGGCATGTGACATTTCTATGCAGAAGCCAGTTTTGTTTATCACTGATAATATTTTGTTCCAAAAATAGTAAAGGATCTGAAGTAGTCTGAGTAAGGAAAATGCCTGCTGCAAAGAAAACTCTGCTCACAGGAAACAAGGACTTTTTTTTTCTTTAGATCTTATTTTCTTGCTGTTACAAGGCATTGTTACCAACTGGCTCTCTAGGGGAATGTCCAATAGTGAAAATATTTCAAAATAACACTGCTGTACTAAAAATCTCTCTTTATTACTCCTTTAAACACTTTTTTGCCCAAACTTCTTAGGTCCTTGATCTTTCCTCCTAAGAGAATTGTCTGCCTCTTGTATAATAAGACAACAAGAATTCAGGAAATTTCTTGTGTAAATTGCAGCCAACCAGTTTCTTAGGCTGCAAGTCAGAGACAGCTCAATTAGACAGCTAATTTTAGTCAGAACTGTAGAAGACTTAGAAATTACCCAAGACATGAAAAGGGGTGTCTTTGAGAGTAATTTGGCTCTGCCTTTTTTTAAAAAAATAGTAGCTTCTGCCTCAAAAGCACACAGTTCTGCTGTACATATGATGCATACATTGCTTCATAAAGCTTATTCATACTATCCAACTGCCACCATCTAACTTAACCAGCTCTTTTTCCCAAGCTGCCTCTACAATAAAAAGGAGTGGATCCTCCAGGGAATTATTTTGGAGTGACCAAATGAGATTCCTGATCTAGGAATATCTCTCCAGTGAGTTCAAAGACAGCCCAGAATTATTAGCCAGGATGAGTGAAATGAACAACCCGTCTCTCCAACTTCTATTCAGAATTACTTAGAGGCAGAAATACTTTTCTCATTCAATTACATACCAGCAGCAAGCTCCTTCAAATGGGTCATGTCAAACAGGGCAGTATAACCAAGTTCATTATAATAAGTAATTGATTTTAAAAAGTAATTGATGATTCTATAGTCTGCTCCATTACACTTTGTGTAGATGACACCACATTAGACCTTAACTGGAGAGCAATTATGTACTATAATACATACCAAGATCTTGATTATGAGCTTTCTCTTGTCCTTCCAGGTACAGCAGACTGTAGCCAGTCCATAATTTGGGCATTCCCTGTGGACAGAGTGGTTCTCTGTCTGACTGACTGTGAAGGACAAGTAAGAATCCACTTGCAGATCTAATATAGGGACCTGGTGGTCCTGGAATACCAGTCTGGCCAGGTGGACCTTACGCATAGGAGAAAAGGTAAAAGAAATTTACTTGTGTGAAACACATAGCTAGTGTGAACATTTAAGTGTTCAGTAAGGGGTTTCTGACTGAGTATAATACAACTTTGCAGGTTGACATGGGTAATAGAGGGACCAGTAGACTCATGTTATCTTTCTTATGGGAGAGAAATAAACTAGATTGTCACAGTGTGCTTGACAGTTGGCTTTTCTATTGTGCCCCTGTCCTGTGCAGTATGGATTAAGAAAGGAACTGAGGTGGGAAATGATTTCCCAGACTCAGAACTTAATTTGAATCCATGCAGTAACAGTCAATGCCCTTTCTTCACATACGTATTAAACCATTAATTTATTAAAAAGCAGTCACAGTTAAAATACAATTTTAATTACTCACAGACAATTGCACCATTATCCCTGACTCAGAAATGCATACCTATTGATATATGGCATTAAAGCATGTGTGGTTAATTGCCTTTCTGGTTAATAATGGATGCTGAGATAAATTTTCTTCCAATAGGTGGTCTTATGTGTTGTGAAATCATTCACAAATGTCACTATCAGTGCTTGAACTGAGAGAGGCAAAAGAAGTTTCATCTGTCTCAGGTTAGAGGTAGATGTAGCCATGTGTGAAGTGGGCAGCAGAGAGAAAACTTAGGCCATGCATCACCTCACATCTCTCTCCAAAAAGCCATGTTCCATTCTTACCTTGTGGCCCAGTGAATCCTTGCTCTCCCATATTCCCCTGGTCGCCTGGTGGTCCAGGTGCTCCAGGTAAGCCATCTTGACCTGGCAGGCCATATGACCCTTCTTCACCTTTTCTTCCTAGGTAAACCAAAAGTGTGCACTTTTTCTTCATATGGCTGCCTTTAAAGGTTACACGTTGTCCAAACATACGCAGCCTGTGTAGAGCCAGTCAGCACAACTGACACCACCAAGAAATGCTCCAGGACAGAGGTGCAGAACTGCCTTATGCTGAGACTTCTCTTAACAAATTCTTGTCTTTCTGCCCACAGTGGTAGCTCAGAGGCATGACTTTAGTAACAGCAACTGCTGGTAAGGTTTTATGTCCTCTCTACAGAACTGATATGATTTACAGTTGAAATCAAACCACTAACAAACATGATTATGACAAGCCTCTTGCAGAATTCCCATCAGTATCTGTACCATGTCATGAGTTATAGCTTATCCTGTATCAGGCCCTCATCTTTCAGGAACCAATTCAGCAGTCTTTAAATGTGTACTGAACTTCCTGTGAATTAATGTAGGTATTAGAGGATTTATAGTGAGGATTTTAGGCTCCCACTGGCCTTATCTTTTCCTGTTCTCATATGTATGTGCATTTTTCTATATTAGCAGATGATGTCAGTAGAAGAGGTCTCATGTACACAGCACAGATAGTGATTACCCTGTTCACTGGAAACTCTAAACATACCCTGAGTTGAATGAAGTTACCCTTGCCAGGTGTTACTGCCCTCAGCAGTTTCTTCTCTTTTAGTAATAAACAGTTTTCAGATTGTTTCTCTAGTACCACAGTTGCTTCTCATTAATGGTGTGTTTTATTCCTGGCACATTTTGCTACTTAACCTGCAGACTGAGTAATTCAAGGTTGTCTCACAACATTCACATTTCCCCTGTGCTACTTTTTACTAGATTCATTAAGAAAATCTAAACCAGTCAAAGCCATTTAACAGCTTTTCAATGCTGGCTGCATAGTATTTTGCCAAAGCTCAAGTACACCAGTTTTAGTAATATGCATCACTTTTGCCAGTAAAACCTTCAGTTTGTCCTCCAAGCCAGGAAAAAAATTGGATTCTGCTATCTTAATGAAAGGTGAAACATTACTAAGTGCTTCTTTCATAAAACCAGTGCAAGTGTGTATCCCAGTATTGCCTGGTTTTACAGAAACTGCTTTAATGCTGCATATAATAGGAACACTGTAATTCAACCCCAGAAACACCTTTTAGTTGGCAAATCAGTTAAGATATGTAAGACTGGATCATTCACTGAAAATTGCCTTGTGTTCACTTTCATGGAGGGAGTGACTACTGCAGGGCATCTCCTGGGAGAAAACCAGATTGTTTTTTTCTCTGGAGACACTGGATCTCCAGCCCAGCCACCACAACCAAATCTGGTTTCCCAAGTAAGAATGATCTAAAACTACATAAGCTGAAGGCATCACATTTAGACACAACCTAAACTGAAGCTACTGCACAGACATGCTACACTGTATTTCTCTGGAGATGGCCATTCTGTTGGAATCATCAATACCAGCATGATCTTGTTTTCTGTTTATCTGTCAGAATGTTTCAGTCTTTCATAATTTCTTTTTAAGATATCTTTGGCCAGGTTTATTCTGTGATAACTTTTTCATGTTCTAATAGGTAGACAAAAAAGGCTGTTGTAGCCACCTCTCTGATTTCAGTGTCCTTTTAGGACTCTGCTTAGTAGAGCCTTGTGATTCATTATTGCTGACTTTTAAAGCATGTGTATTTTTAACATCATCCAAACATAACCTGTCTAAACTGTAGGAGAGGTTTGAGGCCTTTGCTGTTTCATTTGTTGGTAAAAAGGAGAAGTACTGTTTGAAGAATTCTTTTCTCAAAAGTGCATGATGTTTTTGCCCTCCCTGGCCCAGGAAGAGGAAATGCAATGCAGGCAAGCTCATCTAGCCTGGTTCAGCTACATTGATCCATCAGCCTTGGTACTAACCAGCCCACTACATGGCTCTGGAGGCAATTAATAAATGTTTAAGGGGAAGAGACAGGGTAAAATAGACAAGTAACATTGATACTGATTCTTTTAAATTTGTTCTCTAAATGGCTAAAATGCACATCCAAGCTTTCAAAACACAAGCTTACCTTGAGGTCCAGGGTGGCCTATAGGCCCTGGTAATCCTACAGAGCCATCATGTCCTCTTTGCCCTGCTTCCCCAGGGGGCCCTGGGATTACAGGGCAGGAATCATCTATTTTTCCTGGTTCACCAGGGTCACCTACAGTGTGTAATAGGAAACTAAATTAGAAGATTGGTTAGTAGCTCCCATGTGAAAAATCAACATGACTGTTTGCTGGTTTGGGTATTCAAGTGTATACTTTAAGTATTTTAAAATCTTGATTTATTGAATCTCACTGCTTTATATTTTACTCTTAAGTCTTTTAGAACAACATTTAATAGCATGGGGTGAGCATGTGTTAGCAAGTGCATGCTAGCTGATGTGTTTCAAATGCTGTACAGTTTGTCTTCATGAGCCTCAAACTGATTCGAGTTCAAGCCTAAAGTCTGCCCAACAAACACCTTAGCAGATGTGAAGATTTACAGTACTTTTACAACCACAGAACAGGTGAAATATCAATAAGCAGGCCAAAGCAGCTAACCCACAATAGCAATTTAAGATAATTATTAAAATAAAAATTGAGAATGGCCATATTTTGTGTATCAAAAATTACTGGGACCTATTGGCTATTTGCATTTTGGAACAAAATCAGAGTCAGATCGATTTAGTTAGATTTAAGATTTCAGCATTTGTACTAATCCAGTGTTGGGATCCAAGCTTTTGTGAAGTTTTTGGCTAGAAAGTGTCCTGTGTAACAACCAAAAAGAAAGTGGTAATTTGAAACAAAAGTATTTTACAGGTCTAATTTGTATCACAGCATGAGGCATCTCAATATAGCATTATCATGATATTGGTTTGCTTGGAGGTTCTAACTATTCATGTGAAAAATCTACCAGAACTATGCTGTAGTAGCAGTATCTATTCTAGCAGGCAATCCAAGAACATATTCCAATAAGAGTGGATTGCATCTATGCAAAGGAAGCCCACATGAAAAGAAAAATCATCAATAGTCATGAACTTACCTATGAAACCTGAAGGTTTTTAAAAATGAGAAGGAGGTTGTGGCCGTTGTGGTGCAGGTGGAAGCGAGTTTCAGGCATGTAAATTAAAGCATGAAATGAGAACTGAAATCACTTAAATGAGATGACAGTAGAAACAAATACATATAAGAAATTTTTACACAACTCAAATGAAAAATCAGGTTTTTTCTGAGATTGTTTAAATTATTAAATTAAATTATTAAATTAAACTTTAGTAAGATTATTTGTGCATAGAAAGATCATGGTTACAGTTGAGTGACAATGAGCAACAGGTTCATAAGTACCTGTGGGGCCTCTGGGACCAGGTTTTCCTTGAAAACCTTGGTCTCCTGGTTGTCCTATAGCACCAGGTGGACCCTGTGGGCCATGGATTCCCATAGGACCTAGAAAGAAAGCAGTTGTGCTGTTACATGTAGTTCTAGTTTAAGAAGGTCAACACATAAATAAGATGAAGTCTTGGCTGCTTGAGTAACAAAAGATGTGTGGGACAGCTCAGCTCCCAGAAAGAAATGCGCATTTCCCTCATCTCTCCTTGGTCTTGAACCAAATTAGAAGTCATTACTTTTTTTGAAGTGGTTGGTGTAGGTAGGACTTCTCTACAGTGTGTGGGAAAAGCAAAGTATGCAGATTCCTGTTTTCATGCTAAAGAAGCTGTTAAAAGCCCAGATGGGGTAGATGTGAGACTGCATTAGTTCAAACACAACTGCATCTTCCATAGTTTCTCAAGACCCCTGCAGAGATGTCAAGGTTTGTTTTATCTGGCAGTCTGAAAAGTTTTACTGTCTGATTCTCACGTTGACAGGGGAGTTTTCCAACAAGTTGTTGTAAGCAGTACATGAGGATGTAGCTCTATTCTGACCCTCTACCCCAGCCCTATCTTGTCTCTAGGTAGCAAGGCAGAGCTATGAAATGTCCAGCCTGTCCTCTTCTGTCTGACTCAGTCTCCATGTCTCCCCTGAGTACAAGGCTCAGTTGCACAGGGCTGGTTAAATGCACATGCTACTTAAAACCATCTCAGATCGTACCCTTTGGGCCCACTCTTCCTTGGTTCCCTGGAGGTCCTCTGGCTCCTTGTTGCCCTCGCTGCCCAGGGTTACCTGGTGCCCCTTGAATACCGGGATCACCTGGATCTCCTCGTACAAAGAAGGTCTCTCCAGGAGGACCGGGATTCCCAGGGTGACCTATGGTAAAAGAACTTTATTCTTAACACATGCACAAAGCATAAACCTCTAAAAATAGCTGTGTTCAATTAGCTCTTGAGCGTTTGGGTTTTTTCCCTGGGATGTAGAACAGCCCTTCCATGTCTTTGGAAATATTAGTGTTAGATGTTGTCCAAGGCATTGTAAGGAAGGCAGTAATAGGAGCTGTGTAGATTTCTGCATGCAAGCAAAAGGTGACAAGTTAATGTTACATGCCTTGAGATACTGTTACTCTATATTTATTACAGTGTTGCTTACCCTTTCAGCGTCCATCCCCTATTTCCCAATAGGAATTGAGTCTTCATACTGGATAAGGAAGGGTTCAGATAATACTTAAGGGGTCAGAACAACTTGAAAGAGCTCCATTTGAGGACCAGAATTTTAGAATTGACTGGATCCCTTGGCAATCCCTGCTTGTAACTGAAGCAAGCTCTACATACATGCTTACAAAAGAGTTGCCAGCTCTAGCTTTCCTATGGATTTAGACTGGAAAGCTTTCTGTGGGTTTACCAACTAGGCAGGACCTTGGATAATGTGTTTTATCCTTCTTTCTTGGAATAGAGGCCAGTAATCTTTTCTGTTTGCTTCTGTGGAAACAGATCTGTCCTAGCAGTAGAACTTTCACAGTGTTACAAAACAGGCCAGCAAAGGGTTGTGGTGATTTCTCCAGTGTTCAGTTCTGTGTATCCACTGAGGTGCTGACTGGTTTCTTGTTCCCTCTGCACTTTTATACCTTGATCCACAGACAGCAACCCAGCAACTCTTGGTAGCCTCAGGGACTCTTTACATTATCAAATTAGGTATTTTGGGTTTTAATACCTCTGATGCCATCTAAACCAGGTGGTCCTTGATCACCTGGAGGACCGGGAGAAGCACTATCAGGAGATATTCCTACAGGTCCAATGGGTCCAACAGGTCCTCTTCGACCTAAGGGATCACATTTAAAAAAATCTGATTGCTTTAGATTACAGAAATAAATTACTAACTACAAGAAGCAGAGAAGTCATGGAAGTCATGTATGCTCTCAGTTGTATACAGAACATACTGGTGACTAGGCTGATGAAGACTAAATTATTACACTATAGAAGTGTAATATTTGTTATCTTTTAAAAATGTAAATTATTTCCATAAAACCTATTTAAACTAAAGAATGCATCATCACACATTGGCATGTGGCCACAAACAGCTGCCTTCTCCTGGATTCTAACAAAGGGAGAAATGGTAAAAATGTTAAATGAGTCAGGACTATGGAATCATTCTGCCTGGGATTAAGTATTCACAGATTGTTCCTAGCAAAAGTGACTTCAGCTGTTTCCTAAAAACCTTGGTGAATAAGATGAATTTACTAGCCTTAAATATATTTTTTTTCCTAATTTGTAATTTTGGGGTTTTTTTCCCCAAAATGAAACTTTGGTGCTCTTATATGTGACAGGCAGGAAGAGTTACAGGTTATTGACCTCAATGTAACACTTTTGAATAGTGGCAGCTTGTTCGCACGTGTTGCACTCTGTTGCTTTCTGTTTTCTATAAAAAAACCGTTCTAGTTTCTTCAGTCTTGTTTTCAACCCCATCCTTCCATTTGCTCTGTAGTGAGCTCTCCCTAATTTGTCAAAGCTGGACGCAGTATGCTGCAGGAGGCCTTGCCCATACTAAGTCAAGCAGTGTTAATACATCACAAGAAAACCAAAACTTTTCCTTATGTTTAAGTAGAATTTCCTGTATGTCAGTTTGTGCCCATTGCCTCTTGTCCTGTCACTGAACACCACTATGAAGAATCTGTCTCCATGTCCTTACCCTCAGGTACTTGTACACATAGACAAAATCTCCCTGAGCCTTCTCTTCTGGAGGCTACACAATTCCCACTCCTTCAGTGGCTCCTCAAATGACAGATGCTCTGGTCTCATTACCTTCCCAGTGACCCTTCCTCAAACACTTGCTTTTTCCTATTTCTATGCAATTCCTGTATCACCAAGGCTCTTAAATAACCATACCACTCTTGTGATACAGTTCCTTCTTGCATTTACATCAGAGTTAATAGATTCAGTCTATTTCTGTGACTGCCAGCTCTCCTGCACTCTTTCTTCAGGAATTTCTTCCCAAGGAGCAAGACCACCTAGCAGTTCCCTGAGTGTGTCCAAGTCATTTCCTATTCTCATTCTTCCCTCTCCTGTAATATACCGGAGTCTCTGTATCTGCTCAGGAAACATCAGAATGCTATTGCAACAGGAACATTTTTAGGGAGGGAATCTTCTTAGTATGTCTCAATGTCCACACTAACCAGGGGAAGAGCCCTTAATTTCAACTCTGCAGGGGCCACCACTAAGAAGAAAACCCTTTCTTACCTGGGAATCCTGGGAACCCCCTTTCTCCAGGGGGGCCTGGAATACAAACACCAGGCCATCCAGGTTCACCTCTGTCTCCTTTTGGTCCAAGTTCTCCTGGGTATCCTGGGGGCCCTGTTTCACTTTGACCTTTATAGGAAAACAATTATGTACATAAAACTTTCAGTGAGTACAAATACAGATGTGCAGAATAGAAATACCAGCTGCAGATGTTCCCCTTGCAAGGGTTGCCTAGTGCTATTTTTCTAGTTCTCTCTTGGAAGCTGGATAGAGTTTTGTTGAATCTGGCCCTAATTAATCTCTTTCAAGGGAATTAATCTCTTTGCTTTACTGCTCTTCTTCAGGGCTTATTTTACATGGTGTCATTACTGTCTGTAACTTGAAATACAAACTGTTTGCATGGTCCTAAACTTAATTTTCTATCAGCATAAATTTGTGATCTCTAGCTAGATGGTGAGCACTGTTTTCTAATCCTGCTTCAAAAACACCTTTTGGAAGTTGCAAAAAGATCAGCATGAGTGAAATCCAGGTTCCTCCTAATTTCATGGCACAACTCCCATGGACTTTAAAAAGGCTGAGATTTCATAGATCTCCTTTTAATTTGTTAGTTTATCTTTTACACATAAAAAAACATGGAGACTTGGCACTACTTTGATTCATTTGCACTGAACATTTTCATTTTATAAAAAGGAACTTTTAAAGGTTCCAACACATCTATGCAAGTAATGGAAGCTTTAATGTTTTCTCCACAAATAACTGCAGGTGTGTCAGTAGGCATACTTCAAGTTCTGATTGAAACTTTAGTCTCAGCCTTAATGACACCTTCTGAGCAAAGCAAGTATCAAAATAAGGTACATCATTCCCTGTACATTCAGTCATTGAAGAGAAGATTTTTCTGTTCCACATAGTTATTTCCCCTTGTTACCTGGAGCTCCTGCAGAACCTTTTTGACCTTTTAGTCCATCCAAGCCATCCAGTCCAGGCAGTCCAGGAAGACCTGAGAGGTATTACAGACATGATTTGGTGTCACAATAGTCCTTTACAATCAGAATTAATAATTATGCCATTTTTTCTTTCTGACAACTCTCTCTGGATCAAGGTGGTATTTGTTGAATGTGATTCTTATTGGCTACTAAAGATGAGATCACCGTCACGTGAGTGCAGTGGTTTTGGAAGGGAAAATGTGAAAAATCTGAAAATAGTATTCATCAAAGCTAAGCTTCACATCAAAGCAATCAGAAAACATTTTAACCCTTCACGTATTTCCATGCTGCAGCTGGCAGCAGGAAGCTCAAGGTGGTGAATCTCATGTCTGTGGCTAAACTGCTACATGTGATTAACTGGTACAAAGGTAGCTGTGTTATCCCTGTGTGACCAGGTGACAGGGATGCAGATTCTATCTCAATTAACTGTCAAGCTGGGACTTCTTTGCAGTTTCTGTTCCAAGTGTACATGCAATTCAATCTAGGCGCACTAGAAAGCTGAAGTTGAACCTGGCTGCTTTTCCCTGGTCCTGCAGATTTCACACAAAAACTGCTTTTTTGAAACACACTATGACAAAAATTCTTTGAACAGCACCAAGTATTTGAAGACAACAAATCTAATTGAGACCTATGCTGAAATGTGATAGTACACAGCAGCTCTGCCACTAGTGTTTGCTGATGACTAGATTACAGGCTGAGTGTTCATGATAGTAAAATGTGACTTTTGCTTTATAATCTGTGCATTTTTGAAAACTGCTGAAACAAACAGTAAAAACATAGATGGCATTTTTTTAAATCCATTTTTAGAAAGTTGAACTAATCTGAGATTGCAGCAGAGGGAAACAATCTGTCTTTAGCACTTTATGGTTTCTTAAGTTGTATAGATGAACTATCAAATGTGAAGACTACACTTACTAAAGGCAGACAGCAGCCTATCACCTGGTGACAGGAACAGATTTGGCAAAACTGATGGGTCACTGGGTAACAGGTTTCCAAGAGGTTTCAGGCAGAGGAATAGACTTGGGATGGTTCTTGCTCCAGAGAGAGACAGATTAGAGTGGATGCTGGTCATCAAGGAATTGAACAATATTCGGTGCCTATTCCTGCCTCTTTTCCCCCTTTGCTGCTTATCTGCCTGATATCCTTCCCTACCAGCTTCTCTTCCTGCTGTGTAGTATTCCCAGTCTAGTTGCAGCTTTTTCCACAAATTTGAATTATCTTTGTCTGTCTCCTATTCCCTGTCTAGCTACTTCCTGGCACAGAAGATATAGGTTCTCAGTTTTGGTTCCTGTGCTTCATCCCAGCATGTCCTGCAGCACACAAGTCTGCTGTATATCCAGGGTATGTATCATGGAAGAATTTGTTACTGTACTTATGCACACAGGAATGGATATATATATTTAAAAAGCTTATAAGGTGGTCAAATTTGGCAGGGACAAATTGCTGTAGGAGCAGCAACACAAATGTCCTTCATCAGCTGCTTCACTTGCCAAATTTGAAGGTCCTAGTGCAAAGCTGGGTCATCTGAGAAAAGAAAAATTAAAAGGGCACTGAAGTTCTGATAGACACACCAAAATTAATAATCCCATAGCTTTGTTCTTGGAAACTGTTAAGTTATTTTAGTTAAAGTTTAACAAAGGAATTAAAGGAAAGGGGACGGGGGGGAAATCCAGCTTGTAGCAAACACTAGTCTGGAAAAATTTTAAATCCAGAAGATAGTTTGAAAACCTGCAATACATTGATAACATAGTCTCTATGTAATCCCCTTTATAATACAGGATACTGGTAATCGGACCTGTAATATCTTCTATGCCCTTAATTAACTGCTCTTTAACCTTTTATGACACTAAGTCTCAGTCCTACTTTCAGTAGCCTGCCTGTGCTTTGGACATGCTACCATTTTCAAATTTATGTAAGAGTTGCATGCCAATCTGGGGAATTGACCAGTGGCATTTAAAAATGATTATGAACTCCTAATGATTTTTGGGACCCAGGTCACCATTTAAAACTCGCTTGATCCTTCAGTCCAGATTGATGGCTTGGTCTGCTTGCTTTCCAGGGAATTCCTGATGCATTTGCCAACAATCCATTATAACATCAGCACTTGTAATTCTAGACTTTTGGATTGCTATAGTCCCATATTTCTAGGTACAGCTGAATTGGCTGACCTGTGTATGAACCACTGTTTCTGTATTTTACAGCCCAATTCAGCTTCTACTTGCACAAGTAACTCTGCTAATGTTCTTAATATTAATTGATTCATCAAGGTTACATACACAAGTGAGGCTTGCCAGACTAAGCTCTTAACTAGTAAAACTATTTCTGTAACAAAGAAAATGGGATTTTGCTTTGGTAGATGCCATTTAACTCTTTTAATCTAAAAGTTCTTCAGGCACAAGACATTTAATGTAAATGAGGAGCAATTAGACTAAGAAGGCTGTACACTTAGCTATGAACAGCCAGTTAACCATTTCACTTCTAATGCTAGCAACAGCATTCATTGAAAATTACAACAATTAAATGTTCTTGTGTAGATTATGCATCAGCAAGGAATCTGTCATGACAGTTTAAATTGGCACCACTTATTTACTGGAAGCAATCATAAATGGTTTTCATTTTTTGTTTAAATTTTCAGTAGTTTATAAGAAATCTAAATTTTTCCTTAGACTGAATTTGAAAAAGTGAATCTATTGTCCTCTCTAACCATTTATTATAGCCCCAAGTGTTACTTTACTATGATTTCTGTTTTATGGGTCACTGATAGTAGTATTCTTGTCCAGGAACTGGTTATGAAGCACACTATAACAGAGAGGATGCAAAGTACATAGTTGATACCTTTCTTTGTGAAGTATTAATGTAACTTACAATTTCAATATATCATTCTGAGTATAGTAAAAGTCAATCATGTTGTTCAACAAAACAAATGTATAGATGAACTGCTGTTCAATCTAAACACAATAATCATTTTGAGAAGCATAAATTAGGATTTGGAAAAAACATCTCTATATTCAATCCACCAAAAATCATTTTTTGAAGGAAAAAACAAACACCCACAACAAAGTTTAGACTTACGTGGGGAAGAAAAGAACAGTTTCCCACACCAACCCAAGTTATCTTACTACAGTTTGTTAAATCAAATTTGTAAGGAAAAAAGCAGTCAGTAGCAGTCAGATGGTTTTGTAGAGTAACAGTGGCACTCCATGGTGAAAAGGTAGAAGACAGCATAATTGAAGTGGAAGTGAAACATCCGAATTACTGCAAACTCCTTTTCTTTATTAACTTCTGTCAGTTACATCAGCTGAACCAGAATCTGCTTCTACCTTCCTTACTCATTTTTGATTGTAGCCCAATTTTCTGAGGTTGAAATTTTGTTACTTTCCAAAGGTGATGGGAACTAGTTTAATTAATCTAGTTGTTTAAGAGGATACAGAACCAAAATTATGCTCACAAGCCTTTTCTGTTTTCACTACTTAGAGGGTATTTATGTCTGGTGCCTTTACCTTACCAGTAGAGCTGCACTGTGTAGTGTTTACCTTTTCTGCCTTGGGGTCCAGGTAATCCTTGCAATCCTGGAGGTCCCAGAATTCCATGTTTCCCTTTTTCTCCAGGTTCTCCTGGCAATCCCTGAGGACCTGTAGCTCCTGAGAGTGGGGGAAAAAATAATCTGTGAAGATGAAAATCTATTAAACTGATTTTTTTTTTTCCTTCATGCTGTGTGACACGCTGCATCAATCAGAGGTACCTGAATGTGTCTGGGAATGTATGAAGAACTGATGGATCTTGCTCTCCAAGATTGAGCAGACTACTGATGCTGTCTACAGGTACTGAAATAGCTTTCAGTACAAGCCTTCACATGATCTCAGATTTCTTTAGCCTCCTCCACAGAGGTTTCTCCTCAGCTGCAATTTCCTGTTCCATATCACTTATGAGCTGTTACATGGCACTTTTAAAAAAATGTTGGCATTACCTGGAAGTCCAGGTATTCCTGGGTATCCAGGGTCACCCTTGGATCCTGGTCTTCCAGGTTGCCCTTGGATACCTGGTGAACCCTTTTCTCCTGGGAATCCACAAAGTCCTTGGAAAAAAAAATAAAATTAAAAAAATCTAGCATTTATTTGTTTTAAGTTCCCTGTTCAACTCTTTATAAGTTTAAAAATTTTAAAAGATCAGGAAAGGGTTTCTGGAGTAAAAAAAGGATTTTATTAATACACTTCAGATCCTTGTATCTCTTTATTAGCAAGGAATTATAGTGATCTCTCTGGTGATACCTGAGAGAACAGAAACTGCTAGCAAGATATAGGCAGGCTAGGTTTTATTCTGGCAAGTATGTTCATTGGTGCTCTACTAAGACAACAGCAGACTCTACCTCCCAGCTTCATGCTAGCCACATTGCATGTTGCCATGCCTCTCAGTCCCTGGGCTTATAACTGTAGAGAGTATCACCAAATAGGCACAGGAAATGGAGCACTCTCTCCACTTACAGAACTTAAGAGAAACCAAGTTCTTAAGTCCAGTTTTTTCTTTAATCAGACAGAGGTACCTGGTGATCCTGGATCTCCGGGAGGCCCTTTTCGACCATGCCTACCAAGCAGAGGAGTTGGGTCACCTGTCTTGCCTGTTGAGTTACAATGACTTTAATTTCATACAAGTATACTTTTCATCCATAAAAAACAAAGGTGGACAATGTTGTAAGATCAGAGCATTTACTCATAGATATTAACAGCTATAAAAGACTCAGAGAACACAGAATGAAAAAAGCTTTGGCACATAAAATTATCTGCCAGCTCAGCCCATCTTGACGTACTAACTCACTCAGTTTATGTTTAGTGTGACTCCTGGCAGAATTCAAGTACATTTACCATAATGAAAAAAGCCCATCCCACCTCCCAAATCATGGGAACTTTCCCACTACTGACAGCAAATACTGAAAATAAAAGATGTTGTATAAATTCCCTAGGACACTTTATTAAACAAAAAGAACTCCTTAGGTTTGTGAGGCTGTGCAAAATCAATACAGCTTGAGTCTATTTACTTAGTAAAGATCTTTCAGGGAATATCTGGGGATACTAAGCCAGCACACCTTCTTTCTGTCTGTGCTGAAATTCCTGTTTATCACAATCAATAATTCCAAGCAATTTCACCTTTGTACAAATGTCTGACCTTTTCCTACCTATTCATGCTGTCTCCAGCTGCACTGTCTGTTTTTGCTGGGAAGAGTTAAAAGGAAATACAGAGTTCAAGTGCTGCTAGAAATTCCCTGCCATAGCAATCCCCACATTTACTGGCTATTTCCTACTTTAGTTTTAAGGATAACTTTTCCAGTAAGTTTGTTTTCAAGTGTTTTCTTTATACTGAGTATTGGTCTTTACTTTTATTGAGCGAATATAATCTCTGGCTGAGCAGGTCTTGAATTTTTGAAGGAATGGCAAATGTAACTGAGAAAATAATTTCTCCTTTCCCCTTAATGTTTTTTTTCCAGGCAATGGTTTAATTTTGTTATTAGTAATGAAATTCTGCTTCAATTAAATTTGGAATATCATGGATGACACCATTTAGTGTTTTTTTGAAACACTTTTTAAAACGTTAAATATTATAGATATCTTTTCAGAGTAATCTCTACCTATGTAAAAAACAGTGTGAAACTTTATTTTTAACTGAATAATTTTGCATATGTGGGCATGAACTCTGCCTGATTTGTTATATTACACTTTCAGAAGTTCCAAGAATTCAGAAATCGTAGTGTGGAAAACACTAGAAAATAAGTGATATAAAAGAAATTCTAAATTATGTTGGAATACTTTAGAAACTCTGTATGTGTAATACAATACTATAATACCATAAATGGTTGCATTTTCTTTCTCTCTGATTTGGTAAATTTTCCAGATCCATAAGAGTGGATTTTTGTGTTTGTCTTCCAAATTAGTAAATCCTGTTTTCTAAGGAATACATTAAAGTGCAAATTTTGCCTTCAGGTAAGTCAGATGACTTTCTAATTACATTAATGTTTTTAAAATTTGCACTTCTGACTTGTTTTTCCTTTTCTAGTGAGTACTCACCACTATCAGAGCATATACTTCCTAACAATATTATTCTTTTCAAAATCATGTTGATACAAACTCATTACCTTTAGATCCTTTTGGGCCAGTCAGTCCTGGATTTCCAGGGATTCCTGGTGAGCCAATGTCCCCCTGATATTTTGAAAAACAAAAATAAAAATGTTTGTTGTATGATGTGTAGCAGGACTGATGTATAAGAGCATTTGGTTCCCTTACCACTGGTAAACAGACCAGCAATCAATATTGAATTGCGAAACTCTGTCTTAAGCGCAACTGAGCTTTGTTGCTTGTCTAACACTGACCATTAACACTTCCAAGAAACTGTAGGTTAGACTTGCTTATAATTCTGAATTTTTGCTCTTATAGTCAATGCTAACTCTTGGCTTGAACAGCTTAAACTTCCCACAGATGGCTTGAGTAATTTGATTTAAAAGGTACCATAAATATGTACCAAATATTGTTGTATGTTATGCAAAATCTACTATAAACATTAACCAGAAATATTTTGTGAGGTAACAGTACAAATGTGAAGATTTCTTTATTTTGCCCTTTGAATAATGACCTATAATCAGCAAAGCACAGATTATCTCTTCACAGAAATATAAGAAAAGACAAGCCAAAAAAAGATATGTTCATTTACCCAAGAAACAGTTGTGCTTTATGCTTTGTGTAATCTTACTACCTGTCCACTTAGCATACAAGCCAGGGAAGAATTTTTACTATATATCTGTATGATGTATGTGCTGGTCTGTTGTTCTTGAGCTCTATTCCTTGTCTGGGTTCTGTTTGGTACAAGTTGACAGTATGGGCACAGAAAACTTCTCTCTTAGCTTGGCTGCTCCACGTAGCATAACATGAAGCAGCAGCTAGATAATTCATTCCATACTTGTGCTGCTGCTGTGGTATGATCTCTGCAGGAAGTGAGTTGTCAATCTGTTCTTAAGGATCATGTTAAAGACTTGCTGGTGTGTCCAGTTTGTCCCCCCCCTAATTAGTGCAGTGTGGCCTGGACTTCCACCAAGTGGCAACGTAACAGAATTACAACATACAGCCAGAGGAGAGGCCCTTTGACTACAGTTCCTGCTAAAATGTAATGAAAGCGTTGAAGTGTTGCTTTAAGGAATTTACCTTTCCTATTATACTGACAGTCTCTTCTCTGGAGAAACATCTAATGGGTAGGTACAGTAGAAGTACCCTTCATCATATTTCTTGGAGGATGGAGACAATGGCAAAGTCCAGCACATTTCATTACCACTTTCAGTTTACCTGGTCACCTGGTTGTCCTTGAAAACCTGTAATTCCTCTAGAGCCCTTAGGTCCTGGGAAACCCTGTGGTCCTGGAAACCCCATCAGTCCAGTGTCACCATGGTCACCTGGCAGTCCTGGGACACCACTCTTTCCTGGAAATCCCGGAGTGCCTCTGAAACCAGTATTGCCTTTTTCACCTGAAGTTAATTGCACAACAAGACAATGACCAATGTAGTCAAGCCATTATCTGACACTTATTTTGAATATGGCTTTGCCTGCATGCTTTGTGTATTGCCTTAATAATTGTCCAAAGAAATCAGCCTGCTAGTGGAAGGATCTATAAACACAATAAGGCTGCTGGATGATACTGCAGCTAGGAGTGATGGATACCAGAGGAGTGTGTGGGTATGCAGGGCTTTATTTTATGAACTTACCTTTTTCACCTCTAATTCCGTTCTCACCAGGAAACCCTGGATCCCCCTTTTGTCCTTTCTCAAGACGGATGCTAATGTAGCCACTGTCTCCTGGAGGCCCTTTTTCACCTTTGAACCAAACATATGAAATATAAGTACATTCTCAATTGTTTCAGCAGGCTCACTGCTAACAGAATTTATTATCCTTCTCTTGCTCTTAGTTAATTCAGTAGTAACACAGGTGATGTTAAATCAGAATTATTCCCTGCTTGTCTGGAACATGAAAGATGGCAATTTTATTGTCCACTCCAGTGCATTGTCTGTGATTGCACCCTGGGGATGGTTGTTCTCCTTCCTGTATTAATACTTAGAGATATTTTTTTTCATGTGTGTTTTTCATAGATTGTAGAACAGAGAAAAGTGATGAAAACTTGAAAAATCAAAAGTTTCAGATGTGTTCAGGACAAAATTCAAGGTAGGTTTGTTTAAGTGATCTTAGTGTTTGATTTAGTGTAAATGCACCGATTGATCTGAGAGGAATTTGTTTTTCTTTTTCATTATGCATTCGTAACTGAGGTGTCTGTATTTAGTACCTCTGAAAACAGAAGTGAATATATTCCTATAACAAGAAGAAAAAGTAACTATATTAACACAGTAGTAACAAAACCAAACATAGCAGTAACATAACTACAGAGTGAAGTGGATTTTTACAAACCTTTTATTCCCATATCCCCACATTCTCCACTAGGTCCAGGTGGACCCATTTTTCCTTCTTCACCTTTTACACCAGAGATTCCCATTGGGCCTTGTGTTCCTGGAAATCCTGGCAATCCCTGGGGTCCTTGAATCCCTTTGCCTCCTGGTAATATTAAATGCTTTATTTACACATTCAGTCTGCTATGCTGTTGCTGCCATATTCTAAGGAAGAGTATAAAGCAAAAGGCAGGAAGTTTAGAAGGACTCCTTAGGAAATCAGTGAAGCCAGAGCTGGAGCATGGCTTCATACCAAGATCAAACTTGTCTTGAAATCCAGATTGCCTTGAAGCATGCAAACATCTTCCCTTTCCCTGCTGCCACCTCCTGGATATTTAGGCTGCACTTACTGCTAAAGCAGCTATCCCCAAGGCATCTTAAATACAGTGTGTTACCTAAGACACCACCTGTTTTTGCCTGTAGCTACTGGAAATCACGACTCCTGCTGTCCAGATGACAGACACGGGGCAATAGGATTTTGGTATAGTTACTCAGACTGTTTGCCCATTAGCCAGTGATGATCTAGGACCAAGATCACATTTTTTATAAGTATTAGACATAATGTGAAGCTATTTCTCCACTTACTCATCAGCATACCATCAGATGGCATCAGTAAAGGAGACAGTCTGGATGTAATAAAAAGTATACTGTATCTATTATAGCATATTTAACAACAGCCTATTACAAATAGGGAATAATACATGGAAATATGTTGGTGTTGTAAAATAACTAATGCACCAGGATGCAACGAGATGCATCAAGCTACTTCCATCCCTTTGGTTTTATGAAAAGAAAGCAAAGGGATGCTATTGTTGCTGCCTCGACCCTGCTGCAGGGTCTTAGTCTTGAAGCTGGAAGAGCAAGAAAAGTGCAAAGTCCTTCCTAGCTTGAGCAGTAGAAATAACTCCGTCTACAAGCAAAGTTATAGCTGAGGTGGTTTGCAAGATATTTAACATACCTGTTTGTCCTGGGAAACCAGGTGGTCCTTTACTGCCTGGAAGCCCTGGAAGTCCTTGGGAGCCTGGAGGACCTGGCGGACCTTGGGAGCCAGGAGATCCTTTGATACCTTTGATGCCGGGTGGCCCAGCTAGGCCCCTGTCTCCTCTCTGACCTTTAAAGCCTGGTAAGCCTGAGAAAAAGATACTTAATTTATGTATGTAAATGGAAGAAAAGTGTTCAGTATCTGTATCTAAAAAAGTAGAAAGTGATAGATTTTGGTATAAGTGTGAATATCATCAACCATGGCAAAACTTGGAAACTTTGCTATGATGCTGGCGTGTCTACTCTGTCTACAGTTTTCACCTGAATGTTTACTTTCTTGTATTTCTTCTGTGAGAGATATAGCAGTAGAAGTGTCTTCTGAAAAAACTCTGATAATTAGTAAATAATTTGACACATATGTCTTCTAGCTCTCCCTAAATAACACTTCCATTTAAACATAAGGATGATTAAAGTATCACAGTAGGGACAGGAGCCTTGGTTAAGTTACACAGCACAACAAAATAAGAGAACTCTTTTTATTACCTGACAGCAAACAGACTGATTTATCCAGTTGAGGAACAGTATGGGAGAGGAAGGAGAGTTGAGATACATCTGAGATGCACACTATACATTCCTATACATACAAAACAATGTACACCCCCACCAAAGAACAGCCCCCATAGAAATATTTGTCATGCCAGCCACAAAAATAATGTGATTAAGTCTGCTAGAAAAGGTGCACAAAGCTTAGAGCTGTGAGGCAACCTGATGGGTGTTGTGTACCTTGAGGTCCTGGCAAGCCTGTGACACCTCTGCGTCCTGGTGGCCCTGGTACGCCTGTGTCACATGGTGGGCCAGGGAAGCCTGGACAGCCTGGTGCTCCTATATCACCTTCTGGGCCTCTAAAACCTTTGACACCTGGAAATCCTGGGGTACCAGGCTGTCCTGGAAAAAAACCCCAAACAAACACATTGGAAAATGTTTTCTTTACATTACTCACCAACCCTCAGAATTCCTAACTCTACTTTTTAAATATACATGGTCAGTTTGTGTAATATCTTATCCTCTAGTGTTTGCAAAGTTTGGAAAACTGATGCTTTTCTGCAATTTAGAGCTGGCTTTTGTGGGAAGCTTCTTTAAGGAACAAATACAAATTGAACTCTCAACTATAGGTAAGGATGACTTTATGGTACAAACCAGTAGCTCCTGATGCACCGGCTACCCAGCACTGGGGTCAGTTCTATAGGTGTTCCCTGCACAAAAAGGGTGTGTGTGTCTGCTTAGGGACAGGCAAAAGGAAGACCTATGAAAAGGCAGAGCAGTATCTGCAAGAGGTGGGAAGGAATTGGCACTGCTGAGACATCTGTCTGCTGCAACCAGCAAATCTCCCCTGCAGAAATGAGGAGCGTAGTGCCCAAGATATTGAGGATTGTATCATGGAAATCTGGGCAAAGAAATTCACTCCTCTCTCCCTGAGTATTCTCTTACCTTTTGCCAGTCTCTTCAGATTAGAGTAAGCAGCATGAGGCAGGGACTGTCTGTGTGGTGGAGCAGGAGGCCCAAAGCACAGATGGGCACGAGGCAGCAAGTAACAGTACTAAGAACAGGAAGCTGCACAGTTACTCCATACACTGGGGAAAGGTATCTCTCCCTCCCTGTAGTCCAGGTCTCCTCACATGGCTGATCAACCTTAACTATAAAAATAGGGTGTACCATTCACCACCACCATGATGGATCCAGGTAAAAGTGAGTTTTATCTGAATCTGGACAGACTTTCCTAAGATTTTCTCCTTTCAACACATGGAAATGCTTCATAAAAGCTGGCTCATACCTCGAAGTCCAGGAATCCCTGGATCACCCCTTGCTCCTTGTGCCCCAGGGGGTCCTGGTAGTCCCCTGTTGCCTGAGATTCCTGGAGGACCATATGTAGTATCACCTGGAACACCTTTCAGACCATCCATGCCAGGTGGACCTGGAGGGCCATGTTTACCATCAACTGTAGATCCTCTTTCGCCTTCATCGCCAGGATCACCAACTTTGCCCCGAAAGCCTGTTGATATGATTTTTAAATTTGAATAGCTGTTGTTTTTTTCCAAAACTGTTGAATATTATAATGCACATTTAACCAGAATTAAATTATCACTCTGCAAAGAAAAATATAATACATTAAATGTCAGGTTTTTTGTTTACAACTAGTGATACATGAGAATTGAAGGAGGTAATTATTCCTGTGGGAAGTGACTACTTTTCTTTGAGACAGAATCTATCTTGTGTACTGTAACTCTTGTCCAGGTCAGTCTCTTTTCTAAAATTGTATTCATTATTCACAGTTTTCTGAGAGTATTTCCTCTCTGGACACTGAACTTTGGGTTATTGCAGCACCTGTAATGCTTGAGGAAAGAATGGGAAACTGGTAAAGATTGTTCTTCCATTAGCTTTCATGAAATGTGTTTCCTATTCTGTTCTACTGTGGAAGCTTCCTTACATACATGTGTGAATTACAGCTTGACCAGCAGGTCTCCTGGATTAAGAAAAGCACAATTCACCTTCTGGCCCAGGGATTCCTGCTCCTGGCCTGCCTCGATAGCCTTTTTGTCCATCAAAGCCGTTTGGTCCAGGACGACCGGGGAGTCCTTTCAAACCCTTTGGTCCTGGAAAAAGAAACTATGTAAAAAAACTGACAGAGCTCTAAAATTTGTGACCTAAGGAAGCAGTAATGTGTCTTTATCCCATAGCAAATCTGTGCTTTGAACAGAAGTGGATTTCATTTGTTTCTGAAATTTTGGGCAAAAGCCACCACACAAGTCACAACCAAATGTGTGGCTGCTGGTTTTCTAAATGGACTTCTTCCCTAATCTGTAAACTACAGAAACTGCAAATCACCAGAGTAAATAAGTTTTTAAAAATCTCCTATAATGTTTTAATGTTACAGAACAACAATATTAACCTAATGATTGACCAACTCAAATTGTTGTATTATCCTGTGTTACAGGCTGCTTCTGGAATGTTGCAGATGAGCTCAATCCCTGTTCTTTCATGTCTATAAATTTTAGCTACCACCCACAATACTGATGCTGGGGAGCTGCATAATACCATACTAAGAAGCTTGCAAATCCAGTATGTCCATTTGTTCTGATCAGGGTTTTCTGGTGTATTTCAAGTGTTTTGCAGATGATAATAAGAAACATTTTGTCAGTTCCTGGATGACTTAATTGAATTTAAATTAAGTTGAACAAGTTGAAGTAATGGTAATAAGTATTCAAATTTTAGGGCTCAATTGCAACTGCCATGAGCATAGAAATTACAGACTTGTTTTAGAAATTACAGACTTGCAGCATATCTTGCCTTGCAGCCCTTTTTTTTCCCTGGTATCCAGATGCACATATTCTAGATCTTATCTGACTCAATCTGTATCTTTTATAGACTCTCTCATGCATTTTAATTGAGCTAGGACAGTGTTTCAAGCTACCTTTATTTAGCCATTTCCATGATGCAGCCCACACACCTTTTGATAATGCAAACTGCAATTGTTCTTGGTTCTGTTAGGTAATGTGTATTTGTAGTTTTACACTTAGAGACATGTCTCTGTTGAAAAACTAGAATAGTGTCTCTTTGAGCAACCTGGTCTGGTGGGACGTGCCCCTGCCCATGCAGGGGGGGTGGAACTACATGATCTTTAAGGTCCCTTCTGACCCAAACCATTCTATGATTTTTAGGATAGCTTCTTTTTTTAAATTATAATCTTCTTAAAACACCATTTCAATTAAAACCAAAAATTCTCCCGTCTGTCAACATACCTTGAACACCTTTATAACCTGGAGGACCTGGATTTCCAGGGTATGGTACTGTAATGAAGACAGTCTCACCTGAAGCCAGAGGGAGAAAAAAGCTGACCTGTTTGTTTTGAGAATAAATGGAGTCTGAAAATTTACTGTAGTATTTCTGTGGAAGTAATCAACCAGCTGTGCAAAGCTAAAGAGAAGGGACTGCTTATGTTCATTATTTCTGTATTAAGGTTTGAAGAATCTTAAAATATACTTTTGACACCTATTTTGTATTGAATCTCAGTAATTATTCTAATTGTTGTAAGGCAGTTGTGTTCTGTAGAAACAGGTATTTTTTTAACTTACAGCAGAAATTTGTCTTTACAATTGTCTTGTTGCAAGAAAGAAGTTATCTTTTTATCTCAATTTTGTGTATGTTTCTGGTTCATACATATTGCTATTAGTGTAGATCTTTGAGGAATTTTTATAACCGAAAGAACAGTCCAAGCCTTAAGTACTAATTGTGTTTTCCTGCTCCTTCAAATTGCCTTGCAAATCTTTACACTCAGGTGTGCTCTTCACTCCAGGAAATGATGCCTCTGAGGGTGTGCAAGTGGCCCTTTGCAGGCTTAAGGCTCCTAGCAATTCATACCCTCACTAGTGCCTGCTGCTTAACTGCTGACAGTGTTGTACCTCTCAGTGGCCATAATTTCACATGACCCACTGAGCTTGCCAAAATTGATTTTCACTATAAATTAATAGCACTGTATATAATACATGTGAAACTGTAATGGATGCTACCAATCATGGCTCTTCATGTGAACATTGAAAATTACCTTTCTGGCCTTTTGTGCCAGGTGGTCCAACACTGCCAGCATCACCAAAGTCTCCAGGGCTACCTCTGAGTCCTGGAGGGCCAGGAAGCCCCAGACCAGGTAATCCTATCTGTCCTTTTACCCCAGGAAGTCCTGGGACCCCAGGAAACCCTTTATCACCCGGCAATGATAGTCCAGCATCACCCTAAAGGAAATAAAATGTTTATAAGACGTGACAAGACAGAATTTCTTACCTCTGTTTGAGTATAGAAAGCTGTGTTAAAGAACTCTTCTGCAATTGAGTGACTACAAGGATCACGATAGTTTTAAATATTCAAAGACAACAGGACAAAGGATAGGATCTTGTTGAATTTTTCTTCCTGATCCCATAACATTGGCACACAGTATATGCAGAAATTACATTCAGGAATACCAAAATAAACAGTAATACTTCCAAGGAAATAATTTTTCAACACATACAAACTATGATTTTTTTTTTTTTAATCAAGGCTAACATAAAATTATAAAACTGATTAATCTGTGGGAATGTGAGATGAAATAGTATTTTTTATTAAGTAGCTAGCTCTTTCATAAGTCAATATATTAACTGAAATGGAAAAAAAATTATCTGAGAAAGTCAAACATACCTCAGCTCCTTTTTCCCCATGCAATCCTAGTTCCCCATCTCTGCCATCATTACCTCTTTGGCCTGGAAATCCTGGAACTCCAGTAGGACCTCTTTCTCCTTTTATTCCTTAAAACAATGTTTAAAAAATGAAGTATAATATTTTCAGTACATTTCGTTTTTATTTTGTGCAGATGTGCAGAAGAATCAGGTCCATGGCTGAGTAACTATTCATCATATTGGTATAAATTCCAGTTCTTGAATTCACATTTCCTTAATGAGATTTTTTAGGCTTAGGAAGGCAGTGTGGTGTTAGGACACCTCATGAAACAACTTGGTTTCTCTGCAGACATATTTACAAGCACCACAAGAATGTGGCTTTTGTTCCTGCTACATACAGAGTGAAACATTTTGCTATTTAAATTAGTCAGTTTTATTCTTTGTTTCAGTGAAATCAGGATGTAGCAGTGGCACATGATGCAGAATATTTACATTAATATTCCCTAAAGTTTTTCTTTTTTAAACCCTAGGTTTCTCTTGCAGTGATATTAATCACAATGTAATTTTTTGCATAAAGGACAAAAAAACTTCTAACTCATTTTGCTGTGTCAATAAATCCTTTGAAAATAAACAGCAAATGTTTTGCCCTGCTCCAACATCTGTAAACAAACACAAGCATCCAAAGCAAAGATAACTTTTCATGAATAAGATGGACAATGTTTTTTTTCTGAATAATTAGTTTAGCTTTTCTAACTAAGCTTTGCCATCAGATTGCTGTAATTTGTTGTTCTGTTTCTTTTGCTTTTGCAAATCACAACCATAATTGTGGAGAGGTTTTGATCTATTTATTTTTTAAAATTTCAGTTGTACAAATGGTGCCCTATTTTTTCTCTTCAATACTTGGTGAAGAGTAATTTTTAGAAATAGGAGCAGGAGGCTGAATAGCCATTGAGACTTTCAGTTTTTCCCAAGAAGAATGTTGGTAGTTTAAGTTGTGATAGCAGCTGGAATACCAGCATAGGACACTGTAGGAGGTAGCTTCTTTACAAGACTCTTTCTTCATGCTTTCACAATAATTGTATTCTGCTTGGTCTTTGCTATACACACCTTTCTGTAAGACCTTAAATGTCGATCATATGACATGAAAAGTTGTTTGTTAATGGTAATAGCAAGCTGTTAACTGTTTTATGGCTCATCTATAGAGTAAAAATCACAATCTTGTGTTGAGCAATAAGAAAATTAACAAGCTGGTACCAGGAAAGCAGTTTGGGTATACATGACCTCTAAGCTTCAGTAACTTACTAAATAATTACTTTATTCAAGAGTAGATTAATATGGTTTTCTCACACTATTGCCTGGGCACTGTATAAGGAACAAAAAGGTGAATGATAAAATGTGTGTTTACCTTTTATTCTAATTCTTCCTGTATCACCCTTTTCTCCTTTTTCACCATGTGGTCCAGGAGATCCAGGTGTCCCCTTGCCATTGGAAGAAAAAAAAAAAAGTCATCTCCAGCAAGGAATCAATGATAGAATCTGGGGAAAATGAGATACCTATCTCTTGCTCTTGCATTGTTTTCCCAAACCCAGACCAATTAAAGTACCATGCCAAAAGGAAAGACTTGTCTCTTTTGATGTCTAAAAGAGGTGTGTGAAAGGCACCTGGCCTTTTCAGCCTGATTCTGCCAAATGCACCGATACACAGCTGGAAGAAATGGTAATGCTAGAAGAATCATGTCCAGGTCTGTATAGAGCTGTGGCTGTAAATGCAAGAATATTAAGATGCACACAATTAACAAACTCTTCCCACTGTAGATTTCAACGGATAATCTACTTGGGCTACAGAGGAAGGGAATCTCCAGGGTGCTGTGACTGCTGGATGAGGCTTTTCTCCCAGAGGTGAACACAGCAGTAGGTAAGTGATGCTTTTTTGCTGAGTGAAAGGCCATAAAGCTGTCAATAAAAAAAAATTATATACATCCAGTTAGGTACCTGCTGTTGTTGGAAGAATCAACGACTTGACAGGTTTAGAGTGGAAACAAAGTACTTCTGTATATTTTAATGCTGATTTATGCTCTCAGCTTTCCATGCAGAGTGCAGTTTGCATATCATCATTGGTGAGGGTCTGTTCTTCCAACAGAGCATGTGGGTAAATGTATTTTACCATGTGAAATTTACACAAGTAAAAGGCTACAAAGGCCAATAAACTGAACCAGTTTCCTTGTTATCTTGAGGAACTTGAAATTCTTACATCATAAAGAAGCTATTCAAGCAAATAAAAGGTCTATTTTGATGGCTATAGTAATTTTTCCTTCTAAGAGCTATTAAATCAAGGGCAAAATTTTTATTCCACTTCAGCTTCATTCTCAATATCGATGCATGGACTGATCCTGTGGAGAACAAACTTTGTGTAGTGACTGAAGTTGGGAGATTATAAAGTAATATGTAGCAGCAAAGGGATAAACACCAACAAATAGCAATGCCCTTCAGACTCTCTGGGAGTGACAGTCTGTTTATGCTCAGAATGCATCATAAAATAAAGTAAGCATATCAAATAAATTAAGCCTTTCAATTAATTTATAAAAAAGGAATAAGGAAAATTACTTGAAAAGCCTGAATAAAATAAATGGCTACTTTTTCTTCAGGCCACCTCCCCACCCCAGGTGATTGTTTAATCATAGAATTCATCTGGACCTGCTAACATAATGCAATTCTTTGTCTTGAAGGTTTTGCTGGAAGTGCTTTCCTTAGAAATATCTGAAAATTCCTTTTCAATGGAGCAATTTGTGCACCTACAATATTTTCAAGAAAAATAATGGGTATTCAAAACTTAAAGTAAAACCATGTCAAAGCAAAACAAGATAAACATGCACCCACTTTCTTAAGCCTTCTGACCACCCCAAAAACACAGCATGGAATTCTGTCCCTCAGTTTAAAACTGTGCCCACTGTTGCATGGGAAATCAGGTAAAAGCTAATGAAATGCATCCTCCAACAAGACTGTAAGAAGCAAAAGTAGATACAACTTTTAGATAGTTTTCCAAGTTTCTTCCACTGCTTCTCCTCCACTCTACCCTGCATGGCAGGTCATCCAACAACAATTATTTTTAATTTATATTTATACTTATTTATTATATTTTCTTATAATATAAACAATAATATTTGTTTAAATAAATAAAATACATTTAGATTTTTTAATTTAAATATTATTTACTGAAGCTCATGAAATCTACTCACAGGGAGGCCTGGTGAGCCCATTGCACCAGATAAGCCTGGATCGCCCTTTTCTCCATGTCTTCCAGGATATCCCATTTGTCCTTTCTTTCCTTGAGTACCTGGAGGTCCTTGAATACCACGGGCACCAGGAGGACCAGCACTACATGAGCAGAGGCCTTGATTTCCTACGTGAGTGCATCAAAATTACACTGAAACAGTTGCAAATTAATACACATAAAAAAATAACACTGTTCTGTTTATTTATTTGTGTGACTAGTGCACAGACCATTTTTTCTCACTATGGCCTTCAAAGGAGTGAAACCATCAGTCTCTTTTATGTTGCTGAATAACTGCTGCACTGACATGACTCTACTGACATTGAAGCCCCTGCATCAACATTCCATTTAACTCATGATTTTGATGGGCCTTATCCTCAAAGTTACCATAAACTTGCAAACTTAGGTCTGATGTATCTCTCCAAGGTCTCATTGCTTCTATCCAGGCATGCTTACCTTTTTCTCCTTTTTCACCTTTTTTTCCTGGAAGGCCTGTCTGACCTTTTGCTCCAGGTTCTCCAGGGATTCCTCTCTCTGTACAGATTATACCTTTGAAAAAAATCGCACAACCAGGTTAAATCAGGTTGTCTGTTTCCACAGCTCAGGTGATCTGTTCTCCTCTCCCTCATCTTGTTATCCTCACATGGAAGGCTGGAGAGCTTACAAACTAATTCACAAATCGTTGTTTTTATATCATACTACAAGAATCAGTTTTGCTAGAGTTGATGCTGACAGGGTTTCTTCATTGCCATTACTTCCTTTTTCCACTGTAGAATGTTATGACTCATTTCTTTGCTAAAAGATTCTGAGGTGGGTTTCCTCCCCACTTTGCTGTGTTTTTAACTTTGAGCGATATATTTTTACAGACAATTTTAATATATGCCACTTTGTGGGTTTAAATCACCCAGAAAATGGTGCAAACATTGACATTTCATTGACTGACCACTAATAGGACAAACTTGCTTTCTACATCACATGTAAAGTTGGATGTATCTGCCAAAATGCACTTTTCACCTCTGTTTTTTTAGGACTGATGTAGGCAATTAATCTGTTAATATGCAGGCTTATATTCTTGCCACATAAATTGTTGTTGAACCTACTGGGTAGTCCAGGTAAGCCTTGTCTTCCTGGCCTCCCTGGTAGGCCTGGTGGTCCAGGAAATCCAGGTCTTCCTGGGATTGATTCACCTGCTCCAGGAATACCAGGGTCACCTTGAAAACCTTGAGGTCCTGGTGCCCCACTTACTCCTGGCAGGCCAGGCAGACCTGTAAAGAAAATAATGGTATATGGCCTACATAGCATCACTGTAGTGATTACTACAATGTATTAAGGAGGATATTACAGACCACTAAGTACCATCTTGAAGAAGAGCTTCTATATAACAAAGACTTAAATCTAAAATTCTAGGTTTTCCAGGATTCTAAAGCCTCCTGGCTTTAGACCTTTAAATGCTGCTTTACCTCCTTACCATTATCTTATTTTCAGACATCCCAGTTAATCTAGTTCCTTATACAGACCAAAATCATCCTTATCACCTTCCTTTTGAACCTCTTTGAGATGGAGAATAGAGGTTTTGAGCACAGCACTCCAGATGCAGGCATATCATGGTTTTACAGTGCATGGTAGCATTGTGTTAATAATCCCTAATATTCTGTTTGTACTATTTGGGGGTTTTTTTGGCCATGGATTACTGAGCTAGTATTTTTTACCTCTTTGTAGAGGTAAAGTCAAAAAGTCAAGTTGGTGACTTGCTGATGCAAGAGAAAAGGCCAGATTTATTTTAGCTGCTTTCTCTCATGCTGCACAGTTCATATTTTATCCTGTACTTCACTTACTCATTCCATCCTCTCCTGGTCTTCCTAGCAGGCCTGCAGGACCAATTGGTCCAACTGACCCGGTATCACCAGCAGGACCTGGAAATCCAGGATCTCCTCGTGCACCTACACAGAATTATAAAAACACGTGAACACCTTAAGCAGTTGACAGCTTAAACCTAAATTAAACTGCAATAGAAATCATAATTTGGGAACTACAAAAAAGTAAAATACAGGAACTTGTTTTGTCTATGAAATATTTTAAAATGTGAAATGATTTAATTTTAAGGTGGGAGGATTTGGTTACTTTTCTACGGATTCCTGCCCATTTTGTGGGCACATGTTTTAGCCTTAATCACTCCACAGTATCGTATCTTTGTGCTACATATTGCAGAACACAGAAGTGTTTGCCCAAAATAAACACGTGTAGCACTTAAAATACATCTCATATTGTGCCTGTTTGTCAGGGCACATCAGGAGGTTATTTCAGGATCATCGTGAGAAGTTCTCTTAAAATGTTCTTATAATACAAGTTCCCCAAGAGTAGGATGACAAAACAAATCCCTTCAAGGCAGCCAGCTTGGCTGTCCCCTACTGACTCCTGCTATGAAGTAAGAATCCCACACACTTTTTCACCAACTAGATGATAAAAATCCAGCCTGAGGTCTAGGTAGGAAGGTAATAAGACTGATAGGTATTCTGCTGGGAGTACAAGTTCCAGGATTTCACCCCTGCTATGCAATAGGAAGCTTAATTGTAGTCTAAATTCTGTGTTGTGGCAATTCTGAAACAAGTAGTTATAAATTCAAATGGGAATGCCAGTTTTTTTATTTGCCATTCATTATCAAGCCCAGGCTTATTTTTCGTAGCTTTTTCCTAAACATGCTTAAATCCACTAACTAGGGATAGTCCTACAGATCTAGCTGTGACTGAATGCATAAAGTGAACATTTCCAGCAAACATTTAATCTGAAACTTGTATGTTTAACGGAGTTCCAGTAAAATCAGTGAGACATAAACAAACACAGAATGTGGCCATGAGGAAGATATTTTATGATCCTGTCCCCTGAATCCCTGGTGATCACTTTTAAACACCTCAGCAAAGTAGGTCCTACACACTTTGTGCGGCAGAAAGGTGAAACTAGTGATAACCTTTCATAGGAAGCAGCGGAGTTCCAACAGCTCCAGGAGGACCTGGGGGCCCTTTGTCTCCTGGATCCCCCTGTAAGAGTCCAACAATAACTTTTACTGGCAGATACAAATATGCAGTGTGCTAGCACGTAACTGAAAATTGCAACAGTTGTGGGGTATGGTAGGGTTGTGAGGCAAATCATGTAGGAAACTCAATTTTGACACTTTATAGCATTTAAAACCAGGCAACGAGACTTAACATTATTTTTTTCAGGTTATCAGTGACTAAAGGTCACTGGTAAAATACCTATTGCACATGTCTATTTGACTTCAGAATTTGTGACTTCTGTATTTGATTTCACTTATGTATGTATTGTAAAGAGGAATCAATTACAGTGAATCAGTACCCTATTTAATTGAGATATTTTGATTTAACATCCATGCTGTAATTATTTGCCTTAAAATACTATACCAGAATTTGCAAATTACTTCTATGATGACATTAGCATTAAGAAAAGAGGTTTCACAGTCTGGCAGATACTACTGATGGTTGACAGACTTAAAGTTCTTACAAGAAGTTTAAAAATCAGCATCAGAGAAACAAAAGTACTTACTAACGGCAAGGAAAATCACTTCTGCTTGGAGGATTTCTAAATTAGCTTGGATTTTGATATTTAGAATTGCAAGCGAAGTGGACTTTAGAGAAGTCTTGTGTGTGGCAAATTGTATTAGACTTTTTGCTTTGTAGATTAAGAATCAACCCTGTTCTCTGCAGCAAATGGGAAATGCAAAAAGAATGTGTATGTGGGAACTGCGTAGTGAGGCTGCATTCCTGGGACTGGAGTTCAGGGCCTTTAGGACAGACAAGCAGAACTGGGACTGCAACACTGGGTACCAATTCTTACAGAAGTGAAAACAAGGAGCCTGTACTTCCCTCTGGGCTTTTTAAAAAAGTGTTATCTCTACCATATTTAAACAGTTCTGGAGCTGCTGTCCTCTTGTTCTGTTGTCTGGCTATTTTAAGCAGCAATGTAAATTTGTCTTCCTTAATGACATAGAAGAGTCTTCTGGGTGGCAGGAAAGAAAAAAACAAACCTAGCAGTTTTCCTCCTTTGGTAAACTTACAAAGTATGCTGAGATTGAAAATTAATTTCATGATGATAAAAGTACCAAGGATTTGTACAACAGATGGATATAGCCCAAGTCTTATGTGATTCTCATGCTGATTTTAAAATGACACTGTCAGAACACAAGAATGAATTAGACAGTCAATTAGCCAAGGTCCAAAATTTCAGTTCCTTGCATCACCTTAACTGACAAATTTCAGTGGTGCTCTCTGGAAATCTCTGTCTTTAGGCTGTTACATCTTATGCCCCTCTCTGAAAAATCTCCATGAGGATGGAGTATTCTCAGGTGGTGTTTTAAACCTGTTCTTGTTCCTCCAGTTTATGTGGTTTTTAGCAGATTATAAGCAACACGTGGTGAGGCCAGATGAACAGTTGATGCAGAATAGATAAATTTGCACTTTTCAGGAATAAAACAAATATGCACATCAGTGTGAATACTTTTTTAACAATACAACACTTAAGGTTTGATTCTAGTTTTGGAAAGTAAAGGACTGTAATGATCTTTCTGTTACTAAATAAGACATAAAATGTTTCTAATTAGTATCTTAATTGTTGTGAGGCTGCTAATGAGCAAATGGCAGAAAAATGAAAATCCATGGACAATTCCCCCCCCCCGGCTATGACTACATAAATGAAATCTTGGCTGAAGAAGTTGATCTAACACTCTCCTGGCAGTCACTTGAAACAAGTAAGCCTGTAAGTAAAACAAATGTTTTTATTGTACTTTTACTAATTTATTCCATATGCTTGTCATTTGCCATTTGTAAACCTGCTTCTTGAGAACTTGTTTGTTGCTTTTTATTTGTCTGCTTTCAACTGTTTCTTTAGCTGTTTCCTAACTTGCCATAAGTAGTATCAGTCACAGCTTATTTCCTTTTCTCATCACAGATCATGGAAACTGTGTTCCAATCTTTACTGTCAATTTGTAACTGAGGTGATTTTTGCTAAAATCTCAAGTGTCATTCCTCTGATTTCACAGGTGCAACTAATTGTGCTTTAAGGAGTTAGTGCAGTTTTCCAAAAAGATTATTTCAGAGGGAAGTAAACACTCCTTGACTTCTATATTTCAGAATATTTAAAGCCATGTTTGTTAGTGTCACAATATTTGCAGTTTGGCTTTTTCCTCTTTACTATGATGATAACTTTTATGATAAGCTTTTTCAACTCTGCTGTCTCTACTGATGAGCCTGACACCCACCTTCTTTGCTGCAGCATTTCACTCATCCTCTAGCTTGTACACCGCTGACCACTGGTACCCTACCCCAGTGACTCCCTAGAGCTCTTCCCTGGCCAGACTCACTGCTGCTTTGCTCCTTCTAGAGTAGCATCCAGAACTGGTTTTTCATTTTGAATGAATCTGCTACACTGCTTCAGCAGTAGCTTCTTTTTTTTCATAGACAATAGAATAGTTTCCCTTCATTCAAGTTTTTGTTGTCAGTTAGATTTACAATATAATCGTCTGTTCTGCAGCCTGAAGGAGATAATTCCATTAATTTATATTCTGAAATGTCACTAGACTGGCACCTGGGTCTTCTGAAATGGTATTAACCATCTCTTCCATGCTTTTCAGATGAATATTCATGCTGTTCAGATGAATATCTGCATCCAGTTCTGGGCTCCACAGTTCAAGAGAAACAAGGAGCTACTGGAGAGAGTCCAGAGGAGGGTGACGAAGATGACTGGGGGATTGGAGCATCTCCCTTATGAGGAGAGGCTGAAAGAGCTGGGACTCTTTAGCCTGGAGATGAGAAGGCTGAAGGGAGACCTTATCAATGTATACAAGTATCTAAAGGGGGGGTGCAAGGAAGATGGAGACAGGCTCTTCTCAGAGGTATCCAGTGTCAGAATGAGAGGAAATGGGTACAAGTTGGAACACAGGAAGTTCCATTTAAATATAAGGAAAATCTTCTTTACAGTGAGGGTGAGGGAGCACTGGAACAGGCTGCCCAGGGGGTTGTGGAGTCTCCATCTCTGGAGATACTAAAAACCTGCCTGGATACAGTCCTGTGTAAAGTGCTCTAGGTTATCCTACTTCAGTGGGAGAGTTGGACTAGATGATCTCTAAAGGTCCCTTCCAACTCCAGTGATTCTGTGATATTCTCCTCTTTCACTGCTTAGTTTCCCAGATATCACACCTACACATTAAGGTAACGTTACTTAAATAGTAGGTTTCTTTACATAGCATATGTCTCTAGGAAATGCAGCTCATTCATTAATTAGGCAGGTATACTGGTATAGGGTAAAGGTAACTGCATTTGGGATTAACCAATGCCTGTGGTATGCACAATGGAAATCCCACTGTCATATGCATCAAGCAGGAAAGTTTACTTACATTGTTATTTACTATCATTGCATTGAGTAACTCTGACTATCATGAAAACAGTAAATCTTAAAAGTAATTATGACTGCACAAAAGGCAATGGTCTGATGAGCAGGTGCATTTGGAAGGAATCATTAGCATTTACAGAGAGGAGCATGTGTCTGCATTGTTTGGTAGCTTTTTTACCTGTACCCCCGGATAGCCAGGTTGTCCAGGAAAACCAGCAAATCCCATTTCCCCCTGGAAAGGGTCACACAAACATCATTTGATTAATCCATTAAGATATTAATATAAGTAATTGTACAAAAAAACCCAAACACAAACCCAACCAGTAAGGCGGTCACACAATACTGTTATGTAATAACAGCATCTGCAGTTTGTTTTAGAAAATGCACTGGGTTTGTTGAAGGGATGTCATGTTTCACAGAATCTTTTCTGTTAACCTGGTGATACATGTTGGTTTTCTTTGGATAGTGGTCAGCAGATTCAGTGTAGCTGGGGCACAGAACTAGCTGGAATACATACCAGAAGACTCTAATAGACTATCTGCTTAATACAGCTTAAATGGGTTTGCTGCCTGCTGAATTATCCTCTTAAACTACCACTGTATGGAAAGCAGCTGCATACCAGCTGCTCTTCTCCTTTTATGATCTACTAATATACTCATCCACCCAGTATTCAAACTCTTTAGGTAGGCAGTAGTAAAAACCAGAGTAAAAGTAATTTTGCAGATAGAGCAGTCATCTGGAATGTAACTCTAGATACAACTATCTGTACTTTAATGTAATTTATGAATAGTATGATCTTTACTTTAACTACCTTTAAAAATGAGCTGGAGAGAAGAGATAGGAAAAACAGCAAGATATAGATCTATATACCAACATCTGTTCTGTACAAGCATATAACACAAAATTACAAAAACAATGCTACCATGGCAACTAAAGTTACTGTGCTGTGTAACCTCTATCATACTATATATACATCCACTGGCTTTTCCTCCTGCTTGCAACTTCACATTCCATCAGCCAATTTCAGCCAAATGTATGAGTGTGGCAGAAATTGAAAGACAAAGGGTTCATATGACTTCTGTGGCAACAGGTAGCAGGAGAAAAAGGAAGGAATGCAATGTTGGCTATTAAGTATGTGGAAATTCCAAATCTGCACAAATCCACGTAAACCCAAATATCACTGATCCCACTATTCAGGGAACTGCTTATACTTCATGTCTTCTTACCTTCATTCCAGGAAAACCTGCACGTCCATAAGAACCAGGAATACCCTGATTAAAGCAAATAAAATATGAGCTAAAACAGTAAAAGCTTATAAAAAATTTCACCTATTCAGAATTGCTGAGCAGTTAATGTTCCGTAGATATTTATTACTTGGGATATTTCCCAGTAATAGTATTGTTCAGAATTGCTGAGAAGCTAATAATCCTTACATAGTTATTACTTGGGATATTTCCCAAAAAAATTTACAAAGTTTTTGCAAAATTCTTTTTATGAGAGATGGGCATGAATTTGAACTGGTTTTACTTTGAACTGGTTTTACTTTGATCCCAAAGTAAACCAGACAGGTCTTCACAGACAGGCAGGTACGGAATACATGAATATCACTGTGTTAGTACTGTGCTGCTCCACAGAAGTTTGTGCAGCTCTAAATATTTAGAGGATAACCCTACAGATTTACTTTCTTTTCAAGGACAGAATGTCTGTATGAACTTCTGTTTAAGTCTGAGTCAGGGTGAGTGTCAGGGCAGGACTTCAAAGTATTATATACAGAAAGCATGGTAGATTAGTTTTAGAAATACTCCATTATCTTCCATGGAAATGCAAACCTAAACTGCCAAATATATAATTAACCTAATTTGTGAAGTAATTTCTTTTGCAACTTCCTTACCCTCAATCCAGGGAATCCAGGAATGCCTTTTTCACCCTTTTCTCCTCTCCCAGGTATACCCTGGAGCATTCAAAACAGCTTGTTTAAACAGGATGCTCAGTGAAGTTTGCCATAAATTTTACTTTTTGTGCGAGTTAATTAAGTTATGTATGTATTAGGTTGATGGTTCTTGTTCACTTCCTAGGCTCAGTCACTGGGGCTTCCTTCACACAGCACTACTGACAGTGCCTGTGCACCTGCACTTATTCAAGGAACCTGCCTGGGTCTCCACTCCCATGTTTGGTTGTATTTTTTAAGTTCTAGGTACCTCTTGGGCTGCATCAGTCAGTCTCTCAATTTCTCATTCCTGCTTATAGCTGATAAATGTACTATTATCTACATGGACAGCTAGTGCTGGAACAAGCATATAAAGCCCATCTCTTTCAAAGCAAATCTGATATAAAATGACCGGTTCTGTCTCCTTTTCCAGTGCTAAGTAACAATGGTCCTTTTATGATGGGACATGAATCTCTCCAAAAGTGCTAGACTTAGAACTCATAAATGTGTGATGTTCAGGCTTCTTGTTTCTTTTTTTGTGCCTACAAAGCTAAATAAGTTTTAAACATAAACTAGGCACATTCTTTTGTACTCAATCATATTCTGTTTTTTCTCAGATCAGGTTATTTCCTGCCTGTGGATTGTTCTCCAAATCTATCAACAGTTAAGATTAGAATCCTATTTGTGGGTTCTTCTGCTGAGCATCTGGGAACTCCTAACTAGTACACCAATGTTTAAAATAATTATGCTGAGATAAAGAAAAGCTAAAATAGGTTGCAAATAGCAACTCTTTCTCCAAACAGGTGGTTCTGCCTTCTATAGTCCTCAGGATACCCATAATGTGAAGTTAAAGTCTCTCCCCAATATACTTAGGAAAACATGTATCATGCCCCATTAAGAACACCTACAGGTCTTCTTTGTTTCTAAAAAAAACCCAATACAAAACAAAGGAAACCACTGTGTTTTTATTTTCTTCACAGTTCCAGTCTGTTACGTGTCAGTGGCTTAACTGGAAACAACACTGACCTTTCACTAGCAGGCAACATTCAGTAGGTGTGTATAGAACATTCAGGTTTTCCAAAGGGTTTTGAAATATTTTTGCTTTTACACTGATTTTAGTGGTGATTCAATTTCACAGTGTAAATGCTGCTCTTTCTTCCATCACCTTGTCCTTTAAATGATGAACTTAATAACCACAGAAGGACTTTGCTAGCACCATGAAAATAATAAAAGAAAAAAGAATGACATTACTTACTTTGGGTCCACGTGGCCCTCTATATCCTGTTACCCCAGGTAGTCCTTTTTGGCCCTACAGATAAAAGGGAAGTATTTGTGTATATTAATATGCAGGACATGCCTATGTGCTGTTTAACTTTTTTAAATCCTGTTCTGAATTACAACTGTTAAATAGCATTTGCTTAAGCACTGGGCCTGTTCCTCTAGGTGTAGCAGGTAGAAGAAAAGACAATTATGTACTGATTTTTATTTCTTTTAACACTGTGAAACCAGCATAATGCCTGTAGAGTGAGATAGATTTATTGTTTCCCTTGTATGGTCCCTGATTAGTTCTGCTAATCAGAGTTTTGTTCCTGCAAACATGCATGACAGTAGTTCTTTTCTTGTTTGCTGCTCTATTTAGTTGGATGCAAGCATTCACATGCATAAACCTACAGTGCACAGCCCCCGTCTGAATGGGGTGCATGGCTGGCTAGGTAGCCACAATCATGTCACATCTTGCACTGCAGCCTGTGTCACGCTTTGCAGTAACACAGGGAGTTTATAGAAGTTATTTTGGTCCCTTCCCCTTTCCTCATACACACATATGCATGTGCATAATCAAAGCCTAAGATCCAATATGTGAAATTTATCAGTTCCTTGAGTTGAGACTGCAGGGGCTGGCAATGCCAAGTCACCTTTTCATTTGTGTATTTGTGCAAATTGGACATGAGGACAGAGCTCCAATATAGGGTTCTGTAATGCAGTTACTTAACTCCTGTTCTTTTTAAACAAACTTTCCAATGTTTTAAGGCACACACAACTGTGGCTACAGTAGGTGTGATACTGAAGAAGTACCATAAATAACAGGAACTTTCATTAAAAATAGACAACTAAATCACACTTAATTTTCATATTAAAAGAGAACCCTAGAAGGGTTAGGGTTGATAGTTCAGAACATTACAATGGAGAAATCTCAGAGATAATTGCCAAATATCTGAAAAATTAAAGTGCTAGTGAAGAGCCACAAAAGATTCAATACCAGAGTAACCAAATTCACCTGAGATGCCCAAAATAGGATTTGCTAGTGACAGAAAGTGAAGAAAACCAAAACAAGGGCAGTATCTCCTTTCTGCTTCAAGGACATGACCTGAAGTACACATGGGCTGTCCTCTCCTGAAAGCCTATAGGAAGTGTGCTGAACAACAGGGTTTCTGCTGAAGCTGATGGTTTATTACAGAAAGAAAGACTTTTCCTACACTACCCTTGCAAAAATTACATCACAGGATTGTAATTGCCAAGTTGAGCACAGTTAAATATGAAGAGAAATGAACACCTTGTCTCCTTTGAGCAGCTGAGCTCCAGGAGGTCCAACTAGCAGTGGTGACCCAGGTGGCCCAGGAAGTCCAACATCACCCTGTGGAAGCCAAAGGAACAGCAGAGAGGCATTCTGTTCTGTGCAGGCTTTCAGTGAGACTCACCAGGTTGTCCTCTTGTACTACAGTACTATGTATTTCTGTTCTCATTGAACATGTACTAACACCTGTAGGTAAATAAATGTTTGTACTGAGCTCAGTAAGCCTCTCTAGCATCTTCCCAGATGAGCAAGGCTGATGATCTTAATCCCCCCTCCTATTCTCCTCAATCACTAAAAAAAATGTTTTGGTTAAGGAAATAAATGAGGACTCTGTACTAATGGCTCCTCCTCTGAGTCTGCTGTGGAGACAGTTACAGTACTGTCAAATTTCTTTTGTGTCCATACAGTCTGTTGTGTTCCAGACCAAAGTTAGAGCACAAGGCTTTGTAAATGCAAAGGTGAAATTACTGATTTGTTATGGAAAGTTGTGCATGTTAGAAACTTGCACAAATTCTAAGTGACTGGATGAATTCAAAATCCATTATGCCACATTAGTTCTTTAAGTCCTGAGTGTGCTAACAGGTGGAGAGTGGGAGCAGAAGTGCAATTATGTGACTGTCCTTTTCTTTCATCCTTTACTTGGCACCTGTTTCTGGACACAGCAAGAGATGAAATTCAGTGACTGATCTGGTACAGCCACTGTTACTGGACAGTAATGTTGTGATTATTTAGGCAGTGTCTGCACAGAATGTAATTGCTGTGTAAATGCTAAATAACATATTGTTGCTTTTCAAAACCTCAGAATACACTTGATTCCTGTAGGCATCTCACTGATTCTGCACAGAATTAATTGATTCAATAATTTATATCACTTCTCTTTCCATTCTAACCTGATTAGTGGGAGCACACAGCCACAAATGAGTGGGATTCCAGGGAACCCAACAATGCTCTCTTACAGTTCTAATTCTACAGCAAGAATATATTTAATAATAGTTGTTTTTTGTAGCAAGATTTGTTTTCTTACCGGCTCCCCCTTTTGTCCATCCACTCCAATACCTGGATTTCCCTAATTGACAAAAAAATATACATAGTTGGAAGATAATTGGAAATGCTGGCATTAGAATGTAATCAAATAACTCCTTGGTGATGAATAACTGTTAGAGACACTTGAAATATTTGTATAAATTACTCTCTTATTTCGCTAACAACTTCAGGAAAAGTCATTGCCTACCTGTTCACCTGGCAAACCAGGGTAACCTGGAATACCCTTTAAAAGAAAAGGAAGACAAGTTAGTATGTCTGATTTAGAGACAGCTCTGCTTTGAAAATTACCTCTTCTTGCCAGTAGTACCTACAGACAGAATTTCCTCTTGGAATGTACCAATCCCAAAGTGCAATTTACTTCACCTGGTCACTGCTTTCAGGAGAGCTGAACTCTGGCTTCCCACTTTCCTGTGTGCCACAAGATGTCTTTGTGGAAATGGAATAAGGAGAGAGTACTAGCAGCATTCCTGCATGAGCACAGACTATCAGGATGAAACGTGTTCATGCCAGCATGGGAAGGATCAACATATGCTCCAATTCCTGAACTTCCAAACTCATAAGGTAAGGCAAATATCTCTCTTTTTTATAATCTGCCTCAAAAAATATTTCTAGGCTTTGATTCACATTAAGGCAAGTTGTAAAGTTGGTAGACCAGAATTTATACATATCCTGCAAATGCAAGGCTGTATAACTGTGGTGATCTTACAGGCAAGCCTGGTTGGCCTGGGTATCCGGATGGGCCCGTTGTACCTCTTGGCCCTCTAGGTCCCTGGAAAAGATGGCAAAAGGTCTGTTTGTGAAAATACCAAGAGTTTAGCCCTTTCTCCACAAAACTAATCCCCCAACATGCCTGCATCACTCTAGGACTCAGTCTGCTGGCCACCACATTCCACCCATGGCCTGAAGCTTATATCATGTCTAAACCTCACTGTCACTAGAGCAGCTCAGCTCCACTCAGTTCCTGGTGCATAATGCTGTAGAGATACTGGATAATAGCCAGTTGTGTGTTATTAACTGATTACACTACTGCAGTGTGGGGACTTGATAGAGTTCATCAGTGAATACTTTTTTGAAGGGCTTAAGAAGAGGAACTCAAAGCCATTAAGAGTGTGAGTCAGCAACAAATTAAATTCTCTCTTCTCACATGTTTGTATGGCCAAAGTACGTGTGCTACATCTTCTTGGGAGATCCACCAGATACTGTTGTAGAAGGTGGCATATCTGTACACATCTTGAACTTCACAGAGAAAATACTCTGCAAACTGAGTACCAGGGCAACAACTGCTCACTGCACAGCTACTGCAGATAGGTATTGTCCTATTCAGCCAGCATGAACTGGTTATGGGGACTGACTATAGGGATTCAATGTTATTAGACTTTATTCTGGAATTATGCTATTTAAGGCAGGCAGGCAGGCAGAAATCCCAGTATTTCTTTACTGTATGAAGAAAGAATATTTGAAAGATCTTTAAGACAAAAAGCATGTATAGAACCCAATGACTGTACTTACTGGAATGCCAGGGGGTCCAGGATCACCTCTGTCTCCCTGTAATGACAATAATTTAGCAAATGAATCATTACAAGCTTTGTTGTGGGTATTTTCTAACTTTATAGCTATTAAGATCACAAGCCATCTTGTCATCCAGTTTCTAGTTGTATATTTGCTTCTTTTTTTTTTTTTTTTTCCCCAACATGCTTTATTAAATGGCAAGGAATTATGAGAACAATTACATTTGTAATACGTGTTTTCCTACAAGATACATTTTTTCACAATCAGATACTTACTGGAGGTCCTCTTCCAAAATATGAAACATACACTGAATTTCCTTTTTCTCCTTTTTGCCCTGGATTTCCCTTTAAAGAAAAGAAGTCTTTTAAAACATGATCCACTTACTGATATCCTACATTTCTATGGAGTTTGAATGATAATTTCTCAGGCTGTGGTTTTCTGGTGCCCGTGCATCACAAGGTAATCCATTAGAACCACCATCACTGCAAGAGTGTTTTACATCTAACAAGACCTTTAAAAGTTAATATCTTCTGTACCACTGAGTAAAAGACCCTCCTCACAACTTCTGGACTCCTGCTCTGTTAGATGCTTCTTAGCTGGTACTTCAGTATTCTACGATCTTCACAAATTTGCCAAGTATATCAAAATGCTTACCTCCTCCTTCAGTGATTCAGAGGCTGTAAGTATTAGCATTCTGCCTTCTCCAAAAGTTCATGCTATGATTGAAAAAGCTGAAAGCATGGGCTGTTACATGCATAATCTTCAACATTTCCATCTATCAGGAAATATATTTCACAGTCTATTAAAAAAAAAAAAATCCGACACCTAAAGGCCCTGTGTTTTAAAAAACTAAGTGCCCATGGTACTTGGTGTGGAGTCCTTTATATAACTTCACTAATCTTAGCACCCTCGAAACGTCAGTCTGACTTATCAGGAACAGATGACTCCTTTTGCAAAATTTAATTGTAATGTTCAATTAACTGTTAAGAGCATGATAAGTACCTATCTGAAGAACAGATATAGTAAGACATTATTTCTGAAGTTTTCTCATTTGAAATCCAAGTGTACTGGTTATAATTTAACTGAAGTCTATATCCACTTAACTACTGATTTCAATAAAATGAGGTACTGTTTTTCACAGAATTAACCACTTTAAAACTGTACTGGTTTTCTGATATTAACAACTGGCTGCTCAAATCCTGAAGTCAGAATGAAACAGGGAAAGCATTTATCCTTGGAATGGTACAATTAAAATAAAAGTTACAGCTGTCTGCAGCTGAATATAGCTACAGTAGACCAGATACAAATTACAGGTCAAACAACAGCTGCTAGGGAATACATTAAACACACCGAAAGTTCTATTTATTTGGTTATTTTACATGTGATCTCTTCTGTAATAAAACATGCCTTTAGATTCAGTTTGTTACTTTCTGCGTGACTTAGGTAATGACTTATAAATAGAAACTACTTTCTTTTCCAGTTTATTGGTGAGGTAAATGTACACATTCTACAAGGTAACAAGCAAAACTGGTGAATATGTACATAGTGTTAAAAAAATTACAGCAGGTGTTCTAAATAAGAATAACATAAATATGTTAGCTGGGAAGTATAGTCAAGTAGTTTCCTGGTGCAACAAATTGATTTTAAAATAAGCAATCTGCATAGAGAGATCTGAATAACATTCTTGTACCCAAGCAAATATGGTCACTATGTCTTTTTTTCTGGGTAGCTAAATTAATTTGCACTGGAATTTTAGTGTGCATATTAAAGATGACATGCCTATTGTGTCTCCTGTTCTTTGTAGGTTGCAAATACTTTTCCAAAGAGCATGCTCCTGGAATTGGGAGAACTTATGCTGTAATTTGTCTTATGTCTCATTTTACTTTTTTATCATTTGGCTAATTGTAGAAGGCAAAGCTCTATTTTTGAAAGCCACAAGTATGAAAATATAGATAAAATTAGAGTTTGAGCAATAGTAATTTTACCATTTGGAGGATTAATGGGTGACTTTGAGAGGTATAACAAATGAGATTATTATCAAGTTTTTTTATCAGATAGCATATTTCATAGCATTTCTTATGGGTCCAAGACTGAAATGGTGTATTTTTTCTAATTGTTATATTTTGGTAACATCTTCCCACTTTCACAGCAATTTTCCCACATTTTCTAATTCACTATGGCTGAATCAGCATCCTATTTAGCTCCTACTAAAAATGTCACTTGTTTTTATTGTTTTATTTAGAAGATTTCAGGGAAGCTCTTAGACCAGCTAATCATCTATTAATCATTCAAAACTAAAACTTGTTTCCACAAAAAGTTTAAAAACTGAGGACTAGATCCATTCAGCAAAATGTTTTTGGAGCAACAGTAAGTTATATACCATACTGATATGAATCTGTGTTTTATCTTCATAAAAAGAGCATTGCTCGCATGACTATTTTAGCAATTTTGAAATGTTTTCCATTTTAACAGCAAAAGTCAACAATTGAGGACATTTTAACTGAAATTATCTCCATATATGCAGATAAACATGCAGGCAAGGTGGGGTGTGCACAGAGCAGTCAGGAATAGATTTGTGTTCAAAGTGGCACATGAAGCTGTAAAAGCATGATTTTGGAAGAGATCTCCTAGTACACTTGAAAAATGTTCAGTGTTACAGGACTTAGACTTGTTAAGGCTTCTGCCTGTTCTTACTTCATCTCAGCTGTATCCCTACTATTAAAGGCTTTTGAGGAATTTCAAGTATTGATAAATGGCATGATGGTTTTGAGCTACTCCTCAGTTATACTTCCATGAAGTGGTCTTAGCTTTGGTGTGATTACATACTGGGGAAACAAAGCAGAACTTAACTATCAAGGTAAATGTATATACATTAAGGATATAGGAACTTACTTCACATTCAAGCTTAAACTTAAATCTGTTAGGGTACCAAGTGTCCTTCACTCCCATTAACCTTTGTAAGAATGCCTGGAAATTCATTTTGCAGTGAAAAGCTAGTGCCATAGTTTACAGTTCCTTTCATTTTAAGAGTTGTTAGCTTGGAGGGGAAATGTACAGACACAGTATTCACAGACAACAGGAATGCCTTTCACGTACATAAGGACCTGTTGGTCCAATATAACCATTTTCGCCTGGAAATCCTGGATCTCCTCTTGAGCCATTGCAGCCATCTAAACCACGTTTGCCCCTGGGTCCTTCACTTCCTGGTAATCCCTGAAAGACAGTTTAATATTTATTAGGGATACACCATTATAAACAGGGAATTACTTTTTAAATTAACAGAACAGTTCAGAAGCAAGTATCTCATCTGAAACAAAGGACATCGCTCAGTGGTCCCAGCTTCATACTCTCTTCATTAGAAATGTTTTCTCTTGCCATCAATAGAATGTTTTTCAGATATAACAAATGGCATAAGTATTTCGTAGATTGTTCTTTGATGCATAGTGAATATAACAGGGACAGCACTGGTTAAGAGAGCCAGACTGAGCTCAAGCAGCCTCACATTTTTTAATGGACATGGTAAAACAAAAAACAGGATGCAGTTTGTGCATACAGTAATCCCAGAGATTATGACTATACATTCAATAATTGAGGAAGTGGTTTTCTAACCTAGCAAGAACTAATCAATGTCTAGATAGAGGTTAGTTCTACCATGAATTGGACACCAGGCAAGAGAACCAGTGAGTTTTCCCTTGGAATGATCTTTCCATTGGAGGAAAAATTATTTTCACAGAATTAAATGTTTTTGTAAGGGACAGAGTTATTTTGACCAATTTTTTTTATTATTTTTTTTTTTGGTGGGGGGCACAGGGATAGTTCTGAAAAATAATCAGAAAAGTATCCTGGCCATTTGTCTGAAACCTTTTAACCAATGTTACCTTCTCCCTATCCCTATGTTTCTTCATCCCAATTTGAGAACACTGCTTTTTAATTAACATTTTTCATTAAAAGTATATGCTTTCCTTGGGAGTGCTTCTTTTTTGTGCTAAATTTTGGCTTTGTGACCTCTACATTATACAGGCACTCTGGCAACAGTCCCATTGTCAAGTGTGGACAGCTGACAAGCAGATGGTAAGACACCCACTCAGTTTCTGGTTCTGTTTTCACTTTCAAAATTCAACATTTTAACTTTGTTTGATACATGTGAAACTAATAATAGCATAGGAGTTCAGTTCTAATAAACAGCATTTTTCAAAATACTGTATTGAAGAGATATTATCTTTACCATTTCCACACTGAAGGAGAAAAAAAAATATTGTAATCACATGCTTATAAAGATATATTTAGGGCTCACTTTTCTTCTTCAGTCCCTACTCAGGTTAAAAGTAATGGAGTGCTTGCTTTTTTTTTTTCCTTCAAGAGGACTTCAAGCAAAAATCAGAAAGTTTGAGCAGAAAACAATACATAATTTGAGATGCTTTCAGGGATGTTAAGCATTTGGCAAGCAGACTCCAGCCTGCTAGAGAGCCTGAGAAAACAAACCCATTTTTTTTTTAATCCTAGCACTGGCACATGCTGCAGGGACATGTGCTAGCCTCTACCTTGCCTGCCTTGCTCCTGCATTAATATTTTGAACCTGTCTTCTTGGGATTTTGTGGAGTTTATCAGTAGTAAATGCAGTTGAGCTTGGCTCTTTTACATTTCTTCAAAACATGCAATTCTGTAGGTGACATTATATCAATAGGTATAAAATCAAACAACACACTGAGTGTATTATTCTATTAGAGAACTTGCTGTGACTTTATAGAAACTGTAACTTTTATCAAGCAATATTTATTCAATACGTACAGGAACACCATCTAAACCAGGAAATCCTGGGACTCCAGTTGGGCCCTAAAAAGAGGTGACATGAAAAAACAAAGTTGCTGAGGTCATTAACTCTTAAAAAGAATGAAAAACAAGAATGTATGATACTATATAGCAAGAAACAGTCATCCACTGAGATAAGCAGAATTACACCATTAAAACTAATATGAAGTACTAAGAGCCAAGCACAGGGATTGTACAGCTTTGAAAGATACAGGCCTGCACTGCAATTTATACTCTGTAAGTGGTAATAAAATTCTGTTTAGTGTACAGCACTTTTAAAAGTATCATACTTCACCCTCCAGCTCCATGTTCCTCCCACAGCTCCCTTTGAGGTTAAGGAGGATGACGTAGTATATAAAAATTGGAGACTGGGGCTGTTTCATTTTTTCTGTCTTCTGACAATTCTGATTTTGCAACCCATAGCAACAATCCACTGAAACATTTTTTCAAAGAAAGCTGTAATTTCAGTGAGAACTGTATGTGAGCAAGATTACAGTTTGAGAGATGCTCTTTGATCATTAATGTTCTGCTTCACTTGCCAATATTTAACGTTACGTACTGTATACACCTAAAAGCTGTCTGTGATGTTTCCTACCTTATCACCTCTGTCTCCAGCTGGTCCAGGCTGCCCATTCTCACCTCTCTGTCCTTTTTCCCCCGGCAGACCAGCTGGTCCTGTATATCCCAAGGACCCAATTGGACCTTGAGCTCCCAGCTCACCGGGCTGACCCTGAAAAGAGTTCAAAGAAGTGAAGGACTGCTGCAGTAAACTTAGCAGCAGACAACATTTTGGAGATGCCTGTATGGATAAAACAAGGCTTACAGTGTTTACATATGATTCCAAAAACATTTGCTGCACAGCTTGCAGATCTGTTCCATGCATTAGATGATACAGGAACATGACCTTCACATTTAGCAGCCTGCTCGAAGTGATAATTTCTTTTCACCTTCAGCAGGTCTCCAGGACCACCTCTTTGAGAAGCCTGGGTTACACTGGAAGTCCTCCTGACTCTACCAATGTAAGTATCGCCTTTTGCAAGCATAAGACTCCACTGAGCATCATAGTATTGCCACCAGAGAAGTGATGGCTCTTACTCATCTTTTTCATTCTATGTAATAGGTTCTAAGACCACTTGAGGGCAGTAAAGAATATTTCAGTACAACATCCATCCACGGAAATGACAGGTCATATGTTTATTTCTATATATGGATTGAAGGAAAATAAAATGACAGAAGTCGAAGGTGATTGAAAGTTGGTATGTTAGCTTCAGGAGTCAAATTATGTTGAAGCAACATAACTGAACCACTTACTTCTCAGTGTAAACATTTCAACAGACTGAATCTCTCTAAGCAAACTCTTGTGACCTGCAAGCAGGGACCTAAACCTCTTTTTATTTATTCTACATTTGTCTTTTAAAATATGTCAATAAAATCAGTGTGGTTTGACAGTTGGACATGAAGTGAAGAACTGTGTGGTATGAATCATCCAATCAAGTCAGCAAAGAAACAGAGTGATGGGAAGTTAGCTTACTACATGTTTGTAACAGGAACATACTATAGGCTTATGCTGTACTGGAAGCAGGACTAGATCACCACTGGCCCTGAAGCTACAGGAATTTAGTCCAGAGGCTAGGAAAACAAGTCCTATATTTACAAGTAATGACTGCCTGGAAAAGTATCTTCACACGACTTATGTTCTGTGTGTCTTAACTGGCTCCTCTCACTTAAACTTTGATCCTGCTTCCAGTTAAGTCACTGGCAAAAAATCCAGGGCAGAATCAGCATGTTGTCTTCAGCATGAGTTGCAGTTTTCTTTACTATAATTTCAACAGTGTAAAATATTATGCAAATTAAGGGCTACTAGTATTAAAAAGTGCTGATTCTGCATCCTTGTTAACAATGAATGGACAGTCAGGATTCTGGGTGTTTAAGTATTTGCTTGCATGAACAATTGCAGCCTGTCTATTGGCAGTGCCTTGCACATCCTCTGTTGTAAAACTGAATTTACTCATTGAGATATTCTTGAAGCAGCTATTTTACATCCTTAAAATACTAAAAATAAACCACCAAAACAAAACAAAAATCAGACTAGACAACCATTTTAAGTAAAGCATGATTTTGAGTATTAGAAAAGTGAAATGAATGAGGCTAATGATATAGTAAAATACAATTGTTTGAACTATTCACTCTACTGGTGCGGTTTCTTAGTACACTGATCTAGCTGTTACCATGCAAAATGCAGCATTCAGCAGCAGGAAGAAAAAAGGCATAAGATATTTCTCACTAGTACTCTAAAGCCTTTGTCTTAACAGTGCATTTTGTTGACAAGTTTCTGCAGCAGCTTTAATGTTTTTGATTCATAGTGTATATGCTCTGCATTCAAGAGTTGAAAGAGAATTTTCCAATCATGTTATACCCTCTGGACAGTGGAAGAAACATGATTTTGATAGTGCTTGGGAAAAAGCTGAGACCCTTTATGAGCTCTGTGGTAATTATCCATCATAGTTAACCAGTAAAAACTTCCAGAAAATGTAGTCCTTTGGGCTGATAAAATGTCTTCACTATTTGCTACACTGTACGTTTAGTTGCTTCCATGGTTTATGTCTTCAGTAGGAGGTAGTGAAGTCATAAAGCAGAGTCACTGAATCCAGAATTCACAATAAGCTTGACAGCTGATACAACTTTAGCATGCCATGTGAAGCTGGTGGATTGTCTCTCTTTCTTTCAGCTCAAAGACTGATAATGACTGGGAGCTTTGTTAAGACCAAACTGATACCGTGTCATAACATCTATTATCACATCTATTATTTGTGCCCATCCAATGTGACTACCACAGCATTACAGTCTCAGGACAGCTGTACAAATAAAGAGGATGAAGGTAGTCGTGCTCATGTGGAAATGACAAATTAGCTCAGTTAAAATGAGCAGAATATTATGCCTGCTCTGCCATCTGATGCCAATGAATTCCTTTAGGATTTCAATGCCTTGTTAATTGTCTAGGTCAGGAACTACCCATGCCAAGACTATGGTCTGTTATTTTAGCATATCCTGGGCTTGACCTGCACTAAGGAACTGATCTTTGACAAAACAAGACTCTATTTTTTTTAATTAAGCATGCTTGCTAAGACTAAGACTGCAAATAGTTCAGAATCATGCAGCAAAGCATTTCATACTGTTTGGAAAAGGCAATGGCCAAGGTTATTCAGAATTCTTTTTTTGGTTGCCTGAGACACTGAAGTGCACTTGATTTTTAGAGTGCCATGAGCACTTAATTGTCTGAAAGCAAAATGCTTTAAAGGAGTCTAAAATGGAAATGAACAAAAAAATGGTTCACGCTATTAAAGTGTATTCTGTCTTGCTTCTCGTGATCAATGAGTCAAAAGAAGGCCAGTTATTGCCTCACATTAGGGGAGTGTCCCATGTTACAGGCTATATGGATATAACAGTGATATGTGAAATGCATTTGCCTTCTGATCATATGAAGAAAATCAAAATACCCAGCAACTCAGAGTCAGATTGTAGATAAATAATATAATGTAGTATAATTGTAGGTAAATAATATAATGCCCTTTTTCATTCTGCACTAGACTCTGGCTTATAACCAGTCTTTCTCATTTTACCAGGAGCAGGCTGGAGAAAGGGAGGGAAGTTGAGCAGTATGGGGGCAAGAGAGGCATGCACACAAAGGCATTTGCAGACAGATGTTTTCTTTTGTAATTTGCTTAGTGAGGTGGGAGCATCTGCTGCTTCTCTAAGCTCCACCCATGCCTTCTACCATTTGGAAGACCAGGTCTGCTACAGAGCAAACCCACAGATTCCAGGGGTGTCCATTCTGGGAATTTCCCACTCCTCCACTGTAACTGTGTAGGACTGGGACCAAAACAGTTGTCACTATAAGTCAAGGCTCCAAAATAAGCCTTCTAAACATTAACTTTATCAGGATGAGATAAATCTGAAAAAAACACACAACTTGGCATTAAATCCACTCTATTGTCCTTATCAATTTTTTATGTGACTGTGGGTTAAATAGTGAGATTCAGACTAATACATGGCATGTACTTTACCCTCAGTTTGTTCAGAAATAGCAGATTGCATAATGACTTTTCAGTATTAGAGAACTACTTTTTTACAGTCAGATTTTGAGCCAATTACATGCAATAGTAACTCTTAGTGCTTGACTTTTCTCAGCATATGAATCATTCTGCAAACTACTGGTAATTTATTTGGTCTTTTGTAATATTTTTCAATGATAGAATATGCTACAGGAACATTGTACCAGATAATGCAGGTTAGTATCCTCAGTGATACTTAGTATCTTACTTGGTATACTCAGGATACTTAGTATCCTCAGTGATACACTGAAGTACAATAATCACAGTAAAGTGCTGAAAACATGTACTTTGTTTTGTGTTTTAACCCTGTGAACCATGAATGTAGACAGTATCCAGTAAGCCGGTGAGTGTCACTATTGTTTTAAGCAGGAGATAATTCAGCACTGAAACTCAAAGAAACAGTGTTTATGGTTGAAAGCAGAAAGCTGCAAATAGAGCATTTTAGACCGCAAATAATTAACATCAGATTAGCTAATAAAATTAACTTTTGCTCTGATTAATTTTATTGAAACAAGTCACTGATTGGCAATTTTCGGTTGATGCAAATCTATGAAAAATAATATTTGTAGAGTTTTGTCTTTTCTGATGTGGAGAAGCTTAACAATCTGCAGCAACTAAGAAAAATACTATTTTTGGTATGGTGGAGCAGGGAAACCAAAAGTATTAAGGGAAAAAAAGATACTCATGAATAAAAGGAGGAATCATTTAACAAGACTAAAACTTTTGAAAAATTTGGAAAAATGTCTAATATGAAAAATTCTAATTTACAGATACTGTAGCTGGTCATTGTATATGAAGAGCAGCCTCAAAGAGATGTTACAGTGAGGAGAGTAGAGTGGTCCTGTTCCTCTTCTGCATTCTGGTAAGCAGGCTCCATTTCTTACCCGTTCAAATCCTAATTTCTGGAGACAGAAAACTGCCTACTGCTCTGCCCAGTTATAAAAAGATGTGTGGTCTGCTTCAGATATAGATCTAGGGGTCTCATTTCTTTAGGTCTATAGTTCTCAGCAATTATAAGAAACATGTTTTTTTCTATGGTTCTCAGTGACTGTAAGTGAAATACTACAGAAATGCAGAACTGGCCTCAGGGATCTTGTATTTTAAAACTTTATCATAGCTAATACACTGGGGAAAATTATTAGTAAGAATGAGGCAAATAGTGGGAGAGGTCTGGGTTTCCTCAGATACTAGTGTGTATGTATCTTTGATAGTGGATTCAACTAAGCGTGTGTCTTTGAGACCAAATAGATGGATTTTACATATTAATTTCTCAAGCGTGAAACTTGAAAATTCAAACAAAAGTGCTGGATATTCCATGTGAATGACTGACTGCCATTGCATACTGACATGAAAGAAAGTGTGATTTTTAAGTGCCCCAAACCAGATGTTTTCATTTCCCAGTTCATGAATCTTGAATATGCTTACGTGCTGCTCTAAACTGGACTCAGTGAGCCCAGAGGATCTACTAGGGACATGTGACAACTCACATCAGGTCTGTTTTAGGGAGATGTGGCAAGAGAAGAGATACTGAGGATACAGAGCTATTATAGTGTGAAAAGTTACCATTCTCATCCCACTACCCTGAAGTTATACATCCAGTGACTTTCTAACTTACCTGTGACAATCAACTAACTAAATATATCTTGTGAATTCTTACTCCTTAGACACTGTATGCCAGAAAATGCAAGACCTCTCTCTCAGATTTCTGTTTGCTAGGTTCTTCACTACACTGGTATGAAAGTAGGCCACTTGCTTCATCCGCAAAAGAACCAACATTGGTCTTGCTGAGTTATATTTATTATTTGCTTTGCTCCAGGCATTTCACATGATCTCATAGAAGCTAGATCAGGTTGGGTCATGAATAGACGCTTGCTTTCTAAATCTACTTAACTCTATAAACAAAGGCAAAGGAATTGAGTGGGATCAAACTCTGGGGTCAGCACAGGACAGGTTTATAATTGGTCAGTGCTAACTGCAAACGTTTTTTTAGCTATCTAAATTCTGTTAGAGCAGCCAGCATTTTTAGAGGTCTCTGATGCAACACTGCAGGAGTTACCAAGGAAACAACTTCCCTAGTCAGAGAAAGACAGGGAAATGGAGGAAAGATTTCACTGTCTGTTGGACCTATCAGGAGAAAATTAAAATCATGGACTTAATGTGAGATCAAAGAGGAAGAGGGGAAGAAAAATTAAAACAATGAAGTTACTGTTTGCCTCTAATGAAAAACATTGACTGCTACTGCTGCCTGCAAGACCATACATCTTGACTGGGAAAGAAGAGGGAGCAGAAAGTCTTGGTTGCTCCTGACTGGCACCAAGAAGCATGCAGAACTCTTACTGGTGTATATACTTTCATTAATGACTTTCTCCTCTCATTTATCTGTTCTATAGTTCTTACTTGAGTATGTATACCAGCCCAGAATATGCACATAGAAATTTAACAGCACAGTTTAATGGTCTTATGGCAGAAAGAGTCCTTTTGAGTTGTTACATGAGATCAAAAGAGAAATAATATAATGTAAAACTAATTCCAACAGTGGTTGCAATAATAACTAAACAGCAGTCAAACTTTCATTGTGATGTGGACAACTGTAATGATATCCAGAGTGAGAGATACTACTAGCAATAGTGACCAGAATGTTTTTCAGACAGTGATTTCTTGCTAAAGAATAGTAGTGCAAATCTCTCTATAGCACAGTTATCTAAGGTTAAGAGAAATTAAAAAAAACAGGTACACAAGCTCTTCCAAAACCAAACATAGCAACCAATGTGCAAGTATACTGATTTTATATAAATATTTAATAAAAGTTCAGCTATTTGTTTTTTCTTCCAACTTGCCCAATTTCAATACATTCAGGAGTGGCCCTGGCAGTTTCCTTTTCTTACTTCCATGATCATCTTTTTTCTATCTAAAACCTCATGTATGTTGTCTACTTACAATGAAAAAGGCTTTCTAGATTGACATTTTAAAGATTTTTGGATGGGCAGCTCAAAGGCAAAATCTGTGATTCTATGATCTTAATTCCTAATGCATTAACAGTCAGCTGCACAGTTTTCTTATACTGCTCTGGTAACCACAGCTTTAACTAATCATACTGAAACTGCATTCAAAAAAAGAGACAAAGGTCCTTATGCCAAAGACAACAGAGCAAGATTTGAGTCCTAGTTTCCTATGGAAACTTGAGAGTATACCACGCTCCTGACACCCATTCTAATTGACCCATAAACCTGAATGTCATTTAGGAGTTTAATTTTAGGTGTGTCTATCACCCTAGTTTTTTTTATTTTTGTGAGAGATGTTAAGAATAAGAGCTACAGTTATGTCAGTGTTTTTAGTCTTACAAAATTTACTTTGCTTCTCAATGGTAATTACAAATAAACAAAGCTATCTCTGAGACTTTTGTTCTACCTTAATTTTAGTAGAAATATTTTTTATGGATTGAATAGCAGTCTGCTCCAAACATAGAAGTAGCATGTTTGTTCACTTTACTAGCTAAACTTCCAGTGGGCAATGCTTCCACTGGAAGTATAAAAAGGAAGGTAACATTCTAAAATCTGTAAAATGCAAACATCATCAAATACCTGTCATAGCATTTTATATGTCAACAAAAATCCCTGAAATGGAACTAGCAACAATATTTTCCTCACAGTCTGCTGACAAAGTGAAACCCGTATCAGATGGGGACCCCTTAGCTGGAACACTACACAACTGCTGTTTCATCAGCAGATAGATATTCTGACTTCTCAAAAAATCTCCTTTCTGTTAGTGTGTGGAGAAGGATGTAGGGAAGTCACCAGTGGCTGTGTGCAAAGCAAAGTGCTTAGGTTCTTACTCAGATGTCAAATTGTGACTTCTAAGTTGGACCTATGACATCTATCTCAGACTTTGAATAACATGTTTAATTAATTTGTAATAAGCCTGACCTTGTGTGTTTCTAACATAAATGACACTGTAGCAGTGCAATAATGAGACAATTTGCCCTTGCCTTCGTGTAAATCTTTGATTACCCTGTTCAATGGAAAATCATTAAGAGAACACCCTACATCTGACTCCTTGTGGTGAAAGAGATTAAGAAATAAACAGAAGTAAAAGTAAGTGGTCTAGTCTACGTATGTCAATGTAACTCAATACCTATCCTGATGTAGCTCGCTTAGATGCTGCCTTTCTCATTCAGCCTTTGTAAAAACCTCTGATCCTGCAGTTGGATAAAGACTTGTTAACTCCAAGGGCTGCTGTAACATTGGCTTTCCAGCTGGTCTGGACAAGATTATCATTCCATTGCCTTTTGCCAGTGAGTCTATGATTATTCTGAAATCTTCTTGTGCTTTCAGCAACTGTTTGCTGGAGGGGCCAGCTCATCCTTAATTTTGACAGCTAGCCTGTGTTAAATAGTGAAAAAGGAAAAAATGTGGTGCTAGGCAACCAAATTTATACTTTTGCCCTTATCTCAACTTCATTACAAAGGAGGATTATTTAATAAACTGTACACTTCTGAAATTTTAGGTTTGCATAGTGTACAGTGTCTGAGGCTTTCAATGATCATTTATTTCTTGCACTTTAAAGACAGGATTGAGGAAGATGCAGAACTCTGAGAAACCAGCCTGGGAGCAGGATTCAGACAGAAAAGTAGATAAAGCAGATGTTTGGCATTCTAGGAAAGCTAGCAATAAGATAAACACATATTTTATTTTGTAACGAGTAGTCTCCACAAAAACTAGTAAAGCAAAGTTATTGTGTCAGAGTGTAAAGGCAAAGCACAGCAAAGTTTAAAAAGCAACAGGATTGTAGGATGAAAAAGAGTTTGAGTGATTCTATAGAAAATTATCCATCACCATACACCAGTATAGAAAATATTTGCAACAATCTATCTGAAGTGGTGTTTAGTTAAGCCGTATTTCATGTGGGGTCTGATAAGTACTTCTAATTCTTGCATATTAATTAATATAAATGATTGCATGAAATATAAATTCATATTACATTGGATAAACTTCATCCATCAGTGTGCATATATATTTCAGAGCTGTTTCAGAAATAGTACAGTTCTCAGACTTACATTTGCATAATGATATTGAATTTATTTTAAAATGTTTATTATGCTTTTATTTGGCACTCAGGTCCAGATCTTTGAAGTATTAAGAAAACCAGCTGCAAACACCTGAATCATAGTTCAGTTTGCCTGTGGTGGGGAGGAAAGCTTAGGAAAGAGCCATAACAACTGCAGAGTATTTAATATTGACTGATTATGGGCATTTAATTCAGAACTTCCAGGCTACTGAGAGACCACTGGAATAATGGAAATTTCCTCTAGTTTTAAAGTCAGTTGTTTTTAAATGGCACTTTAGACCAGGATTTTGGTATCCAAAAACAGTCTATTCAGTAGCACTGAGAGACACTGCAATGCTGCTAGTCAAAATACTTTTCCTGGGGTGCCCTTTTGTTAACATAGTGTTACAGAGATAGACATATCCTAGGCCCCTATTATGAAAATCCTACAGCATGGGGGACTTTCATATAGACATAATCCTGGTGGATTAGGAAAGGATCCAAGGACACCAGGGCAGTGATCATGACACAGCAAAGCATGCAGCTAACTGCAAAAGCACAGGAAGGAAAAAGTGTGTCTTGCTTTTGTGGTGACTCAGGTTGTACACAAATGGGGCGTGCAGCTCTCCTAAAAACTGATCCAAGCTTTCTAACCTTGAACTTTATTATTAATAGTTGGACAGTTTAACTTAACTGACATTTTTTCACTTGTTCACTAATCACAGCATGTATATAAACAGTCCTTTCCTCATATAACATTTAAATTGTTTGCTATCACTACATAGGTAGGGATTTTGAGAAAGAACAGCCAAGATAACAAACTAGCCACCACTGAACTGTATTTCAATTAACAATGTTTATACTTAGTGCATTAAACTGGTAAAATGAAAAGCCTCTAACCTCTTCCAAAATAAAACCAGTAAATGGCATAGACATTCTTTTAACCAGCCTCTTAGTAGAAAAGGAGCATCAATTCCTAAGCATCCTAATTCCATATTTAATATATATGAAGGATGACCTTTATCTAGCTGCTAGATTGATCTCAAAGAATCCTTAACACAAAAAAGGCACCACTACTATTACAAAGTTGATTTACAAGCAAACCTGCTTACAAACAATCTTAACTTCCTTCAGTGATAGCTGTACTTCATACCAGTGAGAGAATTTTGCTAGTTTGTTACATTCAGACTTGTCAATATCTGAATATTGATTTATTGATATAAGTCAAGCATCTTGATTTTAAAGAACCACACTGTGCACAAAATGAACAGTATTTACAACAGTAATTAAAATTAGTTCTAATCACTTACTCTTGATCCTTTTTCTGGAAAGCACCGACAAACTGAACAATCCTGTCCCCCACACGGGTCAATATACGCATATCCCCCCTAAAAATTGAAAGTTTATAGATTTATTAATATGCAGCAGACAACCACTTCATCAAATATTGTCAGCTGGACATATTGTCCAATGGGATTATATTTATGGCAAAAGATTTGGCTACACTTGCATACCCACAGGCCAAGTTCCTGCTGATGAGGAAACTTGGCACAGTAGCAAACATCAGAATATTGTGTAGCTCTTCAGCTTGACAGATATGAACCTTTTCCAATGCTTGCTTGATAGAATGCACGCATCAATATTACATTTCAAATCCTCCTAACCTTCTTGAACCTCTCATCAGCATAAACATGCTTGCCAAGTAGAAGCCATAAGCAAAAGCTCATTACTGTTGCTGTAGAGGGTGAAAGACATCACCTGCAAGTTAGGTTAAGTAATGCTAAACATGACAGCTAAACACAACTACGAAACAGGCTTTTAACTGAATCAGACTTTAATTTGTAATAATGTGAAATTTGCAACCCATCTCATTATGTTAGAAGATTGTTTAACTGTCATTAAATTATAAAAGGCAAAACAGGATGAAGAGCAGCAAGCCCACTCAGCTAATGAAGTTTTGTATTTAATTCTTGCCTATTAAATGATAAAAGAAATACGTGCATGATGTAATTATGCACTGCCTGCCATTAATTTCCTTATTTCTTCTATTAAAATTTTCCATAATTTTCTTCTTAATGTCAAAGAAATGACTACTTTATCTCATCAGGTTGCAATAAGGAATAAAAGCATATTCAGGGAAACTAAAACATAGCAAAATGTACATTCAGTAGATTCATTGTGTGGTAAGTGAACATTATTATATTACTCTTTTCTATTTCCCGAAGTGTAGTGTCAAACACATACCAATTATACACACCACGTGCATTTCTAAACTCACTTAGATGCTTGAAATAGCCACTAGGTAACTTTTTTTTTTCAAATTTGTGTAAATTAGCAAAGTGGTTTTGAAAAGGATGACAAGGATTTAAAAGATTTAAGAATAATTTAGTATAACTAGTAAACAGTGATAACATGAGAACATTTGCTCAGTGTGGATTTCATTTTAATCAAGGTCAACATTGTTTTGTTACTTGTTTTAAGAGCCAACAGAACACAATAGGTTCATACTTCAAATTGCCAAGGAGAAAACACTGATAAATATTAGATAAGGAGAAAAAATTCTGTTCTGTCTATCTACATTATTTTTAGAATATCTGGTACTCCTAAATCTCAGAACAAGGTACAATGGTCTCTCACAGACTGGTTCTCTTTCATGCACTGGATTTCCCATGAAATTACTAATCTACTCCACACTAGTCTCTCACCTAGTTATTAAAAACTTTATCTCTACTGGAATGTCAATGGAAAGCAATTGTCTAATAACACATAAGCTGTTAACCTTTGTTCTAGTTGAACAAAATTATTTTTTTGTAATTAATTTTCAAAAATTCAACTAAAAAGGGATGACTTTGCAGGGAGAAACAAACAAAAAAAAGAGCTTTTAAATATTTGAAAGAAACTAAGAGCATGGATTTGAGTCTCAGTGAAGGCTTTGCAAAAACAAGGTTAATATGGAGGACAGTACAGAGAGGGAACTAAAGTAGATATCAAGACTATATTATATGTGAAATTTTGGCTTCCGAGAGATTAAAATGTACAGGGAGGCCAGTTTAGGATCTAGGCTAACATACAAAAATAGTCTTGAAAGCTAGAAGGATTTTTGTATATGCTATAATGTAGAGCTGTTAAAGGGACTTCATTAGGAAGGAGACAGACTGAGTGCATGAGTAGTTTGTTTGTTTTTTTTTTACATGCAGCCTTCCCAAGGCATCTAAATATGCCAAAGAATCTAGAAAAATCCCTAGGAGAAAATTACAAAATAGTTAAGCTGAGCAACAGGGACAGAAAAGTGAGTGAGAACTGCAGAAATACTAAAAGAAACATCACAATTTTCCCATAGAACTAGAGATAATTTTGGTGTATGTAGTGTTACTTGCTTTAAATATACCATCCTACCTCTCAACTGTCTGAAGTAAATATCAATGTCACTTACCCCATCAACTTCTTGTGCTGAAAAAGCAATCAGCAGACACCTGATTTAAAAGAAGCAGAAAACTAAATTAAAACCAGACTTCCAACATCCAACCTTCACAAGAAGGTAGCCTCTAAAATGTGAGAAGTGTGTACACATGATTTAAGTCTCACTACAGGAAAGATATGGACCTGTTACAGTGAGTCCAGAGGAGGGCCACAAAAATGATCAGAGGGCTAGAACACCTCTCCTATGAAGAAAGGCTAAGAGAGTTGAGATTGTTGAGCCTGGAGATGAGAAGGCTCCAGGGAAATCTCACTGTAGCTTTTAAATAATTAAAGGGAGCTTATAAGAAAGATGGGAACAAACTTTCAGTAGGGTCTGTTGTGATAGAATGAGGGGCAATGGTTTTAAACTGAAAGAGGGTAGATTTAGACCAGATATAATGAATAATTGTTTTATGACAAGAGTGGTGACACACTGGAACAGGTTGCCCACAATGCCCCATTCCTGGAAGTATTCCAAGTCAGGTTGAATAGTGCTCAGAGCAACCTGATCTAGTTGAAGATGCCCCCGCTCACTGTAGGGGGGTAGTTGTACTAGGTGATGACCTTTAAAGGTCCCTTCCAACTCAAACTATCCTCTTACGCTAATTCCTTTTTTTGGGTGATTATTTAGGAAAGGAGTACATTTATAAGGGGTATGTACCACCAAGAAGAGGTCAGCACACAATATACGTATTTGTCTTTTTGGATTTTTGAGACTGAGTACAAACAGATGGGCATAAAAAGGACTATACAAAAGTTGTTGCAATTTCCCCCTTGTAAGCTATGTCAAATCCCACAATTAGGAGTGTCCAGAGAGAAACCATTCCAGACAGATTTCTGCACCTCCGCAGACGCCATGGGATGAATATTGAGAAGAAATTGAAACAAAGGACTGATTAAACAATGTGAAGCTTCCAGATTATCAGCTACAGCAGTAAATGGTGAAGTTTTGTACATCCCAGTTGTTCGTCATTTAATACATCAAATAAGTTTGCATAGAAAGGATTTAACATCACAGGAACACTAGCTAGCAGACAATAGTATTTGTTTGTGTTGTGATTATTACTAGTTTAAGGCCATTTTTTCTTCTAACCTTCTGAACTTAGTCTCTGTAAGTATTTTTTTCTGTATCAACCTTGGCCAGGTATGGTTTATTTTTCATTTAAGAAAATGCCAAGCTGCCATCAAGACCTTGCACAAGTGAAATGGAAAGCTGATGATACTGTTCTTGATGTATGGCGCTGCAGTCTCTCCTTTTTCCACTCAGGAACAGCAGGCATGTGTTTGCCAGATTGTTCTATGTCATTTCAAAATCCCTGCTTCCTGAAGCTAGACAGACCTTGCCCATTTACACAAGTCAGCACAAGACTGTAAGAGGTAAATTATTCACAAATAATGCAGAAAAAAGGCAAGAAGAGCTGCCTTGGAGAGATGGCTGGGATAGAAGGCTGCTACATTGGGGAACAACTGAATAACAAGCAGCCTGGGTTTGCACAAACAAAAGAAACATGAAAAAGACACTGGAGAGAGTTCAAGCATATTAGCATGAGCCAAGTCTGCCTGGTATCATGAGTGTCAGATTCAAGCAAGGCACATTTGCTGGGCCAGGTTCCTAGCTAGAAAAGCGTAATTTCACATTCCTAGAAAGCCTGGTGCATGAAGTTTTATAAAGAACTCAAGAAAGATGGAAAATTTCACTGACTTTTCCTAGAAAGTATTACAGAGATGGAATCATTGATCCCACACACCACTCTGAAGATTCCTGGCAACAGTGATCATAATGTTCTACTAAGGATCATTTTCCTCCAGAAAGAACTCCTGGCACAGCTCCATCATAGTCTCTAAAAGTTTTCTTCATGCCTTTTAATAATTCTCCTTTATCTGCAAAATTATTCTGGGACAGGCATTCAGGTTTGAGTTGGTAATTACTTTTTCTTCTCCAAACACGTTAATCACTACAATGCAGGAATATCTTGTCTCTTGAAACAGACCTCAGAATTATAGTTCCTGTTTCCTACAATTTAAGTTGTTTAGTACCTGAAATTTAAATGGTACAAACTTATAGACCAGCAATTGAAATAAAATACAATAAATTATTGTATAGGCTTAACAAATTTATGACAGGCTACAAATTACTTAACTGGTTATTTCTCATTACTGTTAAATTAATAGATGAGTGTATCTTAGTGATTCTAGTTAAAAAAATTAGTGATCTGTAAAACTCACCATGCAGCTGTGATAAGCCACTTAATCTGTTCAAATGAATCCTTTGTTAATGCCATTCAGGCTGATTGAGGTTCTGTACATGCAGCACTTTTTCTTTCTTTCTTTTTAAACAGTAGGTCTTCTCTTTCCTTCTGTTTGTAGATGGTCTACACACTGTCCCACACTTGTTTTCCACTCTGAACCTGTTTATATAAAAATATACATCTGATGTACAAATATGAATAATTACCAGGTGACCAAAAAAACCCACATTTACATATGCCATACTGCACAGCTTTATGTTGGCACAACATTATATTATTCCTATTCAGGCTGCATTTTATTTTACCAGCAATCCAATTATTTCAAGGGAACTCTATATGAAATGACAGATCAACATAAAAGGGTACAAGATTTCAGCCTAGAAAGACTTGAGTCTTCACTCAAGTTTTTTAAATAATGAACAAAGAGCATCTTGCACCATTATTTCTTAAAAGCTATCATACCCACCATTTCAGCTAAAGGCATGGAAAAATAAGTGAGACATGTCTACTCTACAGACCTAATAAACTAAAAAAAAAAAAAAAAACAACAAAAAAACCCCAAAAAACCTCAAGAAAATATTGACTATACTTTCAATGCTGTCTCCACTGGTTGTGTAATGTGGTTCCTTTAAGCACACTGTTAGGATAGTCATTTTAAGTACAAGAAGATAAGTGATGCTTTCCATAGGACTTCTGCTTCATCCATGATGGATATATTCCATACTCTTTTCATCCTTTCCTTAAGCCCTATTTTTTATTTTACAGTGTCCTATGAATCTTTGCACTTTATACTAAATTCATACAAGTGTAATGTTTCCTACAAAAATATTCCTTACCTATAAAAAGAGAAAATGCTGTTACCCGTTTTTCACCAGACAAGTGAGGAAACAAAAACAAAGCTAAAACCACTAAGTATCAGTTACTGTGAAAAAAAATGCACTCAAAATTGTTGCAGCTTTCAATCACTTTCTAGTATCAAGGTTGACCTCTCTGTTGTTCATGCACTGGTGGTTTGTTGTTTGTGGTTTTGTTTTTGTGGTTTTTTTCTTAAGTACCTCTGCTACAAGGTAACATTTTGTCACAACTGATGTTAAGCTTGCCCGGCCAGCTGTTTTGCCAGACAAAATAGTCTCTGAATTTGTAGCTTTCTGAAGATACTATGGACTACGACATTATCAGCAACACAGTCTGCATCAAAGTTCTATAAACTTTCTTTGAACTAATGCCATCAATTATGGTAGCAACGAGCAGCAGGGAGGACATCAGTGGCTGATCTTACCCTTGTTCCAGCTCATCGCTGCTGGGAAGTCCCTTATCTGTCCTAGAAACTCACATAAAGGCTTATGGGCTTTTATGGGACAATCTCATAATGCATCATTACTTGCTGTTTCTTAACTATAAAAAACACACCACTACCATCCAGTTGGGCCACACTGCTTAGCAGCCAGTTGCTCAGGATGAATTAAATAGGTGATACTGGGGTAAAGACTGGGCTCAAAAACTTTTTTAAAAAATGCTTTTTCTGTTGCATCTCCCTTCTTAGCACTTTCCCATCTTTGCTTTGAGCTGGCTTTTTTTTTTTTTTTTAATTTCTACACATAATTTAAAAACTGACTTAATTTATTTTTATTATAGCAGTATTTAATTCACTAGGTAATCTGCATATATTTATTTATCCTAATAGTGTTTTGCTGCTTTCTTCTGTTTCTTCCAATATTCTTTTCACCTAACATTCAAGAGCTCTCCTTTTAAGAGTGCTGTCTTCTTTACTCAGTTACACTGTTCTCCCTGCATCTGAATTTGCATCATTTCTGAGGACTGACCACTCTCTTCCACTGTACTCTCATGTGCTCTGACCTTGTCTCAGACAACCTTGTACTTTTCATGTGCACTTTTGTGTAAATGAGTCTCTGCTACATTCTGTTTAACACCTGTTCTTCTCATGTTAAATTTCAGTGGTGGATTTAGATACTTACAATTTTAGGTGCCTATGGCTTATTAAAAAATGTAACTGTAGACCCCATTTTTGTCCCTATTACAGTATACCTGAGTAAAAAATACAGCACTGTTAAAGTCAACAGGTTTAGGAATCTGACAAATACAATGCATCAGTTTAGTGATTCTATCCCAAGATACTATTTCCTCTACATGGTAACCATCAATTCAGCTTGAATACAGGGTGTTGTTTTTTTCCCTTTTTCTTTATGCCTGCCAGCTTTGCTCCCACTGATGCTTGAGATTTTAGAGCCAAGGTGGTAACATCTGTGGTGATCTACAAGATGTTTGACACTGAACATAATGTTCTGCTCTTCCAGAGATGTGCTTTTGCTGATGGTACCAAACTTTCGAGAAAGTAATCTCTATTAGCTTTCACAGCAAGCTTCATAGGGGGTTGACAGTTGTGTCTAGTGGATGGAGATCCAGGTCTACTCTGCTGATTGTAAAAGAAGCTGTTTTACAAGGCTCTGTGGTTAGCTTTAAACGCATTAAAGGCTTTAGATTTTTATCTCATGAGTAGTCCTAAATAGATTTATATACATATATAGTTGTATATTTTTGCTTTCTCCGTATCACTTGCTCTACTTAATAAACCCTGAAGCTCGTGATTTCCTCTGCAGCTTCCACAAACACAGGTCAGGTAAGGCTGCTGTGGCCAGCCGGGCCAACAGACTTCCCACCTTCACACTGTCTCAGAACAGCACTTTATTCGGTGAGATGTTACTTTAAACATGCAGTGCTTTTGTCAATAACGTGTCATTGCCAGCACCTCACAAATCACACTTTCATTCAGAAAACTTTTATATCATGCTAAGCTATGAGGGAAGTCCGGGGAGAAACATTTCTCACTGCTTTACATTTATGCCCTGGGCAGCACTTTGTCCCTTCTGGGACTTTTCGGTCTCCGCTGTCTCGTTAAGAAAACATTTGAGGGAGACGAGAAGGGTGCTGAAAGGAAAACACTCCCGTCCGGGCCGGGGGGGGCCCGGGATGGCGCTGAGGGCCCGCGCTGCCGCCCGCCTTCCCCGCCTCGCTCCCGCTGCTCCCCGCTTGGACCCACCTTTCCTCACGGCTGCAGGTGACCCCTCCGGACGAGCCCCCGCTCCAGCGCTGCCCGGGCGGTTCGCCGGCCCCACGCGCGGCCCCGAGGCCGCCCGAGCCACCTGCGCCCTCAGGGCGGGGCGGGAGGAGCGGGCGGGGACGGTGACAGCCGGTAACCGGGACACCTCCGGCTGCCCCGGGCCGGGGCTGTGCCGGCAGGGAGCTGCGCAGCCCCGGCAGGCGCCTGGGCCGGGCGGGACGGCCCGGGACGAGCGGCAGGTCCCGCCGCCCGGGGCTGCTCCTCCGCGATGCTCTCACCTCCGCTCCCGGGCGGGAGAGCCCCCGGCTCCGCGCTCGCTTCACGCCCGCTGAGGGAGGACGGACGGACGGACGGAGGGCGACTGCCGGCGGTGCCCGAGGCAGGAGATGCGGGGGGGAGAGGGGAGGAGAGGGGTGGCCCGACCGGCCCCGCCCCGGGGACTTGTCCCCACCCCAGGGCGCCGGGAGCGCCGAGGCGGGTGCGAAGCAGCAGCCCCCAGGCCAAAAGCCGCGGGCGGGCGGGGGGCAGAGTCCGAGTGCCCGGGGCCGCGCTCCGCGGGACGCGGCGCAGCAGCGAGGAGCGGGGATGGGCGGCAGGGGCTGCCCCCGCCGCCTGGCGCCGCTGCTGCTGCTCGCCCTGCTCTGCCCGCGCCGCGCCGCGCCCGAGGTGAGCGAGCGCGCGGGAGAGCGCGGGGCCGGGGGGCGCGGGGTCCGCCGGGACTGCGGGGCAGAGCGGGGTTTGAGCCCCCGCCACCCCCGCCGGCCGCTCGCGTTTCGGAGGAAGAAAAGGTGTGTGCGCGGTATGGAGAGCGATACCCCTCACCCGCGCGAGGCGCGTCCCAGCCGGGCGCGGTGAGGTGAGGTGAGGTGCGGTGCGTCCCCAGCCGGGAGGTGCCGGGACCCCTGCCCCCCGCACAGGGGCTTCCTCAGCGCTTGCCTCAGGTGCGAGGGAGAAGAGCAAGATGTTGGCGGCCCTGCCGGGCGGGTCGCAGGGCGGCTTCCCCGGCTTCCCGTGAGGGGACATGGGTGTTAGGCGGGGAGGCCGGTCCGGAGGATCATTCCCCGGGAGACCTGGATGTTCTGGCGTGGATGGTCTCTGGGGCAAACACTCTCAGAGCAGCACTTATCGGCTGGACCACCTGTGCTGCCTTCCTGACAAATGCGATTTACGGTTTGTCTTTTATGTTGCATGATGAGTGTGAATCACCGTTTGGTCGATAGATCCTCCTAGATCGTTCTGTAGACTTTGATGCTCCTTTCTGCTCGGTCGGGTTGTAACATTGTGCGTTCCCAACTGGGAGAAGAGCAGTCAGCTGTGAGGGTAAATGGGGTAATGTTGCTCTCAGCATTTCAACAAAGAGGAAACACCTAGTTTCAGTAAATTTCTGATCGACATCAAACATAGGAAACTGACAGATTCGGTAAATTTCAAGTTGTTTCTCCAGTAATAGTCAACAGTGTTAACTTCTCCTGGCATGTGTCAGTAAAGCTCTAGCACAGTAGATAATACTTTCCTGCCTACCAAAACATTTTGCAGTTTGCCTTTATAAGGAAAAAATATTATCTGATTTTCTACTTTGTTGTTGCCAAAATAGAGCTCCATTCTGCAGTAATTATCTGAAGTAAACTAACTAGTAATAAAGGTTCTTCTAAAATGTTGCAGCTCTTTCACTCCCCCACTCTGAGTAAGGTGTCTGGAAACAGCCTAAGCACCTCACTAAACATGTTTTCTTTCATGGTGCTTTAGCATACTTGCAGTCAAAATTTGGTAATTTAACAAAGATCTAATTGTTTTATTTGTTATGGAATTAAAATACCTCTTAGTTCTTATTGAGAGCAGAGGTACCAGATCTCTTTGCAAAGTACACGTTTTCTGCTGAGCTGTTTCAGGCTCTGCCTAGACCTGATCCTTAACCTAAAGCAAAATATGGAAGATCAAGATCCTGCCTCTCTCTTCTACCCAGTTTGCTGCTCTTTTCCTCTGCTGGTACATCTCGTCCTTTGACCTTGTAGCTTCTAAGAGCACATCATTGTATGTGCTTCTGGGTGGCTGTTAAGTGCAGGCTGTGCTCCAGGAACTCCTCCCTTCCTACTCCCACAACACACACACATTCACACTTTTTCTAAGCCTCTGTTCTGGCTGTGTTGATCTTGTCATCCTGTTTCATGTTTTTATCTACAAAGGAAGGGAGAAGGAGGTAAGTAAGACCCCACATGTGGCCCAGTAAAGCATTTTGCTTTTTTGCAGCTTCAGTAGAATCCTAGAGCATTTGCCAATCTTGCAGAGTCATATGTCTCTAGTTCCTTAGCAGCCTTTCTGCTTAAGGTAAATCATGAAGCTCTGAGCTTTCTAGAGTGTTGTCATCACTAGATCCTCATTTACATTCAAGTCTTAGAGACAGAGTTTAGGATGGTAGGGAGTTGTCTTCTACAGAAATCTTGCCGTTCAAGTGAAGTTGAACATGATGTGTTGATTTGGTGGTGCTCTGATAATTCAGCAGTTCTCAAATGTTTCCTGAGAGTAATTTAATCTAGATTTGCAGCATATAACTGAGATCAGTTTAAGATTTAAATATAATTTCTATTCTTGTGTCAAATTGCTGATATTTTCAAAAGAAAATAGAACAAAATTTTCTAGATGATGGAGCCAATAAGGACTTTTTAAAAAGAAGTTTTATCTAAGCTCCTAGTTAGTGGCTACTCTTAATTGATATGAAATAAATGAATAAATCATTGCATCTTGGCTGGGTTGCCCATTGCAAATAAATAGGTATTGTTTGTGTTTTAAAATTGTGCTATACTTTCATATGAAAATAAATTTGTATTGGTCAGCAAGAAATATTTTTGCCAACTGCACGAATTAAAAAATGTTTCAACATAGAGAAGTTCTCAGTGTACGTCTCATACTAACTCAGTAAGTAGTTTATTCCCAAAACCAAACAAAAACAATTATTAATTTGTGCCTGCTGCTACTTATACCACAAATTTTGGTCCTCACAGCCCTTCACAGAGACCAGACTTCCCTGCCCTTAGGAGCCTGAACTTTCTGGCACCTGCTAGGGAGTATTATTATCTGCATTCTTGGCCACTGGCATGCTCTAATCACATCTTCTGAAAACTCAGCAGAAGCACCATCTTCCCATGTCAAAGGCTTTTCAGTTTGCTTGATGTATTCCCTCCAAAATACTGATGTTATAGTTCTTTGGATTTTTCCACTGTTCATTTAAACAATTTGAGAATATTTTTATTATTATTATTATTATATGTTTCTGCAGGAAGCAAGATCTTCCTCATGACACATTTCTATTTATGTTTTTTCCTCAGGAAAAAAAAAAATGTATTAGCTTTCTCATTGTTTCATTTTGTTTAACAGCACCTGGAACTGATACTGTCTTGATACACATGTACAATCCAATTATTCTGAGTGTGTCCTGTGTTTTGATATGATCCATGTACTACCACTAGCATGTCTTGAAATTACAAACTGACCTAAAAATGTTCCCTGAAATTTGCGGTTTCCCATGACACAAATAAGAAAAAAAACGCAGTCAAGTTAATTAGTATTGGATCAATACTGCTTCTTAGTGACATTGATCAGCTTTATGATGGCATCATGTTATGATGTGTCCAGGATAAAACAGGGCTTCTACTTGAGCGACGTTACTTGATTACAAGTTAGCTGCACCTTGTGTTACTGCCTTTTTTTGTCTTGCATTATAATACAATTGCAATATTGTATTCTCTCACAAGATAAAATTAAGTGGTCTATGTTCTGTGTTGTCCTCAGTCATAACTTTCTGTATTTTATTCACCATGTGCTGCTGGCAAAGGAGGGGAAATAACAAACTCAGTGAGAAGATCTTTTTTGCACCCCCTTTCTCACTTATGCTTATTGTCTGTGACTAGATGTGACTGTTCATCTTTCCCTATTAATTTCATTTTTTCCTAATGTTCGAATTTTCATGCAAATACTTATAAACTAGTCTTGTCTTCATGCAACATTTTTTTCAAATTATATGTAAACTATATTGCTATCACAGACATGACTCTGGAAGGAAAAAAATGCAATGTTCTAGCTCAGCCATGACCATCTCCAAGGCTGGTGAGAATGGGATGCAGGCTGAATTGCTTTGTTTAACTAGGAATCAAAATGTTGGAGGGATGAAGTGTCACAGTGAGGATGTTCTTCTCTGCTGGCCTTTGGAAGCACCCAGGTTCTTTGTCACAATAGGCAGCTGAGAAGGGAAGATGTGCACCTGAATATACAAAAGAGAGTTCACTGAGCGTGTTAGAAAAACAAGTCCTTTGTGAAGTGTTCTCTTTGATTTGGTTAATACAATCCCAGCTCTGAAGTCAACAGGGGTGTTATTCTGATAATTGGGCCAATTTTATAATAGAATTTTCTGATCCTGATGGCCTCTATAATTAGTTGTAATTCAGCCATCATCTCCATAGAGGAGCAGGCCAATGTCACTCCACTGCAGAACAATGCTTTTCCTACTGAGCCAGGAGAGTTGGCATAAATTAGCAGAGTTGCCCTGATGTTTGTGCATCAAAATTTATGGAGTTCTGCTGTCTCATACCACATGGAGGCTTGCTCTGATGGCCAAGAAATGTTGTGTGCCTATGCATATGTTGCATCATACAACTGAAAGAAGATGAACCTCTTTACATTATTTTGGTGAACACCTGTGAAAACTGAATGGTTAACACTTGTATAGACTTTTTCTTACAAATCAACAAGGCAAATACACATTTAAGCAAAACTATAATTATTTTGCTGAGTGAGTATCATTAAAATGATCAAAGTAGGCAGGCAAACACTGTTTCCTTCTTCATGCCTTTGCATTTCATATAGGTATAACAGCATTTTGTTTTGAGATCTGTTAGCAATCTCTTCTGCTATACCTAGAACTGATTTATCCTAACATGTCTGTGAAACAAAATACTTTGGTATTAAGTGCAACTAGTATGAAATGTCTGGTCATCTGTTTTACTGTCACATTCTCACCCTACTGCTTAACAAAGTAATACTAGAAGGCTCAGTGTGTTGGCATGGATTACAGGAGCCTAGGAGAAAGGAGAAATACAAAAAGGCTTTTTTCTGCTTAACTGTTTACAGCCCCAGTCTCTCGCACACACACTGAAGAAGTTCCATTTTGCCACACTTGGTATATTTTTAGTTCTATTTTAATTATTTGTCCTTTTTTTTTTTTTTTTTTTTAAACTTAGCAGGTTTGTTATAGGATACTAGTCTCACAGGTTTACAGGTTTTCCATTTGGCCTGGTTCAATGAAGGCATTTTAACTAGAGCTTTATGCTGCAGTTTTTCACAGATCATTTTGGAGGGAGCTGCAAGAGAAAGTAACCTGCTTTTTCCTCTTCTTTTTTTTTTTTTTTTTTTTTTCTTCTTAATCTGTGAAATCACAGAGCCTTTCAAAAACAGAAACCAAAACATGTACAATAAGCTTTCTCTCAACAAGCTACTGTTGCTTTCATTGCTCTTTGCACCACTTAACAGAAGATGCACACCAGGAATTTTATGAATATACAAATATACAGGCCTGAGGAGACAACAATTATAGTGAATACCATATCCACACTCAACAGTTAGGAAGAAAGACTAATTATTTGAGGTAATACTAATGATATTATAGTAGGTAAGCAAAAATTTACTAGTTAAATGGTGTGGATTCTTTGTTGCTAGATTGCTCTTTTAAGATTAATCTCTGTTGGGAAGAAAGATCATGGATGAATAAGCTGATTAAACACCCTTAAGAGTTTTCTACACAAAACAAAGTTCTGTGGCCTGAGCTGCCTGATCTTTTTTTCCTTGTTGAAAAGAAGAATATTTATTTCTGTTGTTCCCATGTCCTGCTCAATGTCAGGAGGAGAAACCCACAGAGATGGGGTTTACGGGTTTCCTTTGGATATTTTACCCATCTGAATAAATCATGAACAGTTTGGTCCAGTTTCTGATAGTCCTCACCACAGTGACTTCCACCCTAGTGAGATTATTTGTAGGGTAAGATATCTGTCATTATAAATCCAAGTATCACTTTTTTTCTGTGTTTTAGCAGAAGAAAGAAAACCATCATTCACCCTGTTTAAAGAAGGAATAATTCTGTGCCTTCTCTTTGTAGGCCAAAAGCAATTAAAGAAACCCCAAATACAGAGATTTAGTAAGGAGCCTCAACTTCCAGTTTTCCCAAACTGCATCTAACATGCCAGCTCTACTTGCGTAGGTGCTGATAATTTTATGTAGCTTCTACAACACAGGCCTTGGAGGTCATCACTAGAGAGCTCACAAACAATTTGAGTTTGTGAAAACTCAAGGGTTGTTTTTTTTCTGAATTATAACATTTTACTTGTTTATCCTAACCCTTTCCATTCTTGCACTTCCTAACTCTGAACTGAGTGAGCTGGAGAGGAGGGAGGAGCTCCACATACGTAATTGTACTGTATCTGCTTGGCATCATGGAAATTGTATGTGTAACTATGAGCATGATGACAGAGTGGTGTGCTTACATGAGACTACCATGAACAGACATGTTACAGTAGATTCTTGGAACCTGCATACAGACAAATTCATTCAAAGCAAAAAATATATGCTGCACAGTAAGTATATGACCAAAAAAAAAGACTTGCAGGGTGTTTCAATTTGTTTTGGTTTGTGCAGTTTGGTTTTTCCCCCCCCCAAGGACATAGTTTATTCCATTTAAACATAGGCAAGAGATTCCAGAAGTTTCATGAAAATTTTGTTCCCATCGGTTTTATGTTGATTTATTTAAGGTTTATGTTATTGCTTGTTCAGTGTGATAGATATGAATAGTTATAATGAAGAGATCTGGCTAAAACTAGAAAATTGTTATTATACAGAGTTCCTACTGAACAAGTTTTGCTTTAAAAACTAAGAGAAAGTTTTCAAAATTGTTTCAGTCTCTGAAGTGAAAAAGGGTTTTTCAGACAACTGTTCCCATGACATTATAGAAAGTTGTTTAAATGCTCACCTACAGCAGTTTCCTCCATTTCTATATACCAGTCATTTACCCTAGTTGGTTTGCAAATACTGTTATAAATATGTTTATATTACACAGAAGGATGTACTTCTTCCAAGTGCCTGACAATTTAAAATTAAGGAGGATAGGAAGTAAGGAAATTCTTATCAAGTTGAGATAGACGCGTGTTGTATGTTCACAATGTGGGATCGCAAATTTGGTATCTCTAAGTTAGACAAGAAATCCTGCTTGTTAAGTGTTATGAAGGGTTTTTCCTATGATCATAAATGCTTAGGTCTTCTGTTCTGCACCTCACACTGAAAGCAGCACATAACCAGTAATACAAGGCCTATGTCACCAAGGAGGGATATTGATTCAGTAGTTATTCCCTGAGCAAGGTTCCCATTACAAGTGTTTAATGGAGCTTATTCAACAACTGCACTGTCTGTAGCATAACAGTTGTCTTCCACTGTGTCCTTTGAGAGCTGATCTCCCTATGTTAGACATTATTGACCAAGTTGTTTATTAGTAAAAGTTGCAGGTGTATTTCCTTAGAAAGTCAAAATTAAATAATTTTTGTTAGGTGCTAGGTATTTGGCTGGTAGGCAAAAGGCTGTGAATTCTGATCACATACATGGCTGTTAACACGAGTCTTCTAAGGTAGGAATGTCTGGCATCCTTCCAGTTCACAAGTGACTACACAATGTTTCAGGGTTTGGGAACTGACATATTTTCCTTCATCTCATCATCTCCTGTTTCTGCTCTATGTTGTCTATACTTACTGAAGGCTTAATAATTTGGTTTTGTTGTACTGGTCCAGCAGTCACTAAAAAAACACAAGTTCTTCGTGGTCTTTGATAATTTTAATGAATTCATGTTTGATGCTTAGAATGCATGAAAAACTTTTAGTATACAGATTGTAATTGTGAGACTGGTATTTTGTTTGGATAGCAATGTTTGAGAGTGAGGGGACTTCATTCTCCAGTACCTTGTGCGCTACATGGTGATTTACAGTTGTGCAACAGGAGGAATATGCTGCCAAAGTCATGTATTACTAACCATGATAGATAGAATTACTGACAGTGCTAGTCTAGCTAAGCATCCTTAGGTGCATCAGACTCAGAAAAAAGATTTCCCTTATATAGCTGTTTCCACAGTGGAAACTTTTTTTTGTACAGCTCTGCTGTCAGATCCTCTGCTTGAACAGGCTAGGATAAATTTTCAAAACAACTGTCCCTGAGCTAAGAGCTTTAGCTAGCACCATAGTGTCCTATGGAAAGTGCAGCATTTCACATTTCTCTGCGTTATATCTAGTGTAAATAAATGTTAAAGCAAAACTTTTCACTTACTGTAATCATAAAACATTACCCCCACTTTTATTAGATGCAATAGAAAACATGAAGTACAGAACTTTATAGAAATGGGACCTTTGTAGTTTTAAGCACTATATTAACACCAACTATTTGAGCAATATTATTGTCTGTGCTCAGTTGTGGTTTATAGATGCAGCTGGAATGTGTAAAGTGATTGCTCTGCACTGAGACAGCTCAGGAAGAATTCGGAAATCTCAGTGTGTCAGCAGCCCTGAAAATTCATAATCAAGACTCTTAAAGGAACTGGCTCACTGATATGTAATTTTTAATAAGTATTGGAATCTAAGAGAAATTAGAGAAAACTGGAAATTAGCTGATAATTAACTTCTGTTTAGAAAGGACCACTGTGATGACCTGCATATTTGTAGGTAGCTCAGGATACCATTAATGTGCAGAAAGACGGAAAGAAAAAAAAAAAAAGCAGCATCACAGAAAAACAGATATTGTCCAGTGAGTCTTGTTCCTTGTTTTGATGGAGTGATCCTTGAAGTTAAAAGATAAAAGCCTAATGTTGGGGTAGGTGAGATGCTAATAGAAATAAAGTTTTAGTGAAAAATCAGGCTTGCATTCTTAAAAAATGAGCCTAATCAGCTGTTAGAACTACCAATGAAGGAAAGTGATAGCTTCACCTCTCATTTGAGAGAAGACACCTGGGCTATTTTTACTGTCCAGAGTAATTAATGGATATCACTTGCACTGCTTTTATTCATCTTAAAATTCCTCATGTTGCACAGTCATCTTTAATTTCTGTTAACCACAATTTACTTCTGGAATCAGTGGAGTTCACCCATGAACTTAAAGACCAATTAGGTAAAAAGTGTAAACTTAAGCTCCAGTACAACCAGACTGCTATATTCCTACAGAATACATTTAGTTTCATCTTAGCTTTGATCTGAATGTCTTTATTACTCAACCTGTTGCAGTCTTGATGTAGTCTTTATGTGAAACACACTTAGAGAATACAATACCTGTTGCCTGCAGCAACACACTTTGCTGCTTCTGTCCTGGGTGCAGTATTTCTAATATAAATATGTATTTTGAAATCATAGCTGATCTTCTCTGGATCTGGAAAAGCAAGCAAATATTCTTATTTTTCTGTCATCATATACATCATCCCAACAAGAGATCAACAGAGAAATATTGGCTCATCACCCTCACTGGCTCATTTTTGTCTGTTCCCCATCTTCCTGTCTTTTAAGTCATTCCCAGTGTGACTGTATTGCCCCACAAATGTGAGTGACAGGACTTAAAGTCTGTGCTGTTGATAGCAAAGCCTATCATCGTTTTCTTTTTTCCTTACATTAATGCTTTGTGATGTCCTTTTACATATTCAGATTCATAACATCCCTAAATACATTCTAGACATCTTTTATATCACTAGCTCTGTTGGCAACGTGCTGTGAGCTATCTAAGATTCTCTCTGATACTCCAAATGAAGTTGCTGAGACTGCAATGGTGGGAGTTGCAGTGCCATGCAGAATTAAACTTTGTATAGGTGACAGCATAGTCTGTAGTATGTTATTTCTTCCTTCTTAGTAATTTCTTTGAGGGATTTGGGGAAGGAGAGGACTGGAACTCTTTTTAAACAGATGCTTAAGTTAGTCTCTGAACTGGGGGCAGGGGAAGGTCAGAGCCCCATAGAATCCACTCCCATAGCGTAGGGAGGGCAATCCAGTGTTACAGGTAAGGGTGCACCCACTGAACTGCTGCAGAAAATTTGAGTCAGCATGTACCAATTGTAATTATCTGAAGAACATATAGTATTGCTAGTATCACTCAGAATGCGTTTGAAAGGAGTACTTTTATAAATTACTCCAATAAAGTGTTTTGAGTTTGTTTTGCTTGTGTGTGTGTGGGTTTTGTTTGTTTGTTTTGTTATGGTTTGTTTTGTTGTGTTTTTTTTTAATTTTGGTTCATCAATGAATTAATTGGACTTGTTATTCATATAATGATCTGGCTTTGTCTTTTGGCCTAGATTTTTAGATCAAAAATCTAGTGTCATCAACCATATCTAAATATTTGAAATAAATATAGGTGATTATTAGAAATATCACATAATTGAACAGTGTGCAGTAAACCTGTGCCTTTGCTAATGTGTTTACTTTTATAGATATTATTGTGAGGATTTGAAGTAAAGCATTAATAATTGTTTCCTTATTTTATAATCTGGCAGTACACTATTGTTTTGATATGGTCCTTTGATAAAGGAACTGCAGGCATCTTGCAAGGATGTGGAAACATCCAGTGGTATAAGTAAGCAATGATTTTTTGGTTCACAGCTCCTTTACAGAGGGCATAATCTAATCTTGTGTAAAAATCATATGCCAAAACATTTAGTATTATCCAGCTAACTGACTGTGTAATGTAAAATCATCTTTGGTCTTTTCAGTTTAGTTTAAAGTGATATGAGTACACAAAAAGACCTAAATTGATCTGAAGGCTTACTAATGGCAAATTAAACACATTCTGAGCATTCTGACTTCTTGCAGAGCAGAGGCTCTTTTCCTTTAAATAGTTTAATACCCTTGATCTGTTATGTAGCATCAGAAGTTTCTACATGTTCATGCATTTACCTTGATCTGTTATGTAGCGTCAGAAGTTTCTACATGTTCTTGCATTTAACTTCACATTGAATTATCTGAGATTGTAAGTTAAAAGAAAAAGTTTCTTCTGTACCTGCACCTATCATCTTCTGAGTAGATTATACTTATTATAGAAGAGTAATTTAATTTGATGATTTATCTACGTGTGCTGAAAACTGCGCTTTGCTTACAAGTACTGTAAAGAATCTGCTTCAAGCTTTAGTTTCATGGGTAGAAATAAGGTGCAAGTCCATGGAGGTCTATAGAATTATAATGGTCAACAACTGGTAGTAGGATGATTAGAAGCTGTGGCTGTTTCTCAGGGAAGTTCCCTATGGTCAGCCAGTGTATGCTGCCAGTTACTCTGAAGAAATCCAGAGAACTTGGAATACTGTAAACATTTTTTTCTTCAGTAAACAGCACCTTTCCTGGGCTCAGACATGTGTCTACTGAATTTTTTAATTCTAGCTGTCAGATCAGGGGAAGAAAGAGTCTTGTTTAATATGCCAAAGAATTAAGCATTTGATGTTCACAGCTCTAAAAACCTAGCTTGAAACATCAAGTGATCACCTATTAATCTGTCTATAGAACACAGGCAGACAATCATTTCTTTAGGGATTTGCTTTTCATGGCCAACTTATTCTAATTCTGTTTTATTTTGTAAATTAATGTTTACATAGCTGTCTTTTGAGGAGTACTCCCTGCATCTATTTTTAAATTAATAGATTATTTCATCTCAGCAAACCTCAGCCACCTAAAAGGCAGCTGCTGTCAGTAATTGTCTAGTTCACAGAGAACAGGAAGTACTTGCAGCATCTTTTCTCCATCCTAAAAGAAGCACCTAAAGAGACTGGGGGAGTTGTTCCAAACTTGATGTTAAATTCCTTCTGTAGGCCATGGAAAGAGACAGACACCATGAACTGTGTAAGAAATGAAGGCAGCTAGCTGATACCGGATACCTTGGGTTTGGATTAAAAAGATAGATGAAACTGATCCTAGCTTGTGGGAAGAAAAGGTGCTTTTTGATTCCGTAAAATGTTTTACCTGAACAGGTTGCTACAGGAAAACTTTAAATGTAATGACAATCTGGCATTATCATTTTAAAATGTAACAGAGAACACTTTTCCCCCTCTGTCTTGTGTTTTCTGTTTTTTGAGAACACCAACGAAAAGTTACAAACTGGAAACAGTACTGCTGCTGTATTATGACCAGCTGTAGGGATTAATTCTGTCTTCAAGATCTTAATAGAAATGTCATATCATACTATCTTAAAGACTTCAATATTGTAAGAAAAACTTTATTTTATTAACTTTATGCAACTTAGAAAACTGTCTTCGTAACCAAGATGTGATATTTGTCCCTTTCTTCATCAACGACCTGGATGAGGGCACAGAATGTACCCTCAGCAAGTTTGCTGATGACACCAAGCTGGGAGGAGTGGCTGACACACCAGAAGGCTGTGCTGCCATTCAGAGAGACTTAGACAGGCTGGAGACTTGGGCGGGGAAAAACCTGATGAAGTTTAACAAGAGCAAGTGTAGAGTTTTGCATTTGGGGAAGAAAAACGCCATGCACCAGTACAGGTTGGGGGCTGACCTGCTGGAGAGCAGTGTAGGTGAAAGGGACCTGGGGGTCATGGTAGACAGGAGGATGACCATGAGCCAGCAGTGTGCCCTTGTGGCTAAGAAGGCCAATGGCATCCTGGGGTGTATTAGAAAGGGTGTGGTTAGTAGGTCAAGAGAGGTTCTCCTCCCCCTCTATTCTGCATTGGTGAGGCCACATCTGGAATATTGTGTCCAGTTCTGGGCCCCTCAGTTCAAGAAGGACAGGGAAGTGCTTGAAAGAGTCCAGCGCAGAGCCACAAGGATGATTAAGGGAGTGGAACATCTCCCTTATGAGGAAAGGCTGAGGGAGCTGGGTCTCTTTAGTTTGGAGAAAAGGAGACTGAGGGGGGACCTCATCAATGTTTACAAATATGTAAAGGGTGAGTGTCAAGACGATGGAGTTAAGTTTTTTTCAATGAAGACCAGTGATAGGACAAGGGGTAATGGATACAAGTTGGAGCATAGGAGGTTTAAGATGAATATCAGGAAAAATTTTTTTACTGTAAGAGTGACAGAGCACTGGAACAGGCTGCCCAGAGAGGTTGTGGAGTCTCCTTCGCTGGAGACATTCAAAACCCGCCTGGATGCCTTCCTGTGTGATGTACTCTAGGTGACCCTGCTCTGGCAGGGGGGTTGGACTAGATGATCTTTCGAGGTCCCTTCCAACCCCTAGGATTCTATGATTCTATGATTCTATGATTCTATGATTCTTGTTGTCTGCTATACACTATAGCATATGTCATTGTGATAAGTAGATACACCAAAGTGGGAGGATAAACTGAAAAATAACACTCTTTTTACAACAGTAAAGTTGAAAAAGTCATTCAGCAAGAGCTTCAGAAACAGAGAATTTAAGTGTACAAAGGACAATATTTACTCCATGTCTCTTTGAAATACACAGCTTCATTAACCTCAATGATATTTTAGTACGTATACTGCTATAGTAACAAAACAAAAATATCATGCACTCCACTGAAAGAAGTCTACGTGAGTGTAGAAAAGTCCTTTGCAGAGTTATCCCAGGTAGACTGGGGTAGCTCAGGTACCAAGTGCCTGACAGCTGTAGCAGGAACAGAGAACAGAAGGGTTAAGTGCTGTCATAGTTACCAGGATCTCTGATGTGCTTTGCAGCTCTGCAGCTCTCTGCTACCACAACTACCTAGTACATGAGCTAGGTAATTTAGTCATACTCTCTATCCAGTTACATACTGAATATCCTTGTTTGTGGTTTTTGTTCCTTTGTTGTTGTTGTTTTTCATAGTATAAACATAGTATATCTTAATAATTAATTAATCATTGAATTTTCCTAAATTGTAGTTGCTCCTAGATAGCTGTGCCCTACTTCAGCAGACTCAAAGAGAGGTTTGGATGCTGCAGTGTAGCACTCAGCCCTCCAAGGAGGGTTTTGAACTGCAGGCTCCTTTGGAAAGCCAGACATGCTGGCAGCGGTGGCAGCCCAGTGCTTGCTGCACAAGTGGGGACACCCCTGTGTGAGGGCACTCACTGTCACACATCTTGGCTCAGGAAACCTCCAGAATTAAGAAACATTGAAGCTAAGGATCCTTTTTTTATTGTATTAGGTACCATCAGCCAGGGTGAGGAAGTGAACACAGCTTGAACAATTAGAAAATTATTAGTTAATTAAAATTAAAAAAAATAATTATAATCTAAACCAATGTACGTTTTTGTTTTTATAGTCGATTTTTAAAAGAATCATTAATGTTTTGTGTTGTGAGTCCAAACTCTTGAATTTTACACTTCATACTGATGCTGTAATCCTGGTGTTTTAGACACAGCTTCTTGGCCTTTATCTCAGCTATAAAATTGAACTAGTGCCCTTATCTGTCTCTAAAGACAATACAGAGAAATAATGAGCTCTTTCTTGCTGTTGAGAATTGTCACTCTTCACAAACATTTTTTTAAGTTGTATTATCTGTGAAAGAATTGCCTTACTAAAACCACTGAGCTTCCATTTGTCCCTCACCAAACAATACAATGAGAAAAAAAATTGTACTATAGAGTTTGACTTTTTGTTTTTCAGAGCTGTGTATGCAAAGGTAAAAGCCCCTGCTTTTGTGACAGCACAAAAGGTAATAAGGTAAGAACAAATACATTATTCCTTTTTTAAGATGAGTTTATACCTGGAAATTGTCAGTGCATTATTTAATTTGATACAGTGAGTCAATTCATTGCTTTATTGCGTGGTGGTGTTCTTGCAGCAGAGTCTACAGAGAGTTGTAAAAGGAGTGCACTACCTTACCAAAAATCTGTTAAAAAAAAACTTTGGACGCATTGTTTAACTAAGAAGACTTTTAGATTTCTTTTTTAAAATGCATTAGTTTGTTTACAGCAGTGCATGATGCCGAGTGCCAACAGAAGAACAACTACTGAAGCATTAGGTCCCTCTCACAAGCTCCTGGCCAGCGCTGACAGATGCCGCTGCCCTGGCAGCAGCTCTCCTGCTATTTCATAACGCCACCAAGGCTCTCGTGCTCAGTGCGTCCCTCTTTCCACCTTTGGGCTTTGTCCCTCTCCCCCCATTTTGGAGTTCCTGAAGGAAAGTTGCATGCACTGGTATCAGACAGATAAATCCTGCAGAAGAAGACAGGGAATGAGTTTCTGGGTCCTAATCACAAAGCACCTTGCCAGCAGTGAGGGAACAGCACTGAAGCCACCCGAAGTAACAAAGCCGCAGCTCTGGCTGTTGCCAGTAGCAGCTTGGCAGAGGCTCGAAGTGGCTTTTAGACAAACCTGAATTACACAAATGCCAAAAATTCTTTCAAACTCCTGCTTGTATCTGGAAAAACAACTGATTCACAAATGAAAGGGCCATTATTAAGGAAGTCATGGTTGTAATTCAGGCTGTGGACACAGTGATTGCCGTACTAAACCTTATCAGTAGATTCCAGATGTCTGTATGGACTTAGGGTTGTGATTAGTTGCACTGATTGACACATCTGGCTGGTAAAGAATTGCTCACAACTTTCCTCCTGTATTTTTATTACCAAGAAAAAATGTAATATTGCTCCACAGTAAACACTGCTAGTCTTGCCTTTGGGAAACTTCATTTCCGTGGTGGAGAAAAGTTGTCTCAAAAAAAGTACATACAGTCATTATTAAAACTTATTTTCCTAAGTGGGAAAGGAGAGTACTCATGCCTTCAGCAAAATCTTATTTTTCATGTTGTTCATTGGTCTAACCTGACTTTGTCATAACCAGTAAAACTGAGATCAATAGAAAAATTATTTAAAAACAAGCTGTCCACTTAAAGAGAAATATTAGTAAGAATGAACAGCTGCAACTTTTCTTCATCAGTTCCCTTTTAAAGCAACTGAGGAACTAGTAGGTAAGAGTTAATAATTCTTTACACTGATGAAGGTTTTCGTGCAGCTTTGGAAAGTCAGGACAATTATATGAGTCAGTATGTCATGTTCAATGTTAAGGATTTCTCCAAAATGAGAAGCTTCTGATCTTGTTGATCTGTCAAGAAGAAAGTGTGGATAAAGTTGCCTGTGCGGTGTACAGGAGAGTGAAGCTGTCAGGAGAGCGCAGTGCTGCTCTCTATCTAGAGAGCACCCCATCTCTTGCTGCAGTAAAGGGGTAGCAAGCTCAGACGAGGAAGATCAGGGACTTTTTGCGGTTTCCTGTGAGCTAGTACCATACCCCCTCCAGTGGCACGTCTTGGTATAGCGTTATCCTGTTTGCCTTTCTTGGGGTGCTCCTGGGTGACATAAACGATTTGTTACAATAAAGATGTCACAGACACTTCGTGATGCAATCCTTATTGTGATCTGTGTTAAAATATTCTGGAGTTATATATATTCTTTTAATTCAGACGCTGTTTAAAATCTGGTGAGTTTGTGGGATTTTGAGGGGCGAGAATGGGTGAAGGGACAAGCCAAGATATTTTGGCTTCCCCAAGACTTCTTTTGGGTTCTGTCTTGTACATAAAATAATAAGATACAGGGAATTCTGTACATAAACATTTCAAACACTCTTTTGTATAAGTCTCACCTGGTAAAGCTATAGGAAAATTTGCTTTGAGAGAATTTATAACCCCACCCTCTCTCTCCTGTGATATGCTGTGATGTAAAAGATCTTGAATAGGCAGCTCTTCACTGGTGTGAAGTTGAGCATGCTAAATTGCTGCTACCTAAAGAGCTGCAACACCCTTTCTGTGAGTTTCTAGGCTTGGAGAACTTGATTTTAACCAAGATACGACTTGCATCTTAATTCTATTTATCTAAAAAACTGAAAATACACCTTCCACTGTAACTTCGTCTCCTGTATTCTATTTGTATAGTTTTAATCTTCTTTGTTTCCTTTACATGGTTTGATTATTTGATCCTGACCTTAAAATACACATGAAAAAGTAATTAAGTGTCTTAATCTCTGAGACTCAGATTATTATTTTTTTAGATTGTCATATACAGCAAACTTCTGTTGCAACTTTTGTTGCATTTGACTCCCACTGTTTCTTTCATGGCTTGCATGAAGAAAGGTATTGATGGTTTGGATGGTAATACATCTGCTACAGTAGCAGACATACAGAGAAGTTACGAGGGACAGAAAGTAATGAGTGCCGTAGAAATAACTGATGGAAAGCAGGGTTCATGGATAGTTTAAGAATATTTTTTTTTCTTAATGTTTACAGGGTGAAAAAGGCTTTCCTGGTGTTCCAGGTCCACCTGGTCATAGAGGCTTTCCTGGTCCAGAAGGTCCTCCAGGACCACAGGGACCAAAGGTAGGTGTGTATAGGGACAGAGAGAAGTTACTGTGCTTGACTGTGAAAGTGAGCTAAGACTGGGTAGAATCCTTTGTTTAAAAAAATAAAAATAATAAAAAACAACAAAACCTATTTGGTGAGGTTTCCAGCTATTTCCTCACAGGGGAGCACTTTCAGGTCTCACAGTGTGAACAGATCCATAGCAACAGCTTTCTCAACATGTTCTGACTTTTATTTTTTTTACCTGTGTTGAGGCATATCCCCCATAAACACTGGAAAGGTGGGTAAGATGCCAAGATTTATGGAAGTTGTATTAAATGGATGTTTCGTTTAGTGTCTGCAGTAAAGTCTTGATTGATGGATTGATTGATTTATACAGGTTTGTATGCATATGTCGGTATTGTTATTTAAAATGTTGCATGTCCTGATGATATATATGTGTTTTTTCTCAGTTATACTGAAGTACATTGTTTTCCATTTGTGGTGTAGGGTTCTCCAGGTCTCACAGGCTTAGTTGGACCCAAAGGCACACGAGTAAGTATGTTCTAAACAAACTTGTATCTATTAAATGTCATGTTAAATGCCAGCTTGGTTCAATAATTCATAAAAAATAAACCAAAAAAACATTACCTATGATGTAAAAGTATTTTTAAAATGTATGACACAGAGTATGTATGTGCATTATCTATTTTGTAGAACTTTTGCCTTTTTTGCAGCACTGTATGTACAAGGTTCATGCTGTATGTATTTAGCATTGGGGAATGGTATAGAAAAGACTAGAATTCCATGAAAACTTTTTTCCTGTGAACAAAATCAGCCTATATTAACAGTGCATGAGCTACCATTTTACTTAGTTCACAGTCAGAAGGGTTAAGGAAGTAATGACATTTTGATAGAACAATACTCGCTTTAATTTTTCTTATGTCTGCCATCAAAAGGAAAACTGCATCCTGAGCTTTTTCTCAATATTTGTAATGTTATTCCTCTGCTTTTATATTGTTAGGGAGTCCCAGGAATACCGGGATTTTCAGGTCCCCCAGGCCTTCCAGTAAGTAAAAACAAAACGGATTTAACCGTTTCTCTCTTGCTACAGTCTTCAGTACACAATTATCCTCCACCCAGTGTGCTCACTCTAGTCTCAACACCACTATTGTCTCTGCCAATTAGCCTAGAGATAGCAATCATAGCATCAGCACTTCTTACTCGTTGTAATGATTTAAGAACACAGTATAATCTGTCAAGTCTTGTGAAACACTGCTCCAACATAAACTCTTTCTGTGTTGCTGTAGGGGAATATGAATGTGCAAAAACAAAGCTTGTGTCAATTTTGCACTTCTTTTTAGGGTGAACCGGGAACTGTTGGTCCTCCGGGGCGCCCTGGTGTTCCAGGATGCAATGGCACAAAGGTACAAACCAAGCTGAGTGTTGTGGAGGTTGTTTGGCTGTGCTTAGGAATGACCAAAAAGCATTCTGAAGTTTTGCCCCGATGTATAACAACTTTGATTTGTTTTGGTTTGTGACTTCGTCAACTAGGAAAAATTTGAATTGTGAGGCCAGAGGAAGGAAAAGTACTGCCTTTGTGTGTGTGAGAGAGTAAATATCCTTTGCAAAAAAAAAATCAAGAGTAGTGTTTGATATTTTGACAGATGAAAGTTTTTTCATTAAATCCAGAAGACCTAACCAGTTTTGTTCAATCTGTCCTGTTATTGAAATGGGTTATAGAAGAGATAATAAATTCATTTTGTTTCACTAGTATCTAGCTTGTGGTTGATTCATAAGTCCTGAAAGCAAAAGAAAAGGCTTAATGTTAAGTTACAGGTTTACTAGTTTATGCTTCCAGCATTGTGAAGGAGGGAGCCAGAAGAGTGCCTACTACATAAAATCATACTTTTCTAGTGAAACAGTGAACTGATCTGACACAGCTAATAAAGCCTGATGTCTGGGATAGAAGTCAAGACCCATACAGTCAGGCTTCTGGCAAATATGGTGGTAATGCAGCTCACAATCTTGGTATGATAAATTAAAGAACTTCTTTTTTAAATCACATTTGCTAAAATCAGACCAAATAATATGCAATAATATGCATTAACAGTCAGTCTTACTGCTTCCAGGGCGATCAAGGTTTTCCAGGTTTTCCAGGTAGAAGAGGTCCTCCAGGAGTTCCAGTAGGTGTCTGTGAAATTCATGATTGTTGCATTTCTACCACATAAAAGCCATTTACTGAAAGTGTAAAGCTTCACGTTAGCTGGCTTTGACAGCAGTTGAAATATATAGCTATCTCCATTTTATTAATATGAAAGCTGTGTGATAAAGAAACCAAAGTTACAAATAATGCTTTACCTGCTGCAGGTTGGGCCTCAGCTTCTCAGTTAATGATTATGCAAATTCATTGATTAGTCTTAGCCCTTTAGTGTCTAAAGGGACGATCACGAAAATTTACCACTCACATGTCTAAATGTTTCTAATACATATATTTAATAGACTGCAGTTTCAGTTCATATCCAAATATTTTTGCAGATATGGCTTAATTAAGTCAATAGAAACCAGGAATTAAACACGGAACTTCTCATTATGGCTGCATTGCTTTAACCCTGGGTTTTGTTTTTTCTCTTTAACAGTGTATTTTGAAAAGAAATTTCTAAACACCAAATGGAAAAGCAATGCTTATAATAAAGTTCCAGTGGCTTCAAATCTAATAACTTCTAAACATGTTTTTTAAGCTGCTAGCTCTCCTGCTTTATCTATTTACATCATGTCCATGAAAATAAATCACTTCAAGAGCACTGAGCTTAGAGAATATTTAGAGTGTGTCCTTTTGACATTGTCTTTTTTAATTTTCTGTTTTAATATTATTGTTCTTCTCACTAGGGTATTGATGGCATCAAAGGAGAGAAGGTCAGTGATTTACACCATATTACATGTTTATTGATAGTCAACAGTGTGTGTGTGTATGTTTCCTACTGGAAAAGAGTTCTTAACATCTCCATTCATGGGAAACGGGGTCTGCTTTCTGAAAGAAGCAACCACAGACTTTGGTGCTTTGTTTGTATTAGTTGTATTTACCCTGGGTTACAAAACAGTATATAATATTTTTCCATCCTTTAATTACTGTTATTGTGTGTAATTAATTTAACTCTTTAAAGCACACAAAGAACTTAGCCTCTCCCCCAGACAGCTTATGAATTCATATGGAAACCTGCAGATGCACTAGAGAGTATTTTAAAGGGTTAAAAAAGTACCCTCAAAAAATTGAAGGTCAGGACTGTGGGTGAGTAACACAGGTATGTCTCAAATGAAGACAGCTACTAGCAAAGAACTGGAATGCCTGAGAAAGTTCTATTCTGTTTAATAAGATCTTTTTTAAAGGTAGACCTATGCATAGGGGACAGTTGCCATCATTATGCAGTTGCTTATTTTCCTACAAACTGTATTTGTTCTCCTAAATAGTTCTACAGCATAACTTTTTATCTTCCCTTTTATCTAATTGTCCAGGGGTGCCCTGCAGATGGATATAAGCAAGAGTATGGTGCAAAAGGTGATCCTGGATTGCCAGGAGTACCTGGATTTCAGGTAATTCAGAAAAAATATATATCTATATATATAGATAAAAATATGTGAGTGTATATTAAAATAATTTGTAGATAATATATATTATTTTAATGTATTATGTATTTTACGTAGATAACAACTTTTTTACAATTATCTCACTTGTTTCTAAACTGTGAAATAATTCTGTGTCTTCAAAAAAATTAATGTAATCTGATTAATGCAATATATTCAGTCTTTCTTCTGACTTTACAAAATGGAGTGCACAAAGACAGTAGTAATTAACTCTGCCATCAGAACCTTTAATGTCCATTATATGTTAGTGAAGTGAGATAGGGAAGATAGCTTGCAGACAAACAACAATACTTTAGAAATGGAGAAAAACTGGTCATAGTTTTAAGGGTTTACCCCTACATATAGAATAGTATAGTATAGCATAGCATACTTTGACTGGAAGGGACCTACAACAACCATCTTGTCCAACTGCAAAAATTCCCCATGAAGTAAGACTGAACAGATTAGACCACCTCAGCTTCAAGAGAAGTGCTAATAAGGGACAGTGTGATCCATATTTTTAAAATGGAGATTAACAGGAGAAGGCAGAGTAGACATTTCATTTGGCTTGTTACAATAAATGGGGGGACAAGAAATTAAAAAGAAAATTAAAAAATGAATTTTCCATTTCTTTGAAAATCAAGCTTTAAAGTATAGAATGTAATGCATGGAATATTCAAAAGTTTAAAAAGGCTTATTAGGGCTAGCAATAAGACTGTATGAATTATGAGAATGCCCACACTTAAATGGGACATATATCCTCACTTGAGTAATTTAGTTGTGCAAAGGATGTTTTCTTACATTTCAAAACATATGCCACCCGATGAAACAGTGAGAAGGAATTACACTTCTGTAGAGATGAATAGGAAATCCAGACAGTGCTGCTTCTCTCTTTGTTATTCAGTTCATTGAACTGAGTGATATGGTTTGCTCATAGTCTTGCCAGGAGTTTTATTCCTGTTTCTCTATTAATACGCAGGGTGTCCAGGGTGCTCAAGGATATCCTGGGGACCTTGGACCACAGGGACCTCCAGGAGCTTCAGTGAGTATGAGCTTATGTCTTGCTCATTACTTTTTACCTTTGATTTTCCTAGAAACCTATGGAATTACACAAATACAAATACCTTACTCTCCCAGACTTGATGTCTACAGACACGTGATTTTTTTCTATTTTTATATATGATAATTTCCATGTTTTCAGAAGTATAGTTGTTGATGTGGTCATAAATTTTTATTTCCAAATAATTACCCATAAATTCATTTTAAATATTAAGGTGCATAATTGTAATAAAGAGAAAGGTATATGTTTGCAACAAGACTGTATAGACATGCTGTCACCTACTCACAAGAAATTATGGTCGTAAAGGTGGAAGAATAAAAATAGTAATGTAACTCATATGAAAACTGGGTACTTCAAAACATCCAAGTTTTTAAAATTGAAGTGGGTTTTTTTTCTCCTTTTTTGGTAGGGCATGCCAGGGAAAGCAGGACCTCCTGGACCTAAGGTAGTCTCAGATTGGTAATAAAAATAAAAGCTTTCTATTATGTGTAACATCAATTAATTAATTTTGCAGGTGTATTTAATATTTTTTTAAAATAATATTTGGGGGTTTGGGTCTTTTTTTTTAGGGTCTTATGGGACTGAAAGTAATAGGAGCCAAAGGAAGAAAGGTAATTGTATAAAAGGCTTGAAACATTTTTTGAGTTGTGTTTCTGTTTGCTGCCTTTTCTGATATACTGTTGTGAAATGTTTGGGGAAGTAACTACATTGAAATAAAAAAATTCAGTATATATGTGGAAGTCTTTTATTGGAAAATGGAAACATGGCAATTAATGTCTAAGGACAAGCTGTTTTCTCATGAGAGCCAATGATATAAACTTCCTGATAGAAGGACAGAAACCTAAGAGGAGCCAGTAGTTAATATTTACTAACACATAGCACTCAATTTGTGTATATATCATTTGCACATTTCCTAAATGCTTACCTAAGCATGTAAACATTGGTAAATAGACAGCATCTGTAGACTCAGCATTTCTTATTGCCACCATCTTTCTGGCGTCAGCCTTTATGATGCTAGAAAACCTCCCAGATTTTAAATAAAAATGGGATCATTTGTTGTCCACGTTCTTACTTTGTATCCCATATAATTGATCTTAAGAAAGAAATGACTGTGAATACATATATTGTCTCTGAGGACCTTGGCTTACAGTTGGAGGACCAGTGTAGTCAGTTTGAATGTCCCTACGGGATCCTTTCAAGAACCTGGGGCATCTCACAGTTACTTTAACTGACCTGCACAGATTCAGCTGTGAACTGGAACTGCACTGTCTGACAGTAGGATTGGTTGTAACTTTGTAATTAGTACTGGGAATGTGCTAGAAGTTTTCTGGCAAAAATTGCTGTAAATATAATTGATTACTCATTAGCTTTAGCTTAGTTAACCATGGAGCATCTTGCTTCCATATGAATGATGCATTCTTTGCTGTTATGATGCAAGGGCATGCAAAGGCATTCCACTGGCCTGGAATCACTGAAAATTCTGGATGTTGTTTTGTTGAGCTCCACAGGAAAAATCTCATTTAGGATTTTCCCTGTTCTAAAAGGTCCTTAATGAAAAAGTGTACTATGACATTAATGTTTTCAGCTAAGAACACATGAAAGCTAATTTTATCTCTCAGTGCTATGTTGCAGTCATCTCCCTGTAATACACAGACTGCACTTTTGAGGATGTCACCAGGGACAGTTCATGTATTTTATTGATTTATTTGTTTGGGAGAAAAAATATACTCAAGGGGATTTTTTAATTTAACTTAGAATTTAAATGGCTACATAACTTTTAAGCAAATAGTTTTTAAAATACAAGATAATTCTACATGCTTTAGCTGCAATCAGCATATACATTTTTATGTTTCTTAGCTGGGAAAATGTTGTAGTAGTAGTCTTAAGTTTTCCTTATACCTTTTTTATTGGAAGATAAATAGCAAGCAAAGATAAATGTTTCACTGTGTTAAAGCCTAAGAGTAATGACAGAAAAAAATGTATGATGTTGAAAGTATAGTGATGGTAATTTGAAATAATGAAACCACACCACTTGCAACTGCTCTATTTTTCTTTTTTTTTTTTCATTTTAAGGGTGACACTGGTTTAACTGGACCCCCGGGACCACCAGGAACCGTTATTGTGACATTAAGTGGACCAGACAACATGACGGTAACAAAATTGCTAAACATCACATTCAAATATGCTGGTTTGCAAGGTTTTACTTTGAGAGGACCTTTTTATCTTCCCTTTTCCAACAACATTTCCTTTTACCTATCCTAACATTTTTCAGACTTGTTTAGTTAGATACTTAGCTCTTCTTAGAGTGCATGTCTATAGAACCAGGTCAGCCGAGGCCTGTGTACTCACGTGCACATCTGCACAATGCCAGTGGAATGCAAAGTGCTTATTAGCAACCCACCTGCTGTGGATCTCTGAGGACATGAAAAGTAAATAACTTTTAGCATCACCAAATCAACATGGATTTTCTGAATCGCTATCAAAACCACAGCTATGTTGACCTCTGGGCCTTGTTACTGAAAATATCAGGACTCTGAGCTCCCAGAATTTCACAAAAAGCTTACGACATGTTCATGTACATTTCATAGTTCATTTTCTCATTGTTTTTACTGGAACATGAGTAATCATGGAAACTGTTGGGAAAATAATCAGTATTAGAGAAAGGAAATACTCTGATTCAGCTATCATTTTAAATATTGCTTTGTGAATTAAAATTCTTGCAATTTATCCTTGTATAGAACTTAAACAGCCGTAGCTGATAGACAGTTTTGAGTGTCATCATAAGCACAGAAAAATCCAAGATACCATATTTATTTTTCTTTTCTGTGTAATAGGACTTGAAAGGAGAAAAAGGAGAAAAAGGATCAAGAGGACTTCCAGGGCCAGTGGGGTTTACAGTAAGTGACCAGAAGTAAATCCCTTAAATCCAGATGTTCAGGCAACATCACCTAGTAAACACCATTCTTCAGAGTCTGGTATTTACACTAATTCCAACCTTTAATGAATAGAATAGAACTAATTAATAGGACAGAATAGAATACCTATTAATAGCATTCTAACTGTACTTTATTTATGTACTTTTTTTAGTAACAAACTAAACTAAACTAAGACACATTTAATTTAGAATATGTGAGTGTCAAAATATGTATCTTGAGGGTGATTTTGTTACAGGGGCTTGTTGGTGATTCTGAAAGTGAAAAGGGTGACCGAGGAGAACCTGGACCACAGGTACATGCAAACCATCGAATACATACGTTAGTCTTCTCTGAAAAGCTGTTTTGCCCTGATGTTGCTCTCCAGGTTTTGTTTCAATGCTACTGAGAGCAAATTTTCTTAGATTGAAAAGCTTTTTCATCCAGCAAACCAGACAAGAGAGCTGAAAGTCAAATGATGGTTATTATAGGCTACATAGCATGAGTACATGATATGCCAATGTATATGTAGAAGAGAATTAAAAGCTTTGGTTTTACGCAAGGTAGCAGACTTAAATTAGAATGGTCAACCAGCAGGTAAGTGGAGATGTGAAGAAAGTTGTCGCAAGAGAGTTATTCTGCTAACAGGATAACATGAGAAAAAAATCATATGCTAATTTTAAAAAGCATACGCATTAAAATACAATTTACTTGAGTATCTCTACATTTTTTATGATAAGTAAATAGTTGGGCTATGGATTTTAATTTGGTTTTCCTCATTTTTGCCTTCAAGGTGGGAAGTATGGTATCCATATTCAGAATTCCATTTTAATTTCCTTCTGTTTCTCTCCCTGTTTCCCCCCTTCTCTCCTTTCCCTTTGTCTTTTTTTTTTCTTTACAAATTGCTTAACATGTATTACAGAATCACAGGGTTGTTGCCACACCAGAGAGCAGGATGCCAGCAGAAGGCTGCCTAGTGTGCTGTGCACCGCAGAACACAGCAGATAATTCTGGTGTGCTGCCTCCTGCAATTTTCACTTTTTTGACTGCTGCTCTAATTCCAGTACCTTTGAAGTGAACTCCCTGTTATTTTTCATTAAGTAATTTCTCTTTGATTCATCTCTTAGCTGCACTTTCTGTAAAAGTTTCTCTTCAGTATCTTTCTCTGCTCATCATTAGAAGGGCTGCTACCTGCTGTATTGTGTTGTTATTTGTCTTGGTTCTGCAAGGACCTGATTTTGCACCAGGCTTTCTGTACTGGCCTGGCACTTTGTGCTGGTGAAGTGTCCGCATCGACTAATCCTGCACTGGAATAGGAATGTCCAGGGAATATCTCACTCATAGAGTTTTATGAAAATTAATTATTATTAGAAATAACGAACATTTTAAAAGTAACTTTACTAGCTTTTCGAAATTTATAAAGACCTGGAATACAATTACATGCGCAGCATTAGTTATGCTTATTGAATTTATTTATTTATTTATTTATTTATAATTTTATTTTCTGCTTTTTCTTTGTAGGGTAAACCTGGAAAAGAAGGTGCCCCAGGTCCACCTGGACTACTGGTAATGAAGGAAGCCTTCTAAGCACTTTCAAAATAACAGTGATCTGTTCATCATTGTCATATCTTCCTGTCACAGCTTTTTATTTGCACAAACTGTGAAGTATTTCCTTTCACACAGCTGACCTTGGGACATAGCATGTCCTCATAGATTTATGCAGGAGAGGGAGGCTCAGTTTATAGATGTCTCTTTTGTGTAAAAAAAAAAAAAAAAAGCCTGTTGCTTGTTGCTGTCTAATGAATTTGGTCCAAGACGTGGTCCAAGTATGCAAAATAGTTCTGTTGAGTTTGATTCTGGTTGTTCACATATAAATTTTTGCAAAGGAGTTATACCTTCACTTCAGCATAAATCAAGAAGCAAGATGAATAATTTTTTATCATTAGAAGCAAAGACATTCTTTTTTACAGGGAAAAATTTTTGTCGAGGTCACAGCTGCAGTGGCCTGAAACAAGATGACTGATAGATATTAAAACTGTCATATTGTCGTAATATAATTCATAAAATATGCCATTTTATAACCAAAATTATCTTGTTTACTAATTTAAAAGCTGAAGTTGTTAGAAAGCTATTCAATTGATCAAATATCAATTATTTTATCTTCACTTCCACTTTTACAACATCATTAGGGTCACAGTGACATTACAAATACCTTATCAAAATTCTTATTGTCAGAAAAGCCCATTTGACATATCTTTTATTGAAACATCATCTTACTCATGCTGAAACAACCTCCACAGACAGTCTGAACACATTCCAGTCTGACAAAGAGCATGGAATGACAGACCACAAAGCTCTACTGCCTCAGCTAACTGAAAGAAAACTTTCTGTCATGACCAAGACATATCATTGCTGTGTTCCCATTTCAACTAACTAGCTGTGAATTCAACTGCTTAAGCCTCCTAGAAGTCCCTTTCCTTGCACGTTCCACACTTGCAGAAAGCCTTAGCAGCAGCCCACACTTTTTCCCCTCCTTGTCTTCCTGACATCTGTTGAGATCAGCACCATCATGCAGTCTGACTGAGTTCTGGGAGAGGAAGTTGCTGAGAGTCTCACTGTGTTCAGTTTCTCCCGTTTCAGAAACAGTAGTTTGCAGAGGGAAAGCAAACCAGAGCCTCCTACACTTGTGCTATCCAGAGCAGCTCCACTTTTGGATTGGTGGAGTGTGCTGCTATAAAGGCAGGTTTGGATCAGACCTGTGATATTTCCCAGACATGGAACTGTGGTGCAAACCGAGTCTTTCCATGAGATTTCTTCCCCTGAACAAACCATGGTCACTATGAAAAATTAAAGCTTTCCATTTTATATCTGTCTTATGACTGCTAGAAGATTAATCTCATAAAATTGTGTGCTGCAGGGACAGAAGGGTGAACAGGGCAGACCAGGACTGGCTGGCAGGCAAGGAACTAAGGTATTTTCTAATGGTTTTGTTGTTGCTTTTGAGAATGAGGATAAGGTATGTTTGGGAGTTATTGCATTGTTTTATTTATTGCTGTGTATACAGTAAGTTTTACTTCACCTAAAAGATGACAGACAATGCTATCATGGAATAGGGAATGGATCAGCTGAACTAGATAATGTGTTTGAGTGGGTGTCCATCTATGTCTGCTGTAGTTTTTGGTGTGTGCAGCTGAAAAGTTGTGTAAACAACAGAAATGGGGGTGGTGAAAGTCTGGTCAGGAGGAGTTCTTTAATGTTATGAGCAATGTTCTGAAGTCACAGTTGGTACCAAATATCATGTCATGTGTTGTTTTTAATAAACAAACCCATCTCTGTCCTTTGATGAAGGGAATGAAAGGGAACACTGGTCCACCAGGAGCTTCTGGTCGAGTAAGTGTACATTATCTTAATAATATAATTTTTCTAGACCATTAGAATAAGAAAAAGTCAAACTGACTGTTTGAGGCAATAATGGATGTCCTGCGACGCTCTAATCAAAGCATGGCTTTCTCAAGTTACTGATGGTGCTGGGAGTCTCACAGACATGGCATCTTCCTTCATGTAGAGGTGGATGCACAATCAGGTCCTGGTTAAGACTTCACTCAGCTCCAGCAATTATGACAGGAGATAGGACTGTCACAGAACAGCTACAAAAATTCACAGGACTCATTATCTAAACCCATCTCTAATCAATTCCAGAACAGGTGATGTTAATTTTGAAATCCTCAGAAGACTTTTTAGAGAAAGCAAGAGCTGCTATTAGTACAATTTCTCTGCCTAGTCATGCTGATTGGCTTTCTTAAAGACCCCATGCACACCTAATGGAAACATTCTACTCAAATTGTTCAAAATAAATAACTTTCTGAAAAGCTTTTGAAAAAAAAAAAAAAAAAAGAGTAGTGAAACCCACTGCTTTTCAGAAATTCAATAAGAAAATTCTAAAGGTAAGCAGTTTTTTTATTCCTTTTAAAATTAGTGCAGTCGTCCATTTACATTTCAGTATAATATTTATGTATCAGGGCATAACACTTATTATAATACTGATTTGCTAATAGTGATACCCATGCAAAACAATCCAAAAAAGAGAAAAGCATTGTAATTATAAAAAAAATAGATTTATAGCAAATTTCATTTTTATATTGTCTGTCATTTGTAGAAACTTTGGAACATGGTAATATTAGACTTTAATAAATTAAGTATTAATTTTTATATGAATGACTGTTTAATGCAGATGTGATTTACATAGTTGATTTTTGTCTGTTTTAATCTATTATTATTTAAGAGAGTAGTCTAGATACAGCTGCTGCTGCTTTGAGCCAATGGAATAGACTAAGAGATTCCTAGATGTTTCTTTCGAGAGTGTTTTCTATTTTATGCAACTGTAATATTTGTGATTTGGTCTCCCAGGTGTCTGGGAGCTGAAGAATGGGACTGAAATCCCAGCCCCATCTATTTCTACAGGTCTCTTGGCATTATCTGTGCATAACATTTGTTATTTCATTTCTGGCTGATTGTGATAACCATGTGATTAGAAAGCCTCGTAATGTCACAAAATCAAAATTATGAATGAGATCATAACATTGTTCTAATCAAATGTTTAGTATGAAGCACTGTGCTTGTCTCTTCATTCTTACTATTCTTTCTTACTATCTTTTTCTTAAGACAGAGTATCATGATAGGGTGGTTGGTGAAAAAGGAGATGAAGGACCCCCTGGACCTCCAGGACCAAAAGGTCAGCGTGGCATGCCAGGTGAGTGGGACACCAAAATTAGAATATTTTGGCCAGAGCTGTCCACTCAGTGGGCTTGTTTCAGGCTGGGTTTTTGAGTACCCAGTAGCCTGCTTCTGCCTTTACAAGAGTGTTTCCAAATTACTCCTATCAAACTGCAGAACAGAAAGTATCCTGAGACTTTGATTTATGGCTGTATTGCCTCATGAAAATAATGAAGCTGGCACACTTCTTTGCACTGATAATTGGGTTGAGCACCTAAGCTCAACGTCCATATCTCACTAGATGCCAGTGAGAACTCTCAGTATGCAACAGTTGCATAAGTAGTAGGTGCCTACTCAGGCAAAGCCAAATTCTTAAAAAATAAAATAAGCTTAAAATGCAGAAACCCAAAGTTTGAAGTCACTGTTTATGAGAAGTGACTTTGCAGAGTACACAGTGGTTTAACTGAACTTCTAAATACATTGCTTTTGCAGGGCCACAGGGTCCTCCTGGATATGCTGGTAGACCAGGTATGTGTCATGGTCCAGTACCAACAATAAAATATATTGTTCTTCCTGACCATTATAGAGCTTTCCAGGATCTTAACTTCAGATGACTTTATAAATATATCTCTAAGAGGTAAACATTTGTCACCCAAAAACTTTGATGGGCCAAATATTTTAAAAGAGAATTAAATATATTTTTTACATTTCTTTACATTACCATTGTGAGTATTTAATATATTACAAGATAGAAAGATTAGTGGGATAAACTCAGTCTTTCACTGTCTTGCTCATCTTGCTATTGAGTACTTACTTTGCATTAAAATTCCATTTCTTTATTTTTATTGTTTTTTCCTCTTTGGTTAGGTGTATCAAGACCTGGTTTAAGAGGTCCCCCAGGATTTCCTGGACCAAAAGGATCTAAAGGAGAAAAAGGACAAACTGGCTTGTGTATTGTAGGCCCTCCAGGACTACCTGGTATTACTGGCAGACCTGGTTCTGTTGGATTGCCAGGTCCCCCAGGAGAACCAGGTGACATTTCAGTACTGTATATATAATGAAAAAGAACAAATCCAGAGTAATTGCAATATCTAATGTAGGATATTATATAAATACATGGTTGAATATAATTTCTCTTTAGAAATTTTTTTTAGAATATTCATGAAGCAAAGGTCTGTGCTTCTTTGCTAATGGGATTCTGTGGAGAAGGTATGACTTCCCAATAGAAAGTTTTCTCACTTTTTTGTATAACCATGACTATAAAGATCTGCTACATAACACCAGGAAGGACTAATGAGTGGAAATCTGTTCCTAAAATTAATTATTCTGAAAGTTGTAGTAGATCTGTAAAACTAAATTCAGAAGGGGCTAATCTGAAAGCTAGAGAAAGAATGTGCATACCTGCAGCAGTCTCAGTGGGCTTTAGAGCAGGATTAAAGTTCTGGCAGCATGAAAAGAAAGTATTAGCATAGTAAGGCTTCTAGAAAATGTATTATCTCAGAGTACCCCATTAACCAGGAATACCAACAGCATGATGTTTCTTTCATATGGGGTAAAGCCAAAAAAGCTTTTCTGAACTGTGTTTTTTCTCTCTGAAAAATATATCTATCCCCTAAATATATAACCTTAGGAAGAACTCAATGCTGTTCTGTTTCTCCAAAGTAATAGTAAATACATCAGAATAATTTTGTCAAAGACACATGAGCAGCTCAAATAATTTAAGATTAAAAAAAAAATGATCCAAGGTCTGGAGCACTTCTGTGAAGACAGGCTGAGAGAGCTGGGGTTGTCCAGCATGGAGAAGAGGAGGCTCTGGGGAGACCTCAGAGCACTTTCCAGTATCTGAAGGGGGCCTACAGGAAAGCTGGGGAGGGACTTTTTACAAGGGCTTGTAGTGAGAGGGCAAGGGGTAATGGATCAAAACTGGAAGAGGGGAGATTTAGGTTAGACATTAGGAGGAAATTCTTTAGTGTGAGGGTGGTGAGAAACTGGAACAGGTTGCCCAGGAAGCTGTGGCTGCCCCATCCCTGGAAGTGTTCAACGCCAGGTTGGATGGGGCTCTGAGCAACCTGATCTAGAGGGAGGTGTTCCTGCCCACATCAGGGGGTTGGAACTAGATGATCTTTAAGGTTCCTTCCAACTCAAACCATTCTATGATTCTATGAAAAGTTTCTGTTCTGTTTCTGGTAAAAGAAACAATTATGTGTCTGTTCATTCACATAAAATGGAAGTACTTTCCCCAGACTGTGATTTTTAAAGGCTAGAAAGATGGATCCAAAGCCTGCTGAGATTTACATTGGCATTACCATATTTATCTTCAAGTACACCCAGTTACAGATTTTTTTTTTAATTTGTCCAGGTAATTTTCTCTTTTAAATGAATCCTAGATTATCTCAAGTTGGAAGGGACCCATCTCAAACTCATCTGTGCAATTTTTCTCTCTTAGCGAACAGAGATTTGTCTGAATAATCTGCTGATGTAATGGTGACATGCTCATTTCATTAACAGGTAAAGTAATATTTAGAACAGGCCAACCAGGACTTCCTGGAGAGCCAGGGTGTATCGGACTTCCAGGACCTCCAGGAGATATTGGCATGAAAGGTCAGTTTCAGAAAACTATCCCTCAGAAGTAGATTGTACAATCCAGTAATTTTCACATATCCTTGTGAAATTTTGAATTTAATTTGCCTCTAAACCATTTAATGAGTTCAGAGATTTGAGAAAATTAGTTAAGGATAGCAAGATGTCTTACTCCACTTACAGTAAACGGCAGCTGAAAGAGCAGTGCATGTGCACACCAGTTGTACAGCTCTGCAGCCAAGGTGTAGATCTTCAGTGAGACAAACAGTTACTACAGGTTGGGAGGGTTTTTGTATTCTCACATTGCTATGTTCAACACTAAAAGCTGTTCTCTGAGAAAAGGTTTCTTCTGCAAATACCACCACAGGAACTGCTGAATCTCTTTGCCACTTGCCATTCATTAAAGTCATCCAGGCTGTTATGCAGCCGTGTTAGTTTGAAGCCTAAGTCTCTTTCTTCTTTTGAGAGTATTTGCCTTATCAGTAGAGTGACTATATCCAAACGGCTTACTAAAACTAGACTTGAAAACAATAAACATTTAAGCTGAATGGTGTTACATTTTCAATGAGAAATGACATTTTCAATGGGAATGACTTGCTGTACAATAACTATCCGATTATTTTCATTCTAGGTGATGAAGCTTTCATGTGTACTGATTGCAGCTATATTCCTGGAATACCTGGTCTTCCTGGTTCTCCTGGGTCACATGGCCAAGATGGCATGCCGGGTAAATTAGCATGTTTTTTCTATCGAGATAGCTGAAACGGCCAGTGATTTTGCTTTTAGCATGATAATTAGGTATGGGCATGTCTGCAGCATGCAGTCCTTGAACCAGTCCTGAGGTTGTGTTGAGTGTGAGAGCCTGATGCAGGAGTACAAGCCCTAAAAAAGGTGAAGTCAGAATGCTAATAGGCTTAGGTGCAGCCTAAAGCCAGATTGGTCTATGATGATGCAGTCAATGTAACAAGCAGAAACATTCAATACTGGGTGTGATTATCAGAGCTTGACAAAATCCATGTCCTTGTTTTCACTTTTCTTTACAAAATGTGTTTCTTTTGCAGGTAGAGAAGGAACAACGGGTCCAAAAGGTTCTCCAGGTTCTCCGGGAGCACCAGGGTTTCCAGGAGCTCAAGTAAGATAGACTTTTTCTGATTATTTTTCAGATGCCACAAGAAATATTTCAGAGAAGCTTCATGGCTGGTGTTACATGAAGTGTCATACTGGGTGATCTCAATGGTTTTCTTTCTGTGGTTATGCATATGTCTGCATGGGAGGCCTAGGTAGAGACTGCAACATGAACATGGCTGATCTAGTTTTACATAAGCCTGTTTTGCTGAGTGTAGCAAGAAGTTTAGCCCAGGCAGTGAGGCAGGTGTCATTAACCTGTTCTGTATTTCATGGTGGTTAGACTGCTTCTTCTGCCTGGTGTGGTTAGTTTACAGTTAACTTCTGTTCATCAACATGATTCTATAATCATGGCAGTAGCTGTAAATAATATATAGAGTTTAGTGTGCTGTGATCATTGTCAGATTTCTCACTTCTCTTGTTTCCAACATACGACTTGCTAAAGCCCCAGCTGTGCAGAGTGACTTGCTTCTAATAATATCCTTCTCACAGGGATGCAAAGGACATTCCCTCTTGGGAAACATTATGAAGAGGGAAGGCTGACACCTGCTGTCACAGACCACTTGCCTATTCTAACTTGTGCCTGTACTAGTAATTATTTGTGGGAAACTACAGTCAGTGCTGTCCAATAAAAAAAAATCACTTGGAAGTACTTGTGGTGGTTGCCACACAGAGGCAGGATGAAAGAGTATGCCAACAGGATTTTCCAGAAAGCTCCCAAGAGGTCATGAGCCCAAGATCACTATGGCCTAGTGTACTTTCAGCTTGTACTGGAATTTGCTGGGATAGAGTACTCACTTTGTATCCTGCAGGGGGAAGACGGGAGAGGAGAAGTTAACTATGAACAGAGTTGATTATGGCTGTTATAGTATCCCTGGGGAGATGTTTCCATGTGCAGGAGAAATCTCTAATTAGATTGTACTTGTCTCTCTTTCTATGCCACCAAAGCACAATCAGGTAGCTAACAGTCTGATCGATTAAATGATCCTGCATTATTCCTGCTTGTAGTAGAATAAATGAAATTACAATCAGGGCCAAAAGGAATAAATGCAGGAGAAAAAGATAAAAACCCAACAGTGTGCTGTTACAATGAATAAAGGTGAGACTAAAGAGAACCACTCTCAGGTATTTAATTTTAAAAAGAAAGCTTGACAACAGTTGACATATGTCTAGCACTGAGGTCCTTTGGATTGCTTTGTTCCAGGGACCTCCAGGTTTTAGAGGAGATCAAGGACGTAAAGGACCAAAAGGTGAGCCAGGATATGTGTATCCAGAAGGGCCAAAAGGTGAGCGAGGCGATCCAGGGGCCAGGGGAGACAAAGGAAGAAAAGGTTCAAGTGGATTTCTGGGAAGACCTGGCTCTAAGGGATCCAAGGGTTCTAAAGGGGAAGAGGTGGGTATGCCCTGTTTGCAATTAATATAGAGTTCATTAAAACCTAAGTCAGTATTTATATCTCAAACATCCGTCTGTTTTATCTATTCAGATGCTTTTACTGAATATTCTCGACCTGACTTAAGGGTGTTATGCTCAACTGTAGCAACCAAGATGCATGACCAATATGTATGAAAGAATGAGAGTTTATCTTCTTACATAATAGCAGGGAGACGAGGCTAGTGTAGACACATGTTGCTGAAAACTCTTGACAATCTATTATACTGTTAGTTGGATATTTATATGGAGTGTTATCTTGGATACCTATGGTGAATAAGATTTTTTTTAAAAAGACAGTTTTCCTGACTACTTACAATGTTTAAAAGGAAATAATCATTCACATAATTCCTTTCCAGTCTTGACACATTTATCTCCAGACAGGGTTGAAAGAAACCACAAAATTTGTTGTTGGGTTTTTTTTACCAAACCTGTTTTAAAAAGAAAAAAATGTACAGTGTAATGTCACAGTAATTGAAAAATCAAGCTGTTGTATTTATTTGTACTATTTCACTCTTAATAGCCCTCTATTTTTAACCATTGATATTAAAATTTAGATTCCTTTAATCACAAGTAAATGAGAGGAAAAATTCCAATTAAATTAGCAGGGCTGCTCTGTTGCTACAGAGAATCAAGCATTTTGTTATGAAAGCTGGTGCAGAAAGCAAGTAATGGTTCATATACACACATATGTAATCATTAATAGGGATTGGCTGGTGCAAAAGGAGATCGAGGACTACCTGGATTGCCTGGCAGACCTGGTCTTCCTGGAGAGATGGGGTTTCCTGGACTGCCAGGATATGGACCACAAGGAATAAGAGGCTTCAAAGGCTCTAAAGGAATACCTGGTCTACCTGGATTACCTGGAGAAGCTGGTTTGTAACTTCCCATTTTACCATGTTTTACTTATGATAAAGAGCACTTAATTGAAATTGCAGAGATAGAGTGAAGCCAAAGACATAAGTTTTTCTTGGGATGAGATTTCTACTGCCCTGTTCCAACGTTGGTCCCATTGGAGATAACAGCAAAAGTCTTAGCATTAGATACTTGCGGTTGTAAGGAGCCCTGTGAGGTCTTTAGTCCAAACTCCTGCTCAGAGCAGGGTCAGCCATGAGATCCGACAAGTTACCCAAGGCATTGACCGGTTAAGCCTTGAAAACTTCCAAGGACTAAGACAGCATATCGTCCCTGGGCAACCTGTTGCAGTGTTTGACTGTCCTGATCAGGGAAGAAAACACTCTTTAAGTATGTTTCCAATCATCACCATTGGTGTGGGCTAAGGGACCAGGGAAAAGGATGAAAAATTTAATCATTTCTGAATGTTGAAAACATTCCAGTGTGTGTCCATTGTACGCAAGCATAATCTGGGAGAACTCAAAGTTGGCTGGCAGATGCAGCCAAGGTTTCTTAAAGAGAATAACCATTAAATCTCTGTGAAATGAAGTTGCAGATTAAGCATTTCTCAATTGCATCATTTACCTGCTGCCTTCACACTTCCTTTTCTGAGTAACCAGTAGACTTGCAGGACTAAGAGGAAGGCTGCAGGTGAGCTTGGTGTCAATAAAATTCTTTTGCTTTATGAAGCCGGGATCTGAAAACTTTTCAGTCTGTTGGAGTTTCAGATACATGGAAACTGTAGAAGACTGCATTTTAAGAGAGTAGATTGACCACCAGTATTTTTAAACACTTAAGATTACATATTGCCAAACTATAAACCTTTGTAATATTTGATTATTTATTTGCTGAAGGTCTGAAAGGAGAGACCAGTAGGGCAACTCCATTGCCTGCATTGCCAGGACCTCAAGGACCAGATGGTTTACCTGGACCACCAGGAGTGCCTGGTGAGTACATGTGCACTAAATACAGTAAAAATCAGAGATAATCTCATTGGGATTGCTCTCTCAGCTCTGGCCAGATAAAACTTTCGGGTTATTTTAAAATTGCCATAAAAAGGTTTCCTGTGGTACAGAAACTGTGGAATTAGCTGTAACATTCCCTTTCAAGAAAACTAGGGAAGTAGATGTGAATAGGAAGGCACACAGGGCCATGTCCATGGTGTGCATTATTGCAGAGATTCTAAGAAAATTTAAGTCACAGACTCATGCCTGCTTTGATACTGTGAACACAATCAGCGTGTTAACTGTGCAAACCTTCTGTGGAGGAGAAATGGTGTATAAATTCTAATATGATCTACGGTGGTGTCCTAATTAATAATTATAAGTTATAAAAGAACTAATCTTACAAGTTGATGTTCTATGGTAAGATACATCACAGTTTACTTATTTTCTTTCTACAGGCAGGGTTGGAGCAAGAGGTCAGCCAGGTGATTCAGGACATCCAGGGCCAACAGGTGACACAGGTTTTCCAGGGCTTGGATTTCCTGGAAACCCAGGTCCAAAAGGTAAAATATGCTTTTTGATCTTCTTCCAAAAAAAACCCCCAAGCCCGCCAAAATGTACATTTTATTTTTATTTTCAGTCCACAAGCAACAAGGTAAAAAACAAACAAACAATGAACATTAGTTAGACAAACAAATATTTTTAGCAGTCTTGTAATTTACTGCCTTCAGGCTCGTAAATTGCAGGTTTGAAATTTTTTTAAGTATTTCAGAGAATCAAGTATCAAAGCTGGCAACTGCAAAATATTTTGAAAGACCCTGGTGCTTCCTGGAATACTGCCTGAACAGGTGGAGCTCATCTGAGTGCCACACTTACTTCAGGTGGATTCTCTTTACCTGGATATATGTAACAGACAGAGCTGTATAAATGTCAGTACTTTATTTTTAATCCATTTTGGTTATGCACAAAGCAATACCTGCTCCAATGTGCAGGGAACAGAAAGTGTTTTGAATAATGTGAATTTGGCCATGCAAATTCATACCTCTCTTTGGACACTAGAAATGTGAGGAAATATTCTCATCATCCCATCGGGGAACGAGAGGAAGGGGAACACAAACTCTGATACTGAAACTACTACCAAGCTGCTTGTTGAAGAAAACAGTAGGGAACTGACATCAGAATAGCTGCACTTAAAAAAACCCCAACATGTTAAATAACTGATTTGAAGCAAATAACCAAGCAGTGTTACAGTCAAACTTGACTGAATACATAAGGAACAAGATGCAGTGTGACACATGAACTCCAAAATAAAAATGCTGTTGTCAGCTCGTGTAAGCTACTTTAGTGTCAGAGGCTTCTAGGTGCATCAATACAAATACCCATTTGTAAAATAAGGTGACAACTGTAGCATTTGTTCTGCCATTTAATTCCTTTTGCAGGAGACAAAGGACTTGCAGGAGGCAGAGGGTCACCAGGTTGTGAAGGAAAGATGGGAGATCCAGGCCGAGCTGGAAATCGAGGACAACCAGGAGAAAAGGTTTGGTTGGAAATACAGGGCAGACTTTTCCACAGGTCCCATTCATTAAGTGTGACACTGAGCAAATAAATTAAGAAGTGTAAGGAATACAGGAATTTCTAGATTTCCTGACCAGCGATGCACAAACTATGAAATTGTTTATATATATGAAGGGGCTAAAGCCAAAATTTTTAATTCAGATACAGGATTTCAGAACTCCACTTGTGTGGGATGTTTTGATACTTGAGTTTTCAGAGCACAAGGAAGATACTGCATTGCTTAGAGCAAAAAATTAAGCCCACAGCTTCTGAAAAGATGGCTATTCAGAAATGGCAATTAAGCACATATTGGATGTGCTTAATACATACAAGTAAGCATGCATTTAATTTAAGCAAGTGCTCTGTTGAATCAAGTGTAAAAGAAGTAGGTTGGAGGTAACACTGCAGCCACTCTTACTGATTAATAGAAGTTAATCTCCTGATGGCACATATAAATGTAGGACTCTTGACTAATCAGAATTAAAATTTGAACAAAATAATAACACTTAAATATGGTGGCATGTCTTTTTCGTGTGTGTGCATATATGTCATTCTTTCGTGTGTTTTTTTGATGTGATAAAGCATGGACACTGGGGTTTTGGATTTACTTTTTTTTATTGTTATCTAAACTGCATTTGATGCCACAGAACAGCTGGATGTGAAGTGGTTTTTGTAGTAAAAGTATGTATTAGTGACTGGTACGAGCTCAGCTCTACCGACCTACATTATGAACATACTGATTCACTGGTACTCAAAACAACCAGCAGTTCAGTCAGCCAAAAAAGAAAAAACAATTCACACGTTCCTTTGAGGGAATAGACTTGGGACATTTGTGATAGTGTCTTCACAGTGTTCAGAAGAATGATTTAAAAAACTCCAATAACTGTCTACTTCAAGATGCAGCTGGATGCTAACTTTGATTATTTAAATAAATATTTCGAGAAAAATATAACTATCCTATAACATAAAGGAAAAGTTGCATTTGCACAAATTCCAACTAGGTTTTCAGATAAAGGTCCAAAGCTTTACACAGCTACAGGAAGCATCACAATGCAGTTAAGGGCAAATGGAGGGAAGTGTCTTGCATTGCTCGGTAGCAATTTCTTAGAATTAGGAGACAAAGTCCAAAAGGTGTCTAAACAAATTACTCCTCTGGTACAGAACCTGCAGCTGGTCAATAAGGAACATCAAGTGGTTTGCTGAATTGGAGCTGTTAAAATTTATAATACAAAGATCCTCAGGGAATGAAGAAAATAACCGTAATGAAAGAAGTTAATTTTGGCAAATTTTCAAAATACAGTTCACCAGGATTGTTGACATTTCTCTCTGTGTTGCAGGGTGACCCAGGCGTGGTTATTCCTGGAGAGCCAGGTAGACTGGGTTCACCAGGAGGTCATGGCATTCCTGGCTCAAAAGGTGATACAGGATTTCCAGGACTTCCAGGACTACCAGGGCATCCTGGACATGATGGTGATGTTGGCCTAAGAGGTACTGTTGTCAAACAAACTCAAGGAGCACAGCAAGTTATTTTAAGAAAAGAGAAGCCAAGTCAAACAATGCTCACTCAAAGCCTGAAACTTCTACTTAAATCATTGTGAATTCAGTCTCCTTTCTTTTAGGAGATCGTGGCTTACCTGGAGTTCCTGGAGATCCAGGTTTTCCAGGGAAACCTGCTGAATGTGTTATAGGCCTGCCAGGCTTGCCAGGTGCCCAGGGAGCTACAGGCCGACCAGGTAGGACCTTTTTTTTTAAATAATAAATACAGACTTAGCAGGTTTTTCATGTTTATTTTTTTCTTATTTTTCTGAGAAAGAACCGAATTATCTACTCTCACTTTTTTTCTCTCTCTCTGAAAAAAAAAATGCCACCACAACATTTTCAAGCGTTGTTTTATGGATCCCATGTTTAGCCCTCAAACAGGCAGAGTGCAAGAAGAGTTGCATGCTCCTGATGTCAAGATAGAGATGAAGGTTTATTTTCTAGATAGATATACCATACTACGCTGTCATGCATTTTTCTTAGGAGGAAGAGGTTTGCAAGGTTCAAAAGGAAAACTAGGTCCTTCTGGCTTGAGTGTCCCAGGAATCTACGGAAAGCCTGGGGAACCTGGATTAATAGGTCCTCAGGGAAACACAGGATTACCTGGTGCCACAGGACAGTCTGGAAGGCCAGGAATCTCTGGTGTGCCAGGTAAGGATCCCTCAAGTACTTATTTTGACACAGAAATGAAGTCAGCCTCTGCAAAAAGGTGTCAGTCATGCTTTTCGTGCTGAAATATTTTTCCATCAACAGCTTTCATGTATCATTGAAATCTATATGGAAAACAAATAATTCCTCATTCCCTAAATTACTAGCATATCTTGAAGCTGTCATGGCATAGTACTGAATTTTCTGTAGCAGTCTTCTGAGAACAGAAGGCTGCCTTACATTGCTTTGTGAACATTGATATCCTTGCAGTAGACATGAACTAGTTAATATTCAAAGTAACTCTCCAGCATAATAGAAGTGTAAAGTGTTTAGTAGTTAGTAGTCAGCATTCCTTTTGAATCAGACAGCTTTCTAATGTAATCTTCTTTTTCTTAAAAAGCAAGTTTACATCTTGAGTCTGGTAGAGTTGAGTCAGATCAAACTCTGACACATTAACCAGAACTAACATTATGTAAGGTTGGTAATCCTTGTAGGGTTTTTTTTCAGAAATGTGCTCAAATTTCCCTTGCAGAATAAAAGAAATTTTATGGATGTGGTTTAGCACAGGACTCGGTAGAGTTAGGTTAATGGTTGGTTAGGTCAATGATTTTAAGTCTTTTCCAACCAAAATGATTCTCTGATTCTAAATCAAGTATGTAAAGCCTCTTACCTCTAACAAAGATTTGTCATTACTATCAAATTCTACATTATTCTGTGGGAAGGAGATAGTACATGCTTTTTTGTATATACAACCTATAAAACTAATTATAAACATGTAGTGCTTGACTCAGTTATGCAAATGTAGCTTTCGGATGTCGTTTGAGGGGAGTTCTTATCTCCCAATTGGCCTTCGACTCCTGAGGCAGAACATCCCATGACAGGTCTCCCATGTCTGTTACTTCATTTATCAGTAGAGGCCGTTGCAGCTACTAATCTAGTTACTTTGGGACTTGCTGTGTGTGTAAGTGCTGCTCATACAGTTAAAGACTGGAAAACTGGATTCAATAGTATGTTGTCGAAATGGAGAAAACAAATAAGTAAGTAATTAAACACTTACATGTCAGGCACGTGTAGTTTTTCTGAAGTACTGTTCTGTTCATTGATAGAATACTAACAAATATGTTCCTCTTGCCTCAATTTCACAGGCTTAAGGGGAGATCCAGGTATAATGGGCCCATTAGGAATTCCTGGACCCCCTGGCATGATTGGAAGACCAGGCAACCCGGGGATCAGAGGCAAGTGGCCATAGTATCTGCTTTCATTATTACTTAGAATTATAGAACTTCCATGCTGAAGTAGTCTTGTGATCCATCTTGATATATATTATCATTCCTAAGGACATCTCAGAATTTCTTTGAGTCTTGGTAAATCTTTGACTTGCATATATGTGCAGTAAACAGACAGAATGGCAACATTATTTATTTTTTTAGCAATTCCATTGGTATTTGTAAAAGTGGTGTGTGATTTGCAAAATAAAGAGCAGAGGGCTTTTTTTTTTTCTCTGTTTGTTTTTTTATCCCATTCATGTTCCAAATATCATATCTATTCAACAGATGTAAGATTATACATATATGCAGTGTAAGAAATTACCATCTCATAACATAATCTGTGTTCACAGATGTTTTGTCGATGATTGGAGTAATTAAGAAGCTCATTTAGGTTGTTGATTTGAAATGTATATTTACATACATAGTTGCCCTTTAAGGCAGGAGTTTCATTGCTTCCTTTATGCTATTGTCTAGTCAGGTTTCTTCAGAAAATTTCATTATATTTTCCTGCAGGTTCTTCCGGGTTCCCAGGACTAAAGGGAAGAAAAGGGTTTCTTGGAGCAAAAGGTGAACCAGGTGATAAAGGTTTTCCTGGACCATCTGAGACCTTGGTTGATATTGGGACTAAAGGAGAACAAGGCTTAAAAGGTACACTTTCATTGTTCTGTCATGCAAAACTAGTTAGGATTCTGATCTATGTTGCAGTTCCAGTGGACTCTAAAACATGGAAAAAACTGACTCTACTACTGACAGAATTCACATGGCTTTGAAATAATTACTGCTGAACACTGTAACTGCCTTTTTGTTTATGGGATAGTTGTATATTACATTGGATACTTATTTTAATTGTAACAAGGCATATTCCTTAAAAAAACTCTTGCTGTAATATTAAATCAGTATTAATATGTTAATAGTAGAGAAGGCTTATATACATGTATGCTATGCGTTCATGTTTTTACACATGTATTAGTCTGTGATTACAGGAATGGTTCTGCTTACCAACTAGATGCTGAATTGCAAAGAAATTGGGTCTGCTTGGAACTGCTTGACTGTCAGAAGAATTCCTTTGTTTGCAGTATTAATACAGACTCTGTACATGCTTAACTAATGCTCTCTGGCTTCTTGAGTAGATATTTTTCTATGGAAGCTTTTAGAGATTTCATTTTGTCTTCATATGAGAAATACAGAAAGCATTTACTGTGAGCTTGTTTCTTGGCTTGCATGTGTTCACAGAGTGAAAATCCTCCACTTCATGATTCAGTAGTTTTAAGAGTTATAAAACTTTAAACTTGACATAACACTTAAATTCTAGGATGTAGTTTTAAAATATTTTTTAATGAAACTTGGTTTTAGGAACCCAAGGAAGAATGGGTCTAAGAGGAGAAAAAGGAGATGCCGGTGTGCAAGGTCCTCCAGGTCCTGACGGGTCTGAAGGACTACCTGGCCTACCAGGTACGGAATATTTATATTGACAATTACTGTATCACATGAAAGGAAGAGATAATATTACCTCAGGGCTAGCACATAAACCCAGCCCCAGCAGCACTACATTCTCTGTATTAACTCTGAAGTTTTTCTGAGAATTCTGAAACTGAGCCACTTCAAAAGCTGCTATTTGAAAATCGTAGCAGCTACCCAAAAACTGCTCTGTGTTTCCTTCCAAAATAGACTATTGTTTGGTGTGATAAATAGAAAATAATATTAAATCCTGAGTAATAACAATTTAAAGTTGATGAGGCGAATTAATAAAAATTGTTATTTATTAAAGTGAAGAGGAGTTTGAATTCCTAATATTATTAAAAGGTAGGAATTCTAAAATATCAATGTTATGGATGTGCACCAGCTTTTCAAATTTGGATTCATTCTAATTCCCTTTTCAAAGCCTACATGTTTGGTTTATATTTTGAGAGTTATCAGGTCTTCAGTGAAAAGCAGACTTCAAAAGGACCTGTATAAATGATAAACCTGTCTAAGCCATTTCACAAATTTTTGTTCTGCCTTTACCGTAACCTCATACATAATGATACATATTGACCCTTGAGTGAGACAATGCATCTGCTTTTTTCAAATTCATGCTAGTAAAACATCTTTACTTTTTTGTATTCTGTATTTTGATTCTTTGAGAAAACTTACTTCTAAAAAATCATATCACTATAATTAGATGCATAAAAATGGTGACAATTAGAAATAATTTTGAACTTGTAATCAAAATGGCTCCTTTCAGGATGTCAGTTATCTGTGCTATATGTGAATATAGCACTACTGTCTAGTGGGAGGTGCCCCTGCCCATGAAGAGGGGTTGGAACTAGATGATCTTTAAGGTCCCTTTGAACCGAAACTATTCTGTGATTCTCTGATTCTGTCATTAACATCCTATATGGTCATTGCAGTGAAGCCACCATGGAAAAAACTGCAAACACTCCACTACTCCCTAACTCTTTATGGAATAAAATAAGGCCTCATCTGCCTAAATGTCCAGGCATTGCCAGTATCTTGGAATTTAGGCATCTGGACATTCTGGAGGCAACTAGGTCATGTAGTAATTAAACTGAATGCTAATTTAGGTAAATTAAGCTGAGGATAAGTGAGTGGGGGGGAAAGTGCCTAAGCCATATGAGAAAAAACTTGAGTATATTAATCATGACAAATGCACAGTAAGTAGTACTGTGAGTGTGAGATGCCCAAAAACCAGACGGAGCACAGGGCAACAACAAAGGGGAGTCTAGTGTGTAAACAGAAATTCATGGTCCTGATTAAAATTTGCAAAAGTATATTTGAGTTGCTGCATCTAAGTGCTGTGACCACAAACCTTCATTTTCATCTTGATAAATAAGATGCTTGTTATTTCCTTGACTTTCTGACAACAATAGTTATAATTTTATCTTTGTCTGAGGAAGACTTTTACTTTGGTTGCATGTTGATTTGTAAAATAACAGGATACCATGACAAGGTGGGCAGCAGAGGATTCTGTATTCATGACAGCTCTGCCAGGCAGCCAGTGCCTAAAGTAAACATGTGAGGATGACACTTACTTCTTCATCTTGCAGGTGTCAAAGGATTTATGGGTCTCCCAGGGATTCCTGGAGGACAAGGATTCCCAGGTTCACCAGGAAACAAAGGGGTCATGGGAATTCCAGGTCATTTTCTATCAATCCATTTTACAAATTCATAGACCCGTATAGAAGCATTTGCACAGATCTGAGCATATGCTGTAAGCTGACTACACAGTACCTAGACTAGGATCTATTCTTTGCAGTACCTATAGATTTACCACCATCCTAGCATTTGCCTGACTTCCAGAATGCATTTCTCCCTCTCTCTGAATGCAACATAGCTTCTTTAATTCATATATTGTAACATGTAAGAACCTCTTTTCAATATGTTTAGAAATAAAATCACTGGCTGTGTAAATTACTTTAATGAAGAATGAATATCTGTATATATAAGCAGTAGTTCACAAAACCCAAGGTGTGGGATGCAATTATGATACTTTTAAGAATAGTATCAGTATCTGTGTTTTTCCAGGTCCAAAAGGACAGAAAGGTTCTCCAGGCTTTCCAGGACCACCAGGTGACCCTGGTCTACCAGGCTATGGTGGCTTTCCAGGTGACAGAGGAGACCCTGGATACCCATCTGCTGGGCCTCCAGGAGAACCTGGTTCAAAGGTATAAAGGCAATGGAAACCTTGTCATATTAGGCAACAAGCAGAGCCTTTGGCAATAGAAACAGAACATCATGTAAGCAAGACCTGTAGTGTTTGCAGAAGTAGACAATTTGTTAATTGTAACAAATTAAAAAATCCTTTTGTGTCATCATTCAGGAGAAATTTTTTTGTTAATTATATTTAATTTTTCTCTTGGTGCAAGAATTTCTTTGTAAAGTTGGAATCTGGTTTGTACAGATTAAAGAAAGATTTATTTTTTTTCTTAGCTATGTCTAAAGGATCAGTGGTATTATGAGAAGACTTTATGTTAGTCTACTTTGATTTTTGGCTGAAAACCACAATGAACCATGATTACACTTACTTAACCTTTAAAATTATGCATGATTTTTTTGTATTTTTCAACTATGGAATGTAATGTATTTAATGTAATGTGATTCTTTACCTGTTTGTGTGCAAATGCTGTTTCTCAGGGAGATCCAGGCCCCCCAGGAGTTCTGGGCAGCAAAGGGGAGAAAGGATCCCAAGGTCATCCAGGACTCGCAGGATTACCTGGACCATATGGGATCAGAGGGGAAACTGGAGGTGCAGGAATCCCAGGTATGTTTTGTTTAGAGGGATGGTGAGATGTTCACATGTTTCTAGAAGATAATTTCTTGATAAACTACAGGGTGTGCCTTGGGATGGCACTTTATATTCAGCTGCTGTGAACCTGAACAGCTCCCTGGTAGTCAGTGCAGCCAGGCTAGCTCACATCACATAGAAGTCTTTTGCAGGTGTCCAAAGCAGAAACAATATCATTCTTAAATGGAGTCTGGGTCTAGTAATAGTGCCTTTACTCCTGTCACATCCTCTTTCTTCTTACAGGGAAACGTGGAACTCCTGGAGATACTGGTGTTAAAGGACAGCAGGGCCGCCCAGGACAGCAGGGCATTTCAGGCCCTCCTGGTATGGTATATAGCACCTCTCTCAAATCGCTGCCCCCTGGATTGTTGTTTTCTTTGTAATGAGGCAGTTGATGTTCTTCTGAGCTTTTTAGAATTTAACTGATGCAATTGCAGTCTCTGTTTATGTTAGTTTGAGGCTTTGTTCACCTTCTTGGGTTCCAGCTAAGGCCTGTAACAGCCTGTTATTAACAGTTCAGCTGAGGCAAGAGGTTTTAGTTTTGTTTCAGTATTGTAAAGTTTGCCACTTTTTTTTTTTCTTCTTTTCTTTTTTTTAAATTTATTGGTTCTCAAGATGTGATGATGTGATAGCCACAAAGGCTTGTTCTACCTCCTAAAAAGAGAATAAGAAGCTAAGACATAGTTAGATGCAGAGGAGAAGAAAATGGAGTGGAAAGAGGGGACAGAGTTGCAGTTGTTTATTAAAGCAACAGAAAAGATCAAACAATTAAAAATATACATAAGAGGAATGTGTAAATATGCAGCAACACAGAGGTATGCAATGCAGGCTTTATTAATGTGAGCGCCAGTCACTGTCTTCAAAAAGGGCATTGCATGCTCTTACATAAAGACATCTTCAAAATTATGATGTGGTTTTGCAGACTTCACTGAACTTGCACTGACTTATCAGCAGAGTTAGCAAAGATCAGAATCTACTGCCTGTTTAGAGATACCTTGAATTTGTAATAAAGCCAGGGAGGGAAACCACACTGCCTGTAAGGATTCCCACCAACATGGGTGAAATCAAAGGCAGGACCCTAAAATGTCTTTGAACGACAGGAAGTTACTGCCTGTGAAAACAGTGGGGGTGTTAAATCCATTTAAATCCAATGAGCTCAATAAAAACATATGCTGCTCTTTACAAATGTTTATATACCAACACAGTTACATCTGTCTTGGAAGCAGCTGAACTAATTAAATTTTAGTAAAGGGGACTTATATCTTCTCCCTTCAAAATACAAAATAATATAAGTGAAAATGATAATGTTCCATTATAATTCACAGGTGCTGGTGGATATCCTGGAAAAGATGGATTTGTTGGTGAAAGAGGTAATCAAGGTCAGGATGGTATGCCTGGTCCCCCAGGAGTAAAGGGAGAACCAGGTAACACCAATGAAAGATTTTAATTCTATTTTACAATGGTTTTTGCAAAGTTAAACAGAAAGGGATTATTTGGGAAAGATTAATGAGGAACTTCTGTGGAACCAAACCAAAGGTTGTAAGTTGAAGGTTTTTCATTTTACATAATTCACAGGGTTTTCTGTGTACATGCTGTTATAAACCTAAATGTGTATGTCACTACACTATTCTACATGTGATTTTTTTATAACTTACCCTAAAATGTTAATGTTTACGAGAGCCAAAGTATTGCTGTTAGAAATTCATATGTGTTTACTCTTAAAAGGTTTTGGTTCTTTTAATCTCTTTAAAAAAATCTCCCCTCTTATGTGGAAATAAGATAAAAGGAATAACAATGTTTACTTACATGAACAGTGAAGGTTCCCAAGGGCTGGCCCTTGGGTTGTAAATCTTTCATTTAAATGTCATGCCTGAGGTCTTCAAGGCCCACAGGCAGATGTAGTGCCCATGGGATTTTGACAGAAAGGGTGTTCTTCGTTTTACAGTGAAGATGTTTCTTTGCGTATTAGTCTAAAGAGGATAATGAGACAGCTTTCATAGTATTTGCTAAGTTTTTATATTAAGTTTGAAGTCATCATTGTTAACATATTTTCTTTTTTAGGTATTTACATTTCTTCCTTTCTTTTCCTCAATAACAACTTTTAGATTTTCCTTCTTTCTTTTTCCTCTGAAAAAAGACAAAGCTTATTTTTGTGCCTCCAATGCACCTCCAATATGATTCATCAAGATTGGATTTCCTACTATAAAGGAAAACTTAGAAAATTATTTTGCATTTCTAGGTAGAAGAAATGAAAATCACTAATAAATTATATTTAACATATAACTAAAATCTACATTTTGATTCAGTGAATTGTGAAGAAATGTATAAAATATTAGGCAACTATAATGTTTTCTTAACAATTATTCAGGACTTTGAGTACAATGTGACTTCTTATTTTATAGGAGCACAAGGGAGAGGAATCCCTGGCCTTCGAGGTATTCCTGGTCGTAAAGGTAAGTTGTCTTTTCAGAAGGAAATAGCTTGATTTTTAAATACCGGACTCAACATCTTTAAGTTGCCTCCTGCTTTTGGATGCTTAAAATGGCACATACATGTCAGAGAAAATCAAGAGTGATTCTGTGGTTTTGATCGATGATTCAGTGCTATATATTAAATGTCAAGAGTTCTTGCTTGTACAGTTAAGACTTTTACAAAAGGAAAATTAAGAAGTTAACTTCTGTAGTTTTGTGAAGGTGATATACACATTCTAGAGCTTCTGAAAGTTTATTTTGAGACATTTTGATTAAAAGAGTATGGGCTAATGAACTACAGCGATTGCATTTTAATTTTGTTTGTTTCCCCTTTTATATTGATGAAGGGACTCTTCCCATTTTTTAGGTTTTTTGCATTGTATTTCTAGTATGAGTAAAAATCTATTGATTTGCTTTACTTTAAAAAAATTAAAATTCTCTCTTTGTACCCTCCAAATATAGTTCATGCACTTAAAAATCAACCTTAGAACAATACCCTTTTGGAGTAGTCTCTTCTTTTATTGTGCTCATATTCATGCTTTCAGGTGGAATTTAGTTTAAAAGGAGCTGCCAGTCCTGATGTTCAAAGAAGCATTTATTCTACTCATGCATCAAGAAGGATGCCCTTGTTCTGGTCTTTCTACCCTCCTCGATTTTATACCTGTGTATGAGCAATCTCTGAAGTGGAGTTTTTAAGTTAAAAAATTTTAAAAAACCAAAACCAACAGTGCTGTGTAGACTACCTGGCAGTGAGTCCTGCCTTCTCACAACTACTTGATTTTGCAATAGCAAGGTGGCTTTAGGGGCTTCTCCATACTGAGAACCAAGGCTGAATTCACCTTTGCTGTGGAATGCACGGACTCCATGTAGTCACATCTTACCATCTCAACAGCTCTCCCTGTATGTAACACCTATTCTTTGCAGGAATCAAAGGAAACATGGGACTGCCTGGTTTTCCTGGGCCACCAGGAATGAAAGGTCGTCAGGGTGATCAAGGACCCGTTGGACCTCCTGGCCTAGTGGGGTTACCTGGATTTCAAGGCACAACAGGCATTGCAATTCCTGGGCAAAAAGGGAACAGAGGAATTCCTGGTGCAGATGGAAGACCAGGTGTGTTGTTATAACTCCTTATTTATCTGAATTGCTGTACTGATAACTGAAAAGCAGAATTCAGCCTGTCCAGAGCTAAAGGTTGAAAAGGGTCTTCCCCCAGGACAGCTTCATAATTAAACAGGTAGTTCCTTCACCAGTTAATGCAATGTTACCATTACAAACACCGGTCTGTGCAGTGTGATGTGAAATAAAGTAGCACAAAGCTTTGCAGTCCACTCAATTGCATTTTGCTTTCTTCCCATGTGGTCTGTCGGGCAGCTGAGATCCAAATTCAAATAAGTGAGATAGCATGAGTGTTATTACAGGCATAACTACAACTGGAGGGGATTAAAAAACCTGTAGTGCTATAGAGGACTGCAAGAACTCAGCTCTGATCTCAGAATAAATTAGCATGCTAGGAAAAAGTAGTTGATTTTTTAAAAAAATTCCCTTGGGAATTGCTGAGGTGGTAAACGTGAGTGCCATTATAGAGTCACTGAATGTTGTACTGCATTGTATGTAATGTATTTGAAGAGCTCTTGGCAGTAGTCTTTACTATGATGTTTCTGTGCAGGTGCTCCTGGTTTTCCAGGGCCTCCTGGTCTTCCCACTCCCAGCATGAAAGGAAGCAAAGGTGTTAGAGGGGCAGATGGCATCCCAGGGTCAATGGGCCCAGCTGGCGACGTTGGTCCTCCCGGTCCAAAAGTCAGTGAAAGGACTACTTCTTGTTTCTTACTCCGTTGTTAATTTTGCTCTTACCATGAAAATAACACCCAGAACAATTTAAAAACAACAACAAAAAACAGAACAACAAAAAACCAACAAATAAAAACACACCAAAAAACCCCCAACCCTCCCAAAAATCACTTGTAATAGAAGACAAATATTAACATTTATAAGAAATGAAGGGTTTATGAACTTAAGTAGATAAAAAAGAAATTATTGTGAATTTCTGGCATGTCATTTATTGGCTGTTCTGTTTTACGGAATAACATTAACAATTATTTGACTGTTTCCTATGTGCTCACAAAAGGAACAGATAATTCTAGTTGTAGCATATTCTGTGAACACCATGCTTTAAATACTCTTAACAAAAAGAAAATGTACTTCATAGTGTGTAGATGCTGCTTCCTCTCTATTATTGGTGTTAACCTGATTTGCAGGGCATAGAAGGTCGATCAGGTTATCCTGGTGTTAGAGGGGACCCTGGATTTCTTGGATTCCCAGGTGTCAAAGGTATTAATACATTTATTACATACACTTCTGTTTGCCAAATACAGTAATTTACATGTTGTGTTGTAAGACTATGTGTGTTATTGTAGCATTGTGGTCCAAGAGACATGGGGTTTTTCCATCAAGAGGAAAGTGTAGGTCAGCTATAAATGCAAGTGTTCACTAAAAGGGCATTTTCTTTGAGCCAGATGCTACGGATATGACCAAACCAATGGTAGTGAGAAAGGACCAAACCCAGTAAAATTCAAAACAAGTTTGTCCTTAGTGATTAATAATGTGTAAGGACTTTGAGACTGAGTCTACTAATTAGAAATGCCACACCACTGCTAGAAGATGTGCATTTTTTGCAACCTCTTAGCTATAGAACTTAGCATTCAGTCACAATTACAACACAGAGCACTGGGTCCTCTCTTTGCCATAAGAGTAGTCCAAATTGTAATCTTAATTTACCATTCTTTGAGCAGACAAGCTGTTAAATGTATTGGCTTCATTCATTTCATATTCCTGAGAGTTAGCTGGATCAGTAAAAATCCTTTTAATTTAGATATTTTTCTAGTGATTTAAATCTAATAAAGGTCTATATTACTCCAATATTTTCAATTACACAATTTACAGTGGTGCAAAATTTTCATTACCTATTTAACCTGCTGGTTTGTGTTCCATGCTAATTATTGTGTATTTTAAATTTGTTCTAATTTGAAAAGTCACCATAAAGACTAATTATACTTAAGCAAAACCTCTTATTTTATGGCATAGTCAGTCAAATCTCCTGACTTGATGACAAATTATTTTTTTTTAAATTAATTTATTTCTAGCAGAGCTGTGGAGAGTAATATGGATGTAACCTCATATTTTGCACAGTGAAAAGAATTACTTTTTAAGTTTCAAACACTTGAAAACTACACACCCCTGTAAGAGCCATCAGCATAACTGACAGTAGAGCTGAAGTAAACAGCATCAAGGCAGCACTTGACCTGCAAACTTAGTGACAAAAACACACTAGATAAAAAGGACACAGTCTAAAGTTGAGATTTCATTGAGGTTTATGGCACCAGTCATTATATGAAGATTGGCATGGAAACATGAACTGACTGCACTTGGCCTCTAAACTGTACAGTAACAGCAGAGATGTAGAGCTCCACCTTTGCGTTTCAAAGGAATCTGTCTACTCTTAAATAAGCCTCTGAAACTTTGACAGTTGTTTTGACATTTTAAACCAGAGAGACATATCTCCAATCTTCTTTTTTAGGAGAAAAGGGTAATCAAGGACCCCCTGGACCACAAGGTGCAGAAGGGCCAAGGGGACCAAAAGGCCAGCGTGGTAACCAAGTCTACTCATTCTAATACCAGCTGACTTAGGTTGATTTGTTCGTTGTGTTTTGTAGGGGTTTTTTGCTTTCTTTTAATATAAAGCAATAGCTCTTCATTATATTTTTGCTGCTAGGTCCACCTGGAGTCCCTGGGAGAGTGTTCGCCATCCCAGGAAGCAAGGGTCCTCCTGGTCTGCCAGGAATCCCAGGATCACCAGGTGATCCAGGAATTCAAGGAATTCCTGGTCTGCAAGGTGGTTTATATTTTTATATCTGTACATGTTTGCATGGGTTGCTTAGTGGAACAATTTGGTTTGGTGGGAAAACATACTTCTGGACAGAAAATTGACATGTCTTTAAAAATAGCTCTTTGTACCTGTATTTATAACCCATTCCATCTGGCCTCTACCCTTACAGTCAGTGAGTTAGTTTCTCCCTCATCATAAGCCCCAGCAAAATAATGGAATAAAAAATAAACTTGGATCAAACCATTCACCATTTTCGTACAATGAGAACCATGCTCAGGCTGTCATTTTGAGGGGGAAAGTATGACATGTAACAGAAGTGCTCTAGATGTGCTACAAAGCAATTGTGTCTGTCATAGTCTGGGGAAGGGAAGGGAAGAGAAGGGCAGGGCAAGGCTGGTTACTTCTCCATTGGCACAAGAAGTGAAGCCTGCCAAGGCTGTGAGGAATGGAGAAGAAGCAGGTAGGATGAGGTGCATGTGCAGTGGGTACTTGTCCACCTTTCTCAATACCACAGCTTTCCACCCTGGGAAGGGAGCTCCCCAGGCAGGCAGGCATGCCAGAAGGCACACCCCAGTCAGGAATGCCAGCTGCCTCCAGCACAGGGAAGCAGGCATTAAAGCATTGTTGTTTTACACTTTCCTTAAAGTCGTTATAAAAGGGGCTGGATTATTTACAGAACTGCAAACCATGACCAAGATGGTTATGGCCTATTACTATATTTTTGAAATATTTCTATTGTATGACACCTGCTGAAAGAAAAAGCTGTTTCTTTGATTTCTGTAAACATTTCTTACGATAATATTTTTTCTGCAATACATTCAATATTTCTTCATCACCTTCCTGATAGGAATTATGGTGGCAGTAACACTATAGGCAGTCTCACAACTTTATGCTGATGTTTTTATTCTAAGACAGCCACACTTAAAAGGGAATTTTACCATTATTCATTAACAGTTATTAGAATCTAGAATAACTACTGCTATATGATTGTTTTATTTTCTTGATTACAATTTAGGACCTCAAGGAGTGAAAGGTCTACCAGGAAGTTTTGGTCTTCCAGGTCGACCAGGAATGCCTGGTCCAAAAGGAGACAGAGGCTTTCCGGGACAAAGAGGTACAGGGAAGCAGACATCTCTGTTTGACTGCTACAACTAAATTTACAGATAAATTGTATTCCTGATTTCTGTAAATCCTTCCTCTTGCATGTATTGAGATTCTGTACCATTTACAGTAACTTTAGGGCCACAGGCACATGTAAGCACATTCATAGCTTTTAACAGATGCATGTTCTCAACCTAATTGATAATTTACAAAAATTTGCCTTGACTGTGCTCCTCTGCTATTAATCACATTTATTTATCCACCTGAAACCCCTAGGCATCAGTGTGCCTTTTTGTGACATCAAAGTAAGCGAAATATTTTTTATTTAGTCATCATAAAATGTTTTAACTTTATAACTTAAAAAAAAAGTAAAGAAACCCCCCCCCCAAAAAAAACAACAAACAAAACCAAAAAAGCCCCACCAAAACAAACAAAAAACCCCAACAAACCAAACCCAGCCATGGTTCTTTAAAACACCTCACTATTCCATGACACTATGCAATGTAAAGCTACCTGAGCTAGGTCTGAAGGAGTTAATACATCTAGCAACAAATACTACCAATTTTCAAGTTGTATCTTCTTATTTATAGATTTTTTGTTAGTTTTCAGTGGTTCCACTAATTTAAATGAAGTAAAAATTTAAACAAAAAATACAGTATTTGCAGCCATATTTCCTTTCCCGCCACAGGACAACCTGGACTGATTGGCTTTCCAGGTCTACAGGGGTTACCTGGATCACCAGGTACTATCATTGGTGCTCCAACAAAAAGAGGCTTTATCTTTACCCGACACAGTCAATCAACAAAGATTCCTTCGTGCCCACGTGGGACATCACAGATCTATGTTGGCTATTCACTGCTTTTTGTACAAGGAAATGAACGAGCACATGGACAAGATCTTGGTACTGTATTGGTAAAAACTTTCAGATATTTTTCTTTAGAGTCCAATAAGACTAAATTGTCATGAAACCAAATTCACAATATGTGTTTGAGATGAACGCTGGTTCAACACCAGTGATGAACACTGACTTCAACCATCAGTCTCCAGAGTGGTTTGCTGCTCTGACTCAATTCAGGAATCATGGTTTAAAAGACATCTTTCTTTACTGCACTCCTATATTCCTTTTTTTTGCCATCCCTCGACATTTTTTGAGGAGATTAAGTTACTTATGGATAGATGTCTAGTAGAAATGCTCATATCTGTACAGGGCTGACAGTTACAGCACAGGATCTGAGAGAAAATCTTGCTTTTTGGGAAACTAAATGGAGTGCTTTAAGGTGTCAGAAATTACACCAGAAGCTTTTGTTTAAGCAGCTGAATCCCTGCTACTGTGTCATCAACTGATACCATTCAAGCTTATTTTAAGAGATTTCTTCTTAGACCTTATTTTTATATACACCATAAGGATTTTGCTTTCAGATAATTTCACGGTACAGACACTTCTTTCTTTATAGTTACCAGATGTTTTCATTCTCACTATAGTACATTGGATGCCATCATGTGTCTCTTTTGTTTGCCACACTAAATATAAGCTTCTATCTGTCACAAACTTCTCTTTTGTCTTTTAGGAACAGCTGGTAGCTGCTTGCAGAGGTTTACCACCATGCCATTCTTATTCTGTAATACCAACGATGTCTGTAGTTTTGCTTCTCGCAATGACTATTCCTACTGGCTGTCAACTGCAGCAGTAATGCCAGTAGACATGGCACCAATTTCTGGCAGGGCACTAGAGCCCCAGATAAGCAGGTAAGAGCCTAAGAACTGTAACTCTTCTGGCCTGGAACCACAAAGACATCATAAATTGTTTTGAATGGCAAATCTTAGGCAAAGATCTGCCCACCTCAGCCAGTACAACCATCTTTTTCAACCACCTGATTTTTGATTACTGATCTGAATATGTCAGATATTCAGTGATGCTCTACAAAAAGTTAGATTAAAGCTAGGGTCTTGCCACAGGGCTTAATCTGCATAGCTGATATGAGAAGACGGCACACACTCCTACTGATTGCAGTGATTTATTTTTTTTTATAAACCTATTGTTGTGTATAATGGAAGCAGTTAAAAATGAAATGAAGACAGCTTCATTATTTGGAATACAGTACAAATCAAGTTCTGGTTTCAATTGTGTGTAATACATTTACTGTAATTGATGAAGAACATTACAGATTGAGGCTGAAGGCTGTGTGCTATGAAATACCCTTGTGCAAATGTGGCCCTTTCTAGTTGCTTTAGGACAGCTAAGAAAGCATGAAAAGCATCTTAAGAGGAAAAGCTCTAAAAACTTGAAAGACCAAGAATAGCAAAGTAAAAGATGCAAAGGCAAGCTTTGCATTCATGTCTTCTAGCCTGCTCTAGCCAGATGTTGCAATCTAGTACCTCAGCTTCATAGTTTCTTCATTGAGGAAGTAAAGATTCCTTTTTCTAAGGTACAGAACTTTGATTTAAACCATAACAACATACACTAGTGAGCACACAAAAAAGGAAAAATTCATCTTGTTACTTCACTAAAGGCAAAACTAGGAAACTCAAATGTTCTGAGACTAATTCCCATCTTAGACTAATTTTAGTCTGGTGTTACTAGTAGGCAATACAAAGCGATTGCAAAGCAAGGTATTTTAGTTACCTTCAATTTACTTAACTCCTTGTTACACAAAGAAAACCTGTGTGAGCTGTAACATTTATCATAAGTTCTGCTATTAGGTAGCTACTGTCCTAGCAAATAGAACTTCTGTGTGCTTTCCTGTTTTCCCTCATCCCTGCACTGAGTGCATGTGTGTTTCTTCTTACAGGTGTGTTGTCTGCGAAGGACCTGCAATGGTAATAGCAGTTCACAGCCAAACAACTGTCATTCCTGCATGTCCAGAAGGCTGGACCTCTCTCTGGAAGGGTTTTTCTTTTGTTATGGTAAGCATAGAAAGACTTGAATTATTAATTTTATTATTAACTTTCACTGGAATTTGCATCTGTTTATAGCTCATTTGTTTCTTAACAATTGTGATGTTCTTTTTCTTTTTTTCCCAAGAAGTAGACAATAATTCTATTAACTCTTATTCAATGCCAGAAGCATAGGAACAACTATTCTGATCTGTCCTCAAAAACAGGTGGCAGGCAGAAAAGTGGAAATTATTAAATGAGTACTATGGGATTTTTGTCTGACAAAAATAACTGCTTGCTCTCATTTTCACACAGCATGCTAAGATCTAGGAAACAGGTTTGAGGAATGGAATGGTTAAACTGCTCCTGAACACAAACACACAGAAATAACTGACCTGGCAGGCAGTTCTTTTCTAAATCTTGGGCTGAACTCCACAGAAAGCTAAAATCAATCCAAAAGCAGTGCACTGCCTACAAAAGACTGCCTCAGCATTTTTTATGCCATAGCAAGATATGAGTGAAGAAAATTAATAATGTGCCTTCAAAGTAAGGACTGTTTATAAAATTGAGGGGGTAGCTAGACCAGAGGACACAGCATTTCATCTTTGTTAGCCATGCCTGTGGGATGTCATAGGGATGCCAGTAAATGGGGTTAAAATAACTAAAACCTCCTCTTTTTGGCATGATGTAAAACATTTTAGGTCTAGCGTGAAATTTGTTGCTTCTCCTGGGATTTGGCTGTAAGTAACAATCATCATCATCATCTTGGAAAGGAATGAGAATTTTTTTTCAGCATCTGGTTAAAGTAATTTGCTTGTTTTCAACATTAGCAATTCTAAATGGTATTTCCTAGCCAATTTTCTACTATAATAAATTATTTTAGAGCTATTTCTACAAGCCTTTGCCAACATCAGGGAAAGAAAACACCTTCTTTGCTTTGTGTGTTTGGGGAAGCAATCAAAGCAACAACAAATATGAACACACACAAAACAGGGGATTTGGCTTATTTGTAATTCAGTTACTGTAGTCCTCAACTGGACAGAAGCCAGGTACTTTCTAGTCTTTGTACTGGTTACAGTTCATGCCTTATCATGTAGCAGAAAAAGGCCTTTGCAGGGACTTAGGAAATGTCATAACTGTGCTTGAATTTTCATAGGGCTTCTGTGCCTCACTGTAAGTTGGATAAAACTAATCTGTTCATTTTGTTTTGTCCAAGATGTACCACAGAAGGTATGGCATGTTTTAGAAAGAGATTTTTTTTTGTCTGCAGTTTACTAATAGCTGATGGACAAGTTCTCATAACAAATGTATTGGTGGTTACAGTACACAAGTGCTGGCTCAGAAGCTTCTGGCCAAGCATTGGCATCTCCTGGATCCTGTTTGGAAGAATTTCGAGCCATTCCATTCATAGAGTGCCATGGCAGGGGGACGTGCAACTACTACACAAATTCCTACAGCTTCTGGCTGGCATCATTAAATCCAAGAAGAATGTTCAGGTAAATTGAACTTCCTTGCATCCATACACGTTGCATCCATGCTGCAGGTTTCCAAGGAAACAGCAACTGCCTGTATAAGATGGGGGCTCCCCTAGTGACTCCCCTCAGTTTAGACATCCCCTTTTTTTAGGTTTAGGGTCATTTTGTAGCCCAAAGATGCCTTCAGTGAGCCAAAGATTTCAGTGTTCTTTTCAGTAATTCCATATCCAAAGTTTCATTTTTAAAGAAAAAGTAAAGTTTCTTTTCTTTCTTTTAGGAAACCTCTGCCACAGACTTTGAAAGCAGGAGAACTAGAAAATATTATCAGCCGTTGTCAGGTCTGCATGAAGAGACCAGTCTAAACAGTGGCCACTCTTGATGGAACATGAAACTCTGCTTTTATTTACAAAGAATTGCCTAACTCTGAAGAGCTATAATTTATTAAAGTCCAACTGCATCTGGAAAGAAAATTATAAATTGCCAGTGCAGCACTGTGGTGAGGTAGGGCAACAGTTTGACTTTTGTCTTTGGCAAATGACAAAGCACTTTGTTGGAGAAAGCTTGTAATGGCAGTCTGCAGAACTGTGTCATTCCTAAGCTGCATCTTCATGATAAACCTATGGCATTGCCAAATCTTTAATGAAGGGTGTTAATGCTGCCTCGTGTCATGTGCTTTTCAAACTGCAAGACAAACTAAACACTCTAGTATCAGCTTCCATGTGTTCAGTGTTCAAAATGGATATAATTTAACATGAAAATCTGGCACTTACGAGAGAGAGGGTTCAATAGGAAATATTTTCAGTGCACTTTTAAATATATGTTGATTCGTTTAGGGTTGGTTTGGTTTGGTTTTCTTGCCTAATAAACAAGTCTATCCCCACACACCTCAGCCTTCCTCTGGCTGGCAAACAGGAATGCAGTATTTTGCATCACTGTGATACTACTGGTTGTTGACTGGCCAGAGAGGGAGCGGCGCCGTGCCCTGGGCAGACAGAACAGGGGGACACACACCAGCTGTGTTCTCCAGAGTGACCAGGCCTAAGGGCTGACCAGTTGAAAGTGTTGCAAAGTTTTCATTAGATTTCATGGCTTTTGACACAGGTCATGAGATTTTTCAAATGCTTAAAAAGTTGACAGTATTTGGCCTTTGTTACCATCGCATCTTTTGTCTCTACCAAAGAAGAACTATTTAGCATATCATATTTCAGGATTTTAACTGAATTAACAATTACTGTGTGGCTCAAGTGCTCCCCTGGCATTACCAGGTTATCACACACCCATCAGGATGCAATCTCTTTCTATGTAGTTTTTAATAGATAACAGAAAAATGTAACACTCTCATTTTATAATGTTCCATATTTAAATATTTATCATAAATTATTTCCTATATTAAATATTTATCACACATTTCTGCAAATGAAACCATTTATTCCATCCAGTTAAATGCAGGCATCCAAAATTTAAGACACTGATATTTAAATTGTACCATCTGAGCACTGACTTACACGAGAGAATCCACCTGTAAGCAAACTTAAATACTTGAAAAGCACTTTCATTTACTCATATAACTTATATAAAATTGTAGCTCTGAGGTTTTGGTTTTTATATTTATAACATTGCACTTGCAAGGCAATTTAAAATTGTAATCTTAACATTTAAAAAGTTATTATTTTTTTAATACTTGCACAATCTATCAGAATTCCAGTATTTAGTGTCATAGAAGAAGCCTAATTCATCTGAATAGTTCTGTAAATGCATAATTTTAAATGTAGGGTCTAGCAACTCAATGAAATAACCATTTAGTTCTTTTTTAAGCCAGTGAAATATTGTATGGTTTCTGTTAAAATACTTGCATGATGTTTGTCTGACTGTTTGAATTTTCAGTGTTAACCTAACTAAGAAAAAGTTTCATCCGTGTTTCATGCCAGTAACTTCTGATGGAGCTAATGTGAAGACACCATTGACATGAACTGAATGCTTATTTTAAAATGAGCGTTTGCTTGAACAGTCATAGCACTTCTGTTTGCAAGGTACAATTGTGAATTTGCAGGTTTTTATGAAGAATCTCTGTGCAGATGCACTACTGATAAGAAGGTGTTAGTGTCAAGTTCATACTTAGTCTTCCATTTGAACCAGGTTTGGGGATGGGAGTGTTTTCATAGGCTCGCAGAATGGTTTGGGTTGGAAGGGACCTTAAACATCATCTGGTGCCAACCCCCCTGCATGGGCAGGGACACCTCCCACTAGACCAGGTTGCTTAGAGCCACATCCAACCTGCCCTTGAACACTTCCAGGGAGGGTGCATCCACACCCACTTTCCTTAAAAAATCCCATATTGGATTTTTCCATAAGCTCTGAGATTTAAATGCTCAAAGATAAAATTCACACCCATTGCTGGTTAGGCTGTTGGCTTTTGGGTCTTCTTTTCCCATCGAGGCTGACTGCAGTCACCCAAAGGCATTCTGTACTGTGTGCAGTTGGTGGCTGGGGAGATCCTCGTGCAAAACTTGACAGTAAAATGCAGAATGTAAGTACCTGAGGTTAAAGTCTGCTGGAAAGGGTCAGTAGAGGGTAATGTGTAAGGAGAAGGAAATGGATTGTGGTTTTAAAGTCCAAAGGTAAGTTACACCGAGTTTTGTCTTGTACTATAGCAGGTGACTGGAAGTTATGCCTTGTTCCTAGTCTTGGTTTCTGCTGCTCATTTATTGTGTGGCCTTCAACAAGTTACTAAAGGAAGATTTGCATAAATAGCTTTAGAATTTGAGTGCTTAAACTCAGTCTGTCTTTCAAAAGCATGAAATACAACTGCAGGGACACACATGTTCATCAAGACCAGTATAATATAAGCTGGACACTGAAAATCAAAGAAAAACTTGGAAAAAAAAGTTGACAAATCTTAACTTCTTTCTGCAGATACAGATCATTTTACTTCCTTACTGCTAATGATTGTTGTGAGGATGAGTTAACTCATGTCTGTAAATGCTTTGAGAGCCCTAACTGGAGAATGCTGAGGAGGTGCAAAGTGTTAATATATTGTACTGAAAGCACGGGAACAGGAGAAATTGGAAACAATGAACAAAAAATGGGAGGGGGGGAAAGGAGGAAAGCAAACCTTCTGCTAAATACAGCCAAATAAAAATATTTTTAGTAAATAAAATGCCTTTTTTTATTTGTTTGTTTGGTTTTCTTCTTCCCAGTGCTAATGATATTTTTCACTATCTAAAAAAACATATTTTTTTTTGTAAATAATATTATGCATAAAGTGTCATCAAATAAAAAACAGTAAGTGGACTTTGCTCTTGGAAAGATGCTCCATCTCTCCTACTTGGACTACCTTAGAAGTCTAGCACTTCAGTGTGGACAGCCAAGCTGCATGCCTGCATGCTATTATTATCAAGATTTCAGCGTGAAAACAAGGAACATGTAGCCAAACACTGAACTGATACAAGAGTGTTGTAAAACCAAGGAGGAGTCTCCTATGGAACGATGGGCATTGCCTGGCAAGATGTGCTCAGGCCAACCGTGTGTGTTTCAAGGAGGACAAATGTAAGATCATACATCTATAAAGACAAATGTATAATCCTCAATGCTACACAACTTTTATTTTAATCTAGAAAGTTTGTATTTCAGACCACTTGCTTCTGTAAAGCAGCACTGCTGGTGTTTGTGAAGAACTGAGCTAGCAGGCTGCGGGCCTTGGATCAGTACACACTGCAGTGCTGCCGGCACTGCTACTCATTCTGACCTCCAAAACGTTATTGTGACCATAAATCAAAATCTAAGCTCAGAGGCTACTTTCCTCTCCTTAGAAAAAAAGGATCTTCTGTATGTAATAGCATTTTTTCGTTTTATTTTTCTTGTGTGGAGCTGCAAAACGGGTCTCCCCCCGCACAAGGCCGCAGCTGCTCCCAGCCCGGGCGCGGCTCCAGGAGTCACAGGGAAGCGCTTTCCCAGCACCAGGGGGCGCTGCGGGACCGGCCGGGCGGGCGGTGCCAGCGGGGGGAGCGGGAGGCCCGGACACCTGCCGGCACTCGGCGGTGACTGAGGCAGCAGGGACACGTCCTGCCAGGACAGCCGCTGCAGGTCACCCGCGGGCTGAGGTGTGAACCTTTACTCTGAGGCAGCCGGGCCGCCGCCCGTCCCGAAACCTGCCCCGAGGCGCCCGGCCCGGCCCCCCGGCGCCGGGAGGGAGCCGCCCCGCACGCCCGGCCGGGTCTCCCACCCACTCGCCCCTCATCGGAGCCTCCTGCCTCCAAATCGCCACAGGGTGTTCGTTCCACGCGGCAGGGCTGGGGGCGGCAGGGCCGGGGAGGGGCGGCAGGGCCGGGCCGGCGGCAGGAGCGGCTCCTCAGGCCCCGGGCAGCCCCCCGGGGCACCTGCCCCGGCCGCGTCCCCGCCCACTGCGCCTGCGCGGCGCCCCCGCCTGCCCTCACCAAAAATGGATGCCCTGCGGCTCCTTGGCACGTGACGCAGCAGGCAGGGCAACTTCCGCCCTCCCTCGGTCACATGACGCGCAGTCCCGGCCCGGCCGCCCGTACGGGGTCCCGGCGGGGACACGGGCCCGTTCCCTGAGCCGCACCGGAGGTCAGCGTCCCGCCCCGCCCCGCCCGCGGGAGGCAGCGCCGGGACCGGAGCGCGGCAGGAGCGGCCCTGCCGGTGCGCTGCAGAGGGGCTGGCGGCCGCCTCACTGCCGCTCGGGGTGAGTACGGGCTGCCGGGCCCGGCGGCGGCGTCTCCGCGCTGTCCTGAGGGGGCTCAGCCTGGTCGCGGGGAGCCCCGGCTGCCGGGAGCGAGCCTGTCGCCGGCCCCTCAGCCCGAGAGCCCCTCAGCGTGTGCCCCCCTGGCCGTGTGTCCCTCAGCCCTGCCTGGCCCCCCGCGCAGGGCCCAGCCCCGCTTGCCTTCCCCTCGCCCCCACGTCGGGTCCCCCCGGGCGCTCCTGCCGCCGCCCCGGCCTGCCCTGCCCTGCCCGCCCCGGCCTGCCCTGCCCTGCCCTGCCCTGCCCTGCCCTGCCCTGCCCTGCCCTGCCCTGCCCGCCCCGGCCTGCCCTGCCCTGCCCTGCCCTGCCCTGCCCTGCCCTGCCCTGCCCTGCCCTGCCCTGCCCTGCCCGCCCCGCGCTCCTGGAGGCGTTTCAGGAGCGGGAGCGCCCGTAACCGCCCCGGGGCCGCGGCGGGCCCGGCGCTGGGCCCGTGTCGTGCGGGCCCGACCCTTGACGGGGCTGGGGGGACACTCGGGGCGGTCGCAAGTGCCAGGGAGCGGGACGAGGCCCCTCCGCGCCCCTGGCCCCGGCTCCTTTCTCGTTCTCCTGGCATCGGCCGGCTGGGGCTGCTGCCAAGCGCTGCTGCCGCTGCCGCAGCGCCCTGAGTGTCCGGGGTGTTTCAGATAAAGGGTGGTCAGTCTGTGAAAACGGTTCTTCCTTCTGACATTTCCAGTATTTTTTTATGTCATCCTTGTGCTTAGGAGAGGAGGTAATGTGTTTTGGAAGTTCAGCACGTGTAACTGTACCATGCAGAGCAGCTTCCAGCATTTAGCCTACCCTAGCTCTCCTTTCCCTCAAATTGTTCTGTTAGTGCCTTGTTCTTTCTTAGCCTCTGGTCCCGATTGCCTCTGTGGTGTGTTTTGACAGCTTTGGGGTCCCATAAGAGGGTCCTTTGGGTCCTATAATATATGTCCTTAACTTTGCTCTAAGTCCTTCTCTTCCCTGTTTACTTGGCAAAGGGTATCTAGGCACTTGCCAAAGGAGCACTGTGTGGTTGGTGCACACTGGGACGGACTAGCTGCAAAGCAGCTGCCTCGGGAACAAACCAAAATGTAGCCAGAGAAGTTACAGTTCTCTTGGCATAGGCTGAAAACCCTGCTGTGCTCTGGGTGCTGGCATAGCTCTGCTGTTCCCAGGACTGCTCTGCATCTCAGATCAGCTCCGACATCCACCCTGTGTGTTAAACTCCTGGTGGCAGCACAGATATGGCCAGTGTCTGATTATTGCCAGAATGCTGATAAAAAGGCACTCTTCAGATTCAGGTGCATTGCTTCCTACCTGTCTCTCCTGTTGCCATTCCTGTTTAGGAGAGGGAGAAGGAGGTACCCTATGTCTTTGAACGCATATAATGCACCTTGTATAACTTCTCTTGCTGTCTCTTCCCTTTCCTTCTCTGGATTTTTCCTTCCTTTCTCTCTTTTGTTAAATGCCATGGATGCTCACTTGTGCTTCAGCTGGATTCTGTCCTTTATTTCTCCCATGTTAGTAATTGTACATTTATTGTCTCATCATTCTCGACTTCTATTCTCATGCCTTTTTAAGAGCTACTTAGTTCTGTAAAGATCAATTTTAAAATCCTCCTTCTCCCTTATTTATTATTAATGTCTTCTGTAAAATGTTTTGAGTAACAAGAACATTACGGAAAATATAACTTTGATTTCTGTTCTCTTTGGATAGTTGAGGGTTTTGTTAACAAGCTCCATTTAAATATTTGAAGTTTTCTCTTGCTGAAAGCTCACTGTTTCTTGTTTTACGGTTCTCTCGTAAAATGGGGTAAAAATTGAAACTACTTTCACAGAAAACACAATTAACAGTGACACAGTAGATGAGAAGTAGGCAAGAGTAGGAAGACATTGAGGTGTTGCATCTGTAGGTCCTTGGCAAGTACAGCTAAAGCCAGACAATGATATTTAGTTTATAAATAGTTTAAAAGGAGACTGTTCTAATGCTGTCCCTTCTGTGTGTGCTTTCCCTTACAGCTGGAAGGCAGTTGTTGTGCAGACTTAGGAACAAAGGCAATGCCATGCTTCAGGGAAGCTGTGGTGTAAACACTGCTGTAATGTAGTGATACTTGATTGCAAAAATTAGAGCCATACAGGCATTTCAAAATGAGAAAGTGAACAAGCAGTGAAACACCTTCTTTCAAGTCTTGTGAGCAATAATTGTTCTTTAAGCTGGTGCCATTCTGGGTACTTTAATTCTTAAATTCAGTCTCCTTATTGACATTTCTACTCCACTTAATTTGGAAATTCTTTACTGATTATACACCATGTTTTGAAATTAAAAGCTCTTTTTGGAATGTGGAAATTTCAGAAGACTGTGTACTTTTTTTAGGTTACTGGCTGATGTAGCCAGTGTCTTGCAAGAGGGACAGAGGGCTTGTGAGACCAAAGGGCAGGGACAAAAAAAACAACCAAGTAAAATCATAAGGATTTGGAAGTGGCAGAGCTGCTTAAGCACCTCTTGAACTCCTATAAATTGTTCATTTCTAATTAAATGGGTTGTTCCAGTTCCTTTCAGTTGATACATACAACAGTAAGAATTAATACAAGTAGATGATCTTTGCATTACTTCAGGTATTTCCTTTGTAATTATGTTTTTAAGGTTTACATAGAACAGTAACCTTCTTGCCTTCTACCTGACCCCAAGTTCTCCTACTGTGCTGCAGTAAGACTTTGAGATTAATGAGATTCTTTCATTTGATCCATGATGATTGTAAGTCCTCAAAATAACACTGAGGATCCCAAGATGGATTGCCAAGTGGATCACATCTTGAATATACTAAAAGTGTGCATTTTATGTAGTGTCACACAATCCAGATCCTTGTGTGCTTCTTTCTGTTGTCTGATGGTTATTATTAGTTCAAGGTTATATTTATGAATATGGGAAGTATTGCTTCTGTGTGGTGTGGGAGGGGTGGCTTGTGGTCCATCCCACCTGCCACGTTGATGTTCTGCACTGAGGTGTTTTGTTCAGAAAGTTCTGAGTGTTCAGCTTATTAAAGCACACACACAGCAACAGACTTGCTGCCAAAAATAATTCACTAATGTAGCTGCAGTTACAGTGGCACAGCCTGCCTTTTTGCTGGGACAGATTGCTTCAGGCAGGATACAACTTGCAGCAATACCACTGGAAGCTTTCTCTGCTAGAGTAAGCTCTGTTTCCCATTGGCAGGTTTGCTGGGATAACCATATTTACATACTGTGTGTTTACATATATGTACAGAAATATCTACTTCTCTCAATCCTAACCCTATAAACAACCCTTTTCTAAGTCTGAGCTGACAAGGCCCCCCTGCCATTGCCTCACAACCCTGTATTCCTTGCAGTTCACAGTTTTCTCTGGGAGCTTCTTTCCAGCCCTGCTCGAACTGCAGCTCCAGGATCTTTCTCTTAACTGAGCCCCCTAAGTCTGAGCCATCAACAAGGTCCACTACCCACTGCCCAGGTGAACAACTCCTCTCAGCCATCCGAGCTCTTGCCAGCCTACAGTTTCCATCAGCAGCTCCTTTCCAGCCCAGGAAGTGCAGCTCTGGAATTTCTTTTTCTCTCAGCCTTAAACCTAACTTCAAAAACACCCAGTTATTGGTGTTTGCCTTCTATGTGGCTCCCACCAATTGCTGTATTAGTAAGTTTCCCACAGCCCTGTTTCTAGGAAATTCCCTTATTTCTTCATATGAAGTCCCCCCCTTTCCTAGGAAAATTGATATATAAAATCTTGTAAACCCCCTTAAGTGTAAATAATGTCTTGTTCTATTTCTCCCCATCTAGTTTCTGTTCTGCAAAACTAAGATTTTCATTTACAGAAAAAATCAGAAGTGTGGAGTTGCTGGTGACTGGGAATGGGTTATGATCCTGGTAGATTTTCAAGCTGATTTGATAAGGAACTTTGTCCTTGTAAGATGGAGCGAGATCTGGGTGACTGACAGTCAGCAGGAGGCTGCTGCCCAAGCTGCACCTCTTTGCTTTTTCCCTACTTCAACATGCAGTTTTGTCAGGCCTCATCTGTTTTCTCAAGTACCGATACACTGGATCTGTGTAAATACAGATCCATATTTTGGACTTCTTACCAAGCCTGAATAGGTTTCCTACCAGTCCTACAATATTTTTTTGTTTGTTTGTGTGTATTTCTTTTTCTGCCAGCCCGTGCAGGGATGGTACGTGACATGCAGAATTTCTAGGGGTTTTGGTCACAGCTCAGTTTGAGGACCTTCCGTGCAGCTTTGAACGTTGCCTACAGCATCACTTTGTTCGTTGGTCACTCAGCTCTCAGCTCCTTGCTGAGCTCCTTCATTTCCTATGAATTTTATTGCACGATTTGTTTCCCTAAATAAGTCTGTTCAGTTTGGATCATCTACATCTGGCCTAGTAATCAGAACAAAGAGTTTCCTCTCTGCACTTTCTGCTGGTTTCCCGTATTGCTGTGCTAGCTTTTGGTTTCCTTCTGCCAGAATGAGTGGAGCTGCATTCCCGTCTCCTGCTGCCGAGATGGCAGAAATTAACCGGCTGCAGTATGAAATGGAATACACAGAAGGAATCAGTCAGCGCATGAGGGTCCCAGAAAAACTCAAAGTAGCTCCTCAAAATGCTGACCTTGACAAGGACATCCAAGAAGGATTTCCAAACGCCAGTGTAACGATGCAGGTTCCAGAGAGGATTGTAGTGGCAGGTATGTCTGCATCTCAATAGTAAGAAAAATAGGCAGAAATTGAAATTAATTCTCCAGATTTCTGGATGGACAAAAATATATATTGATATATATTTTTAAAAGAAAAAAAATATGAAAAATGATTTCTGGTTTTCAAACAGGTTTTGCTTATCAACTTTGACTTTAGGAAGTTTCTTAAACTCTGAAAATGTTTCAGGAATAGTTTTGGTATAACTTGTAGTGGAGACAGGTAGTAAATGAATTATGAAAAAAAACTTTAATTGCTGACTTTTCATCTTAGTAAATAATTTCTGGAGAAAAAAATAATGTTTATTGATTTATACCTGATGTTTCTTAATTAACTATAAGCTAAAGTAACTATAACAAGTTTCGGGGATATACAATATATTAGCCATGCAATATGTGTTTGATTGTAGTCAGAATGCTAATGATGTAAAGATCTGTCTATTGTGTGGATTCCATCTATATTTCTTCAGTATTTATGGTCATGGGCTTTGCAGTGACAGACCTGGAACTGCTGAAGGCCTTAAAATTTGCAATATGTGTGACATGCATATATTCTATTCTTTGAAAGAATGACATTTTCACATCCCCTGTCACTATATTTCTAAAGAAATACACCTTTAATAGGACTGTGTCTTGAGATTGAGTGCCCTCACGTTGATGTTGCTCAGAGTAACTCAGGATCATTGTTCTTTGAGAAACTGCTCAAAGAAGTGTCAATTTGTGTAGCCTTATGGACATCTTTAACCAGAATTGTTACCATACAAGCCCTGTTAAAGAAAGATACATGTAATTATTTGGCATGGAAGGGGAAGTAATTGATGTCATGTCTTTTTGAACTCTAGCCCTCAGGCCTCAGAACAGCTTGCTTTCTATTGACAACTGATGTTCTTGCAGGTAATAGTGAAGACATTCCATTTTCCAGACCACCAGACCTTGACCTTCAGTCTACTCCATTCAAACCACTGGCATTGAAAACTCCTCCCCGTGTTATTTCTCTTAGTGATCGACCGCTAGATTTTTTGGACCTAGAAAAACCTCCACAGCAGACACCTCAAAATGAAGAGGCTAGTATTTGTTTTGGTTTTTCCTTAGTTGAAAAGCATTCCACTAAAGGAAGTGAAATGACCAGTGATTTCTCTTTCTCTGTGGTGCAGATCTACTTGGTGCTAACAAAAGTTGGGAAAATATAAACATATTTTTATTAGCACTGTAGTAGTTCTAATTATGACTGAAGTTGCACACGTTAAGTGGCAGATGGCTGGGGGCTGGCACACTCAGGAAGCTTACACAGTACTTACAAAAATAAAGTCATAATTAGAAGTACTCGAAATACCTTTAACAAAAAAAAATCCTTTAATTAAAGAGAAAGCTGCAAAAAAATTTTTAACTTGCAAGTTATCAGAAAACAAACTAAACTGAGATTCCTTTAACATGTATAGCTAACCTTTGGAATTAATGGCCAGCTGATATAACAGCACACAGAATTAGTGAGTTTTAACAAAATGCTGAAAACCAGCTTAAAAGAACATTACAACGTTGCCATCCAGGTGGATGGTCTGTGATTGACTTCTTAAAAACTGCAAAATATTTATGAAGCTGCATATTCTATAGACTCATAAAATCCTGTAGAAGTACATGTAACTCTGGTGATAGAAAGTAATATTAAACCTAGTATTACTTTCTTGCATATTCAAAATGCTGTTTGTTCATATTTTGGCATCAGATCATATGGATCAACAATGACAGGATTGCAGTAGGACTGGACTCTGGTTTTACATGTACCAGCATCAGATTCTGTCATCAGTTGTTTTCCTCCTAATCACTGTGAAACCCATGAAATGTGCCTTTGTACCTGAGGGCAGATCTAAGCTGCTAATCTCCAATGCGAGTTATAAAGTCTTTCCTGGAATTCCCTGTCTTGAGCTCCTTCTTTCTCCCCTTTTGCACAGGTCCGTTCAGTGGGAAGACTGAAGAGAGAACGTTCCATGAGCGAAAACGCCACTCGCCAGAACGGGCAGCTGGCCCGAAATGATTCCATGTGAGTAGAGCAACAGGGTGCAGGGACACACCTACAGCTTTGTTACAAGTTTCCTTTATTCCTTAGCTCCTCCTCACTTTTGTATGTTGTGACAAGTACATAATTTTAAATATTAAAAGGCCAGCATTTTTCTTAATTTCTACACTTTTTGTTTAGTGAGGTGACTCATTTGTGAAGCATTTCCTTGCAGTGGGTGGGTGGGAATGTTTGTGGGTTCACGGTTGGTTTCAGTAGTTACTTCAGGACTGAGCTGGTATAATATTTTTTTTTTCTTCTTGACTTTTCAGGAAACTGAGCACCTTGTGCATAAAATTGTTGCCAGTTCTCTTGCTGTTGATATTATGTCATGATTTACAGTCTTAGACAAAAGAATATATGTATTTTTCATAAATATTGCAAGAAGTAATTTTTCTCTGGTGCCAAAGTACTTAGTGTATTGAAATCTGTGAGTGTGTATCTTAATCTTTTGAGACCAAAATGGCAAATGGCATTTAGAATTGGAAACTTCATCTGTCGATACCATCTGAGGTGGTGTTTCTTTTGGTGCTTTTGAAGACATACAGGTCTGCAAATTTCTATTAGCTATGGTACCCTTTGATTAATTACAGTTTAATCTTAGTGACAGCATCTTTCCACCTGGCAACAACTGTTTTTGCAATGTAATGCTTAAAAGTCATACATATAAGATCCATATACAGCTACCATAAAGAATACTTTCCCTTCTTGAAGGGATCTTAGATTTAAGACCTAGAGGACTGGGTACATCTGTCCCAATGTAGACTGCATAACATTATTGCTAAATCACCATAAGCTTCATCTTCAGTAACTGGAGGGAAATAAGTGCATGACCTACCTAGGATATACCTATTTTTAGTCTAAAATAGATCAAGTCAATTATGTCCTGGAACTGTCTGATTTCTTCTATTTACAGCAGGGACACAAGGAGGAGTACTATGTGTACTAGATATCTGTCTGTTAGTTTGTCTAAAAGTGGTCGACTGTACTCTGATGCATGTTTCAGACATGTTACAATTCTTCCCTTCTTCCAGATCTTCATGGCAATATTGTTGCATATCTTCCCATCTTACTTATTCAGGCTTCTGGTTCATACAAGCATTTATAGATTGCATGTGTCTAGGCACTCAAGTCTGTGGAGTTGTGTCTGTTCTCTGGGCTGGCAAAACCAGATTCACATCCATAACCTCCTGATAAGCTTGGTTTCCAAACGTTCTAGCGGCCCACTAAGAGCCCAAGTTCCCTGTGGTCTTGGTCATCCAGTTACATCCTGTTGGACCAGTCATACTAGACTTTAACTACTTGAGTGGTCTTCATTTGCCTCTCTGATAGTTTGCTCATAATGCACGCTGGAATAGATGGTCTTCATGTGGCGGAATCTGCTTGGGAAGTTTACCCACTTGATGTTACCAGCTCTGCTTTGTCTGTATTTTATGTATTGGACTTAAAGGAAAAAGAGATGGTATGTGAATTCTTGCAGTTTCCTGAAATCGCTTCATCCTTGCTTCCCAGGTTAGTCTTTTAAAAGTCAGGGGTTGTTTCTGCCCAGCCAGCCATCTGAGAAACTGGCAACATCAGCTCTGAGTGATATATCCAGTTGCTGTTAGATTTCTCTCCTCGGTTTGGAATTCTTGAATCCAAAAATCGTAAATCTGTAAAACTCACTTGTGTGCTTTTCTCAGTAGCTATATACAGAATTACTGGTTTTTAGATGGTCAGAATACGATTTGCTGTCACAGTTTATTGATCTACTAGCAGTCCTTCAGAGGCTTAGCAATAGAGTGCAAACTTGGAGTCCTGTAAATTGAAATATGGACATGAGAAGGATACAGTCAGTCAACATATAACTGGTAGCTTGCATGACTCAGTTTACAATTTACAAGAACCAGGAAATTATAACACATCTAGAGATTAGTTTTCCTCTCTTGATGCCCATGCTGGTGCCTGCATAATGTCTGTCAAATAAACCAAACTTTTAAAGCCTAGCAGTTTCCAATGTGAGTGTCTTGTAAGAAAATTTTATAAACTTTAGATCGATCCAGCATGTGTTCTCTTTTGTTTGTCTGAAAAACAGCAGCTAGCTAATACTGATCCTGCTGTATATTTGCTCTCTGCTGCCCATGTGGTAGGAGCTCTCCTCCTTCACTGCAGCATTCCACACTTGCTGACCTGCAGACAGTGTGTTTTAGTTGGAACTTAATTTGTCACTTGCCCTCTCAAGTACTTGTTTTCTTATGGCAGAAGTTATGCTGTACCTAATGTGTAGATCATCTGCTTTGAAATCATTGAGGTTCCTAGAAATTGCGTATTTTGTTGTCAACTATGCTTGTTGGTGGATCGGTGTGATCCAGAAAAAGAAACCACTTAGAACATGTTGTGACATTCTCAAGTAGTGCTGAGACTGGCATTTCTCCCTCATCCAGGTTTTGCCAACCTCCAAGTGGAGAATGTGACTATGTACCTGGCTAGCTCTCAGGAGAGTATTCTGTGAATTCAGATTATGAAAACATCATGTTCAAGGTGGAACTTGTATGGCTCCCACAAATGCAGCAATGCCAAGTGAAAAAGGTGTCTCTTGGCTCCTGTTTCCTCATAGTTTAGGCCCACAGGACATATTCTGTGAATTGAAAAAAAAATTTGCAAGTTTCATGTAAATAAAACTGGAAGTAACAATTCAACAAACAGAACTGATAAGGTGCCATTCTGTTTTCCCTGTGGTAGCTACAAAGCTACCCATGTAGAAATGTTATTGTATAACTCCAAGTATGCAATACAAGCAAACAAACCTTCTTGATGTAAATTATGCTACCTCAGATGGTACTGAGTATCACCCAGCTCAGAGAGCTATTATTTATATTAGAGGTTTGTGGTAAAGGTGGTTAATGTCTTTAAAGTTTAGCTTCCTTGTTGATAAATTACACCATTTAAGTAAATAAATTCTACTACAAATGTATTATTTGCACTACAGAAAACATTGAATACCTGTTACCTCATTTATATCATGCTGAAATTTCTTTACTACCTAGAAACATTTTTCCCAGTGGTACGAAGACACAAGAAACCAGCTGTTCCTAAGCTTTTTGTTTCCAGTGTTATTGGATGAAAAAAAAAATCTTTGTTCTAATTACTGTAATGATACATTTCTGCTCCATCAAAAGTGTCTTGACTTGTAAGTTCATATCATGTTTAAGTAGTTCCACAGTACCAAATACTCTGGTGCTTTAACTTGACAAAGATAATCTCTTTATTCCTGTGCTTGTGTGAGTCTGGTTCACAACTTAAAATTGGAAAGAGACTTCACATTTTACTTAAATATTTAATTCCTACACAAAAAATACTTTTAAATGTTTTTTAAAGTCCTGTTTCTCTTACCTCCTTGATTCAACTTCCTGATTGATAGACATAATAGTCTACTCAGATGCTGTGATAAGGAGTGTCACATGGAGTACTGCCTTTTAAAAACCTTTGTTTTCTGAATAGGGCTATAATACTCAGGTTTTAATCTGGGACACTTTTGTCCTCTTTGGATAAAATGTTCCAGTGTGCTGCAAAAAATGGCAATGCTTGACCTACAAAGTGGCAAAATTAAACTCTTTGGAATAGATTGTCAGATTGAAGTGAAAAGAGTTGGCTGGGCTCCCCATCACAGTGTTCTCTGCATGGTACAAATATTTGTTTCTTTTCTGTTGTTTTTCTCTTCTTATCCAGCTGCATGCAGAGACAATTCCAAGGATTTGTTGGGATTTACTACAGCCAGTAATTCTCAATTTTTTAAAAAAAAACCTGAGACTAACAAGTAGACACCTGCTTGTACAATAACTATTTGTGTAGTAATAATGACAGCTCCATAAATTACAATCCCTCTATTTATAAGGATGCTTACTTAAGAGATCACAATTATTATTCAAGGTGGCACAGATCAGATACTGTCCCAAGAAATAAAATGCCACGGTTCCAGTCACCTCTTTCGACTAAGGATTGCACGTAAGCCCAAATGTTACCCAGTACATGAAAATCAAGTGTGTGTTTAATTATGTGGCTCTCTGCAATACTAATTTTCTGACTAAGTATCTGTAGTTTAGAGTATAAAATTTGAAACAGCCTTTGCTGCACCAACTGTGTGGTTTCTAACTTTGCTTCAGGGTTTCTCAAACTTTGCCAAATCATTTCCCTGTGTAATGAACATGGGGAAGAGCACCTGGCAACAAAAAGAAAGGGACAGCTTCAACTAAGAACCAATTTGTAAAGAAAAATTTAATTTCAAAATAGCTTTTTTTTGTTTGATTCTTTGTTCTTTGGATGAATTTAAGCCGAAGAGAAAGAAAACTTTTTGTTGGCATTGCCAGCCAGCGTTGAACACCAGGATTCCACTTCTGCATCAGAAGTCAACAAACCACCAAGAGTGCATGAAAAATGGGACAGGGTTAATTTTTTTCTCCAGACTTTCCCTTAAAAAACACATCTCTCTAGAGAGTTCAGTTTCACAGTTTGAGAAATTCTGTTCTTCATGCAAGTCATGGGGGAAAAGATGATGGTGTGCATGCGTCTAATGAGAATGCTGTCTGTTTATGTGGTTAAATTTAAATTAACCTTAATTAAATATGTTTATCTCTCATTTGATACTTCCAGAACTAAGCCAGAGAAATATCTGATATAAACCCTGCATATATAAAAGATGTTTTGAGGAAGTCTAGGGGAGATTCCTGCTAAGCTAAAAATCTGCCTTATAATAGAATGTTACTGTGCTCTTCCATAGTAATTTCTGTAATTCCAGACTGTTTATTTTGGTTCCAGACTCTGGAACTGATTGGTGCTTGTAACCAGGGAGTGCAAAAATAAGTGGCTGGGTCCGTATATAAGAATTATTTGAGAAATTTGAAACAAAATTACACCTAGGATTATGACCATTTAACTACAAATGGAGAAGGGGCATGGCCTCAATGTTTGATAAGTAGTCATACTGAACATTAGAAAATTTTTCTTACATTGTAGATTTTTTTGAAAAGTCATCTTGGCTGATTTGATATCAGGTATTTGCTTCATAATATTTTTTTTCTGTGGCCTTTAACATTGTCCAAAGGACCACCACATGTTTACAGAACAATACTTTTGGATCCTGAAAAATACGGCTTGTTTCCTTTCTTTTTCCTTCCTCCCCCCCAAAAAATGTTTCTTAATTCTGATATTTGAGCCCTTCCTAGAATTAGTCTCACTTTAAGGCAGAAAGGAAGAGAGAAGTCTCTGTCAAACTATGTGCTTTAGAAGGACAGTGAAATTAGCAATAGCTTTTATGGGAGTACTTTGGGTAATTTCATGTAGCTATACAGTTCAGCTCATATCCAGGAGCAAATAAATTTAAATAATCTCTTAACTAAATAATTTAAGAAGCTAAATATTCTAATAAGTAAGAAATAAATATCTTAAAATGAATGAATTAAGCTCTTGAAACTGCCTTTTCTTACAAGCCATCTACAGAACAATGACCCTTTAGTATAGGAACTAGACCATGGGGTTCAGAATTACCTATTCTGGAATCCACCTTGATTTTTCCTTATTATTTACACTTTCCCTGTAATCAGCAAATGTAAATTTCTTGTAGATAATATTGTGCAGTTTTAGTTAAGTAGTTCTTAGGGATTTATTTTTTAAGTATCTACAGAAGACATTGCATACAAATACCATTACTGTGGTATTTACAGTAAGGCCATTCTGGAAAATAGGAATTTGACAAGATCTTCTAGTTTGCAATATGTCTAAATTCTGTTTGTTACCTGTTGTTTTGTTTTTTCTTCAGCTGTCTTTCAACCTGTTCTATAAATCTCTGAAATTATAAACAGGATGAGTTCAAGCCTTCAGCTCTTCCCTCATTTTCCTCAAGACAGCGAATCCACAAAGGAGTAGAAATTCTTATAAATTCCCTTTAGTGGCAGTTTTTCCATACCTGCCTCTGCTTGATACTTTTCTAGTGAATATTGGCATTTCCAATGCAATTCAAGAGTGAAATGTGTGGATGTAACCACTACCCTTGTTTGCAAAGTAGAAGTCATCATAAATATAAAATAAAGATGGATTCTACAAGTCTTGGAGAGCAATGAAAGCTGTGAAGAAGCAAAGTAGATGTTTATTGATGTCTCCTTCTCCTTTTTCCTTTCTCTTGTCCAAATGTACTCACCAGTAGCATTAAAAGATACTTGCAGTTTAGGTAATAAATAAAAAACAGTTTCTGTCAAGCACCAGCCACTGGTGTCCCTGCATGTCCCTTGAAGCACTGGATGGCTGAACTCTGCTGTGGGTGAAGTGATATCCCTGTACTGTGCTTTGTATCTGTCTTTTCCATTGAATTTTCTTTTTTACTCTGTTTTGTGATCTTGGTGTCAGCCAGCTGCAGAGCAACTCTATGAAAAATAAGAATATCCATAGAATTATAACCCATCTAGAGATTATCCACATATCAAACCAGCCTCCAAGCACTCAGCTGCTAATGTTTTGCTTAATTTCTTCAAAATGCCAAAAGTGGAATGATTAGCATTTTGACTCCAAAAAAAGCACAAGCAGCAGGATCAAAGGACATGTCTTGAATCATGGATACTAATCTTGGAATAAAATCTATCCCAAGCCTTAAAGGGTACAGTGACTTGCACTTCATTTTGCATTTAATTACAATTAAGTTAACATTAATTAAATCCTATTAAAACAAACAAACAAACAAAAAACCAACCAAACAGCTCACCTTTAAAGTTTCCTGATTTTGAAATAAATAAAAATATCTTGATGTGTGAAGGACAATGGATAGTCAGGCTGGATGTGAAGGAACACAAGAAAACCAAAGGCAGTTTATCAAAACTAATTTTCTTTCTGATAGAGGTGAGGTTTGTATAATGCAAATGGTCATGTTTGAATTTCAGTCCTGTGTATTTTAAATACAACTTTTGCATCATACTAAAAAAACTCAGATAATGAGATTTCTTGTCACTGGGATATGAATTTGTGCTTTTTTTGAAATTTCTTGCCTTTAAACTTTGTCTATGTACACATGAAAATACTGTCTTCATCTCAAGTCACAGCTGAAGAGTAATTTTTATTTAAGAAGTTCTGTGTGAGCTTCTCTTTATGGAAAAGACTTGTGTTTTGAAAGGAGATTATGGGTAGGATTTTTTTTTTTAAATGCTGATGCTCGTAAGAAGACTTTTCTCATTTATGTCAGTGAGGACATGAATACTGACTTCAACAGGTACAGATATAGCTGGATAAGGACTTTCTAAACTAACTTGTATAACAGACCAAAACTGTGGCCTTGTGTTATGACTTATGTTTGTTTCTGAAGAACACAGTACTAGAATTCGGGAGTGTTACCTTATAGTGGTGGGAGAAGGGTAAACCAAAAGCAAGTAATAAGCATTTTGGAATGGGGTCTATCTGAAAAGGTGTTTCTAATTTAAAATCTGACTGTAGTATTTCTCTCTTCATTTACTGTGCTTATACGAACAGTGTTACACCATCACTGCACCAGGCTCGTGTCTGTCCTCCCAATATGTTACCTGAAGATGGAACTAATCTTTACTCTGCTCGTGGCATTTTGTCGTTTATCCAGTCTTCCACTCGTAGGGCTTACCAGCAGGTCTTGGATGTGCTGGATGAAAACCGCAGGTGATTGGTTGTCACTGACTCTGCCAGCTTTTGCTGCCTTTTTTTGTTTGTTTGTTTGTTTGTTTTCTCCTTTTTTAGTGGAGTTTGATTTCTGTTCACAAAATAATGAGATGAAATTATTTGCTTTTGCTTTCCTTCGCTGTCACTATTCATAAGCAATTTAATTGTCCAAAATTCACATTTCGAAATGCTTCTGTTCCAGTCAAATGTGGCATTGTTTTGACTTCCCTCCAAGTAAAATCCCAAATGGGAAGTGTTAGTCTAGTCTGTTACTGCAAGGGATTTTGCTGTTCCCACATGGTCAGTGTTTTCTGCAATTAATACTTGATCCTGAGCCTGCAAATTTGTTAGCCTTGTCTTCTGCTTTTCTTTTGGTGAGCAATGGTGCAAATCAATAAGATCGGGTTGATGTTGTCATAAGGCATTAAAACAAACATGCAGATACAGGGCAGAATGTCATGCAAGGAACTGCAGACACTGCTTTTGATCAGGTGGCAAGACATTAGGCTGTTTCAGTTTATCTTTGGAATAGCTACCTCTGGTTGATGCATGGCTGATGGCAACCACTTTGCTGGATGCTGAGAGCAAGAAAGGCAATGTATACAGTGCTTGCTCCTCTGATTAATGCTGTCTCTGTTTTTATGCATAAGCTGATACTTTGAGAGGTAACGAGACAAAAACAAGCCTCCTGGCAATCATTGCATAGTGTCTCTGTTCTCTTCAGTGGAGTTTTGCCCACTGGATGTATCCTTGGACTGTTTTGATTTGGCACTTAAAAGTGTTACAAGAGTGGCGTGTTTAACACTATAGGAACATTTATAAAGACTAATACTGGCAAGGTTAATTTACCAAAAGCAATTTTCATTTTGATAGTATGCCAGCATGGAGGTTCAGGTAAAATCTGCACAGTTGTCTCTAGGGTAGGGCCAGCAGAGACCTCATGGGCTTGACAAGAGGTTGAATTAGAGGAGATAATTGGAGAGAACACTGGGAGGAGCTGCTCATTCCTCCTGCAGCCCTTCCATGTGGCTAGGAAGTTCTTTGTAATTTGCCATCTGCCTCTGGTTGCTAATATCCTAGCAGCACTCATAATATTTTGCAGTGTGAAGTTAAAGTTTATAGTTGTAGTTAAAGTTTATAGTTGTTTTGGTAATAAACATGACTATCAAGCCAATTTTACTGAGTGTCTGTACGTTTGCAGTCACTTTCCAAGCTGGTGCCTCCTGCAGCTCACCATGTTTGCTGACCAGACAGTATATAAATGTCCATTTTAACATTCCTGATTTGTACAGAACAGATTTGTACAGTCTTACTGGGCTTTGTGTTCTTAATCTGGAACTTTAAATAAATAAATAAGCTGCATAGTTCCCCTTGAAATTCTGCAGGTTGGGTGTTTGACTTAATACTGTGAAATTTCAGACTGTAGCTGTTAAGATTTTGATGCCTTTCAACAGTTGGAGAGCCATACCTTTTTTTTTTCCTTGTCACTATTAAAAATTAGATGGAATTCCATTTTTGTTAAATAAAATTAAAGCTCCCAGATAAGGACAGATTCTAGGAATTCAGGAATTGTGTGATTAATACCACTTACGGATACTGTGCCAAGTGTCCTTGTTAAATATAGACTGAAATTTTAGTCCTTTCCTTAGTCTGCATTGAAGCTAATGGATTTCATTCCTGGCTTCCCTTAGGCATGTTCTTGCTTACTTTCTCATGGATTCTGGAAAACATACACCTATGCACACATACACTTTCAACTTACTTCAATTCTCTGGAAATGACTAGGATTCTGAATACTTTTAACAGGTGCATTAATCTTCTTGGCTTGGGTTGATTTTTTAGATGCTCTTACTAACCTTCCTAAAAGAAAAGGGAAAACTGTTTCTAGTCACCTATGAACAAATAGATGTCAAAATAACGAGCTTTTCAATAGGGGAAAGTGTATTCTTTGTAGTTGGATGTTTAGATACCCACCATTACTCTACAGCTGGCATAGGAATGTGAAATTTGGATGATCCACTTGCATGATTGCAAAATACTGTTCATTTTAAATTGCTCAAAACCTGCACTCTGTTCTTTTGCTCTGTATAACGTGCTTTCTATACCAAAACCTTATGTATTTTAACATTCTATGCTTAATACAACAAGAAGTCTTTTAAAATTAACAAAATACAGCTGTCTCTTACTCAGTGGAAATATTTTTAACTTGTTTCATGGCTTGCTTTTTATTTATTTATTTATTTTTTTTACAAAATAATTTTCCAATCTACTAAAACTGCTGATGGTAAGTGTGGATTGTACTGCTGCAGATAATGAATTATGCCTGGTTTAGCTGGCACTGCTTGCATAATCAGTTATTTAAATGAGCAACAATTTAATGATCACTGTTTACACTGTCTGTTTACTCTTGCATTTCCTTCAGCATGGACAAGAACAATAGGTCAGTTGTGTTTTCCAGTTCTAACCACTTTTCTGTTTCAATTTCTGTCAAATGAGCATAGGGCCTATACCTAGTGTCTTTTAAAGACTAATCTTTTATGCCCTAGGCAAGAAAAAAAAAAACAGCCCTGCATGTAAGGAGATCTTTGATCTGTGAAATACAGGGGGAAAAAAGGCCATTTCCTAACTGAATAGAGTTGTGTTGAAATCTGTACTTAATCTGAGCTCTTGTCCAACCCTTGGCTCAACACCTTTTTATTTAGGAGAAAAAAAGTATGGAAATTTATTACTGTTTCCTTTTGTCAGGATAGTCCATTCTAAAAAGCGACTGTCCTTCTTAAATGGCAAACTTCACTCACATGATCTTACCCTGAGGTGTTAGGAGATCACTTTTTATATTGACCAAGTTAGTGATCTTTTTCATGGTAGAAATAAAATGGGACATGTGTTAAGACCATCGAAGAGGGCTACACATGACTTTGGATTGGATTGATGTAGTTCAGGAGAAAATTAAATGGGTCTGCAAGTGTGAAGGAGCCTGGGAAAAACCAGTAGCCTATTGCTTTGTTGAGGCAACTGCTTATAGTACTGAGACACCTGAGAAGAGCAGTTCCATCCAGTCATTGATTCTTCAGGGCACCAATCCTTTCTGTCCTTCAGAAGCTGAGCTGCTTACCTAGTTCACACCCAGAACATGTCCATCAAGTCCCAGTGCCCATTCTTAGAGCCTTTCTGAGATTTCCAGAGGTCTTTTAAAGTACAGTGAGAGATGAACATTGTTCCTGCTTCTGCTGGACCAAGAGAATTGCTGGCCTCAGTTCCCTGTGTGTGTGCACAGCAATGATGGAAGTTAGACCCAGGTACCTAGATTGTCCACACCTTGTTGTTTTCCTCCCCGACCACAAGCTGATGATAGCATCATTACTGTGGTGTTTCCGTGGTGTGCTCTGTTCTAAGCAGCAGAAGACAGACCAGATTCATTTGGTCATGGCCCTCCCACTGTAAACTGTATTACTGGGTCTACCCATCATGTTTCAGGCTGTGGCTGTATTTGCAACAAAGTTTTAAGTGTTGAATATAGGTGGCCTCAGAGTTATGGCTTCTTCTGATCCTGTGTTAATGTTTAGGATGGAATTGACAGAAGTAGCTAGAAAACACAAAGTTTTAATGTATTCTTACTCCTTTTTTTAAAGAAGACCATGTATTTACTAGCTTGACTCTATTATACTTCTGCATTCTCTATTTACCAAAAATCTTGCTGCTGATTTTGAGGTAAGATGATCCCTGATACAAGGCCCCTGTCATCTCTATAATGATTGGTTTGGTTGATCTATAAAACCAAGTAAACAAAAAGTGTGGAAGAGGCAGGGGAATATTCTGGTGATCCTTTTTGGGTCCACCTGTAAAGAAATAAAATTTGAACTTCAAAGAAAAGGAAGAATCAAATGCAGCTTCTTAACAGCCTGTCTGTGTTGGGAAGTGGGATTAAAGACTTGTCTTTAGATTAAGTTTCTGATTTGCACAGATCCCAGAGTGCTCTGCTTTTGTTCCTTGCTCAGCTACCTCCAAGCCTGTGGCTTTCCTTGGGAAGGGTAGTGTGGATTAGTTAGTATTGATTAGTTCTGGATCATCTGTAAAACTTTTTTGCCACAAAAGATCACAGCGACCAAGAGTTTAGAGAGCGTTTGACACCTGTTGTTCTCATGACACAAAATCCAAATGTTGCTGTCTTGTGTCAGATGGTGTGGGAAGTGCCTGCTGGTACTGCCAGGCTGGCTTCACCAACCTGCCAGTTCATTACAGGTGACTTATGGGTGCAGAGAAATTCTGTGACCTGTTCTGTAGCTGCTGTTTGCAGAGTTTCTTATGCTTTCTTGAAGTATTTAGTGCTAGCATCTGTCAGACAAGACTTTAGACTAGCTGAATTATATCTCTGATTAAAAAAATAGGAATTCCTTTTTTGGTAACTTTCTGCAAGACCTCATGCATTTAGGTAAGAATATTTTTTTCTTGTATGTATTGGGAGTGGGTGTTTCTGTTTTGTAAAACACATCACGCTGGCTTATCTTCTGTGACAGACAGAAGAACATTGTGTTTTGCATTTACAGAACTGATTAGAGTAGGAGCTGGTTCCAGGAAGTAGTGTACTGGGTAGCAGAGTTTGTGAAGACTCCTAGATCCTGGTCCTTTTAAATTATACTAGTGGTTGTGATATTTTCACACAGTTCTTGCTCATTTTCAGGTGTTCTCCCAGCCACCTCAGCACCAAGCCTCTGCCTCCTACACACACCTGCTGTAAAGATCTTCACACCTAGATTGTCTTTAATTTGATGTCCTGGAGTGTACATGGGTTCAATGCATGGTACAAGTACCTGCTGTTTGCATTGGGAACATGGAAAAAAAAATGGACAAATACTTCAGGCTCTCAAACAGTTTGTTCCACATCTTTGATGTGGATCACTCATGCCTGGTTACCTGAGGTACTGCAGGCACATGGTACCAGCTTTGTCAGAGGGTACTGCTGGTATTCGTGTCTTCTGTGAATTGGGACACAGTAACTTCTTATTGCAAAATTAATGTATAATACATAGTTGCAGCAACTTTAAAAAATCTCCCACCTGTTCTTCCTCTTGGCCTTGAAAAAAAAGGAAAAGAAATGGAAAGAGCAAGATTTTCAAGGATGTTCATAGAATCTCCCTGAAGCTTTTAGTCACTTCTTCCTGGAGAGATCTACCTCTCTGGACTATATGCAGTCCTTAGGCAGTCCAGGTTTTCTGAATTACATCTAGCATAGATTAATAAAAAAAAGTAAAAAATAAGTATGTGTAGATACTTTTTTTTCATTGCTGTTGGGTGGGGTTTTGGTTTTTGAGGGAATTTTTTTGGTTTTAGACTTGAAGTTTCCTATGGTTATTTTATAAGGTTGATAACCTCCCCCCAGATCTCTATTCCAACAGTTTGTCATCCAAAACTCTAGCTGTAGCATCACAAATTTGCCTGCATGTCTTAGCTGCATAAACATTCAGTGTTGATTGAATAAGAGAAACATGGAAAATGCAATTTAAAACAAAATAAATAGATGTTCTATTATATTGAATCATTATACAATACAGGTGGAAGTATTTTGATGTTCCTTTCTTCTGTGTGTTTTACCTCCTGTCTCGTTTGTCGTTTCCTGTTTTTGTCTCATCCTTTCTACCTGCAAAACCTGCTGTAGGCCAGTGTTACGTGGTGGGTCAGCTGCTACCACTTCCTCTAACCCTCATCATGACAACACCAGGTAAAGAGTACTTTTTTGTTAGTCATGATCTAGTAATTTACATTCTAAAAGTCAGACTTCAGTTCCACTATTTCTAGTGTCCTTATTTTAAAACACAGTGCTCATTTCTCTCCTGCCTCTCAACTCCTGAGATACTTTATTCCTCACCCATCCAAGTCACCTGCAAAGACCTCACTTGTCTAATGTATACCATGTGCTGCAGAGTTCTAGCTTGAAGTAGTATGTGAGGGGAGGCTCTAAATTACTTCAGCAGTATACTACAAGAGTTTTCTGCTTAGTAGTTAGTTTCACATTTGTATTGCTAGAAAAATGTGACTATCTACTACAAATTAAAAAATGGCTGTAGAGGAGACTCCTCAGAAGTCTCTTTGGCTTTCAGAGGACCTGCAGTAGTAAAGATAACTTGATATTGTGTGTGTGCAAAGCTTCAGACTTTTTCTAAAAGTAGAAATGTTCAAATTGCTTTATAATTAATCTTGGTTTATTTTAAAATAACTTGGCTGAGGTAGCAAAGTGAGCTTTACAGCACTGAGGAAATCAGAAAACAAGAGTTTCTGTCATTTTGATATTGCCCAAACAGAAAGAACTACAAGTAGTAAATAGCATAAATTTTAGGTAAGTGAATCTTTGAAGAATCTTTAGAATAAAGATTAATGACGGCCTTAATAAGAAAATATTTTTTCTAACAAAAGGAATTGAAAAGGAGTTACCAAAACTTTCTTTTGTGAACCATACTGTGATTTTAAAACAGCCATGACTCTGTTGACAGGCAATTGCTTACCTGAGTGTTCCCTTACTAAAAGCTGTTTTTATCCTGATCTCCCCTGGAGAAGGGTTCCCACTTCCTTTATTCCCTTCAACACAATAAAGCGCAGATCAAAATGTAATTAACATTTTATCTTTTATACGATATTGCTCAAGGATCTTACTGGTCACGAAGTCCAGACTAATGCAACTCTTGTCTTGAAATAAATTCTTATTTAGAAGCAATATATTAATTAACAGTGATACAGAGAAACTTCTGACAAGTTGTGAAGGGGGGAGCAAAAGAATGGGGATCTCACCTGAGCTGAGGGCATTTGGGCATTCTATAAATGTGTGACGGAAGTGATGAAAAAGCCTGGAGTGCAAAAGTAGTATCTGCACTTAAGTGCCTTCTGCAAGTTTCAGGAATTCTACTTGTATTCATGGTGGTCCAAGTTGGCCGTTAACTGTCACTAAATGCTAGACATTCTTTTAGGTGTAGTTTCTTGTCAATGTGGTAGCTGTGGTATTATTTTGTTCAATTCCTGAAGCTGTTTGCAGCAGTTGTTCATGTGTCCTAATGAGAGAGCAAGTCAAGGGGAACCAATACTGGAAACTGAGGTTTCAGGATAGGAAGTGAGAAACACAATGGTAGGTGCAGCATAGAATCATAGAATGGTTTGGTTTGGAAGGGACCCTAACGATCATCTAGTTCCAATGCTGCTGCCATGGTCAGGAACATCTCCCACTAGATTTCTCCAGTGTCTCACTACCCTCAAAGAATAATTTCTTCCTAATATCCAATCTAAGTCTACCCTCTTTTCAGCTTGAAACTGTTCCCCCTCTTCCTGTCACTACATGCCCTTGTAGTCCTTGCAGGCCCCCTTCAGGTACTGGAAGGTGTTCTAAGGTCTCCCCAGAGCTTTCTCTTCTCCAGGCTGAACAGCCCCAACTCTCTCAGCCTGTCTTCATAGGAGAGGTGCTCCAGCCCTCTGCACATCTTCATGGCCCCACTCTGGACTTGCTCCAGGACCTTCATGTCCTTCCTGTATTGGGGGCTACAGAACTGGACACAGTACTCTAGGTGAGGTCTCATGAGAACAGAGTAGAGGGAGAGAATCACCTCCCTTGACCTGCTGGCCATGCTGCTTTTGATGCAGCCTGGGGTAGAGTTGGCTTTCTGGGCTGCAAGCGCATGTTGAGCTTCTTGTCCTGCAACACCCCCAAGTTCTTCTCCTCAGGGCTGTTCTCAAGCCATTCTTGGCCCAGCTGATAACTGTGCTTGGGATTGCCCCAACCCACATGCAGGACCGTGCACCTGGCCCTGTTGAACTTCATACAGTTTGCACAGGCCCACCTGTTAAGGTCCCTCTGGATGTCATCAGGAACTATTTTTATCTCTTAGTTGTTGGAAAATAATCTGGTTAAGAGGTAGCATTCGAGTGACCATGACACATACTTAACGTTTACAAGTCATCTAGATGTGGTGCTTAGGGATGTGGCTCAGTGCTGAACCTGGTAGAGTAGGGTTAATTGTTGGACTCCAGGATCTTAAAGGTCTTTTCCAACCTAAGTGATTCTGTGATACGTGTTTGTGCTTTATTCCGTTAGGGCCCTGTTGAAGCAGACACTCTGTAAAAGCTTGAAAAAGGTTTCGTAATTTTTTTGGTGGTGACTGAAGAATTAGATCTACTAGAATGTTGATAAAATATGGTACTTAATCTTTTTGTGGGTGAAACAGCTAAGCTATCTCTTCTGTTTGATAGGTATGGTCTTTCCAACTTGGATACTACGCTCGAGGGAACACCAGATGACATGACAGTTGTAGATGCTGCTTCCTTAAGACGACAGGTATGTAAAGCATAGTAGTTAATACTAATAAAAAGCTGTAGTGGAAAAATGGGGGAGCAGGTTTTCTGTGTGGCTGCAAAGGTGTCCATAACAGGTATGGTGAGGGCTCCTCTCTGCAACCCTGCTGGACTGCCCTCACATATCCTGTGTTGTTCTGGGAATCCGGAGAGTCCGACTCATTTCTGTTCCTACTTACTAGGGACAGCAAGATCTGATCACTAGAGCTTGAAGATAGAATGTCAAATTACCAAGTGTTTAAAGTCCATCTGTCTGAAATAGTAATTTTATGTGGCTATTCAGAAGCTTCTAGAAACTCTGGCAACTTTTAAGGAAGTATTAAAAGGCTTCGTTTATTTTTAGATAATCAAACTGAATCGTCGTCTACAGCTTCTGGAAGAAGAGAACAAAGAGCGTGCTAAGAGGGAAATGATCATGTATTCCATCACTGTAGCTTTCTGGCTCCTCAATAGCTGGCTTTGGTTTCGGCGCTAGAGTCGGCTCTGGGAAGGATTGAATAGCTGAAACCACGAAACAATTTGCAAAATTCTTTGTTTCTGTTTCTGAATTGTATGCTGTTTTATAATTGGAACACCAGAAACATCCACCACAGGTAAAGGCTGTAGAATTGCAGTGTTAAAGGGACACCTTGTTCAGCTACAGTGCCGTTAGTAGATGTGCAGTGCCAGCACTTGCAGCGTCCTGCTTTGCATGCTTCAGTGTCAACACGGATCAGCTGACACCAAGTTTGCTTCCTGCAGTGTAAGGACAGTGATCTACAGGAATAACCACTGGTTTGTTGTGGTGGTGGGGACAGAACAAATGGGATGAGTTTGGGGAAAAAACATAAAGGAATAAAAAGTAGTTTTTATTGTTCTGTTGTTACATGCAATAAAACATGATTGCACTTGTTTTCCTTCATTCTGAGTAGGTTGAGGTGTGGCCGTATTCAAGGAGTGTGTCCTGTTTCATATGTTCCTTGTTTAAGTACATGTTCAGGTCAGCAAATAAAAGGTATTCTTTGCTAACATGCAGATTGTCCAGAGGTGTGTAATATGTATTTGTTTTTTAGCTTTAATTTTGCAGAAGTTTTTTCTATAAAACACATTTTTAAGCAAGTCAGTCTGTGAGTGATCAAAAGATGATGGAGTGCAAGTTACTTCTGTATTTAATAAAACTCTCTCTCTCTCAAAAAAAAAAAATCCCAAAGCGTTGTTTAATTTTAAGAAAATCTATTTGAGGCTTCATCGAGGCAATCGGTCTTTGAAGGAGGTGGTAGTGCCGGAGCGAGCCGGGCGTGAAAGAGCCGGGGCCGGCGCGTCCCAGGCTGCGCGCGGGAGGCAGCGCCTCGTGCCCCGGCGGGTGACACCGGGGGCTGCCCGCCCCCCCGCCCCCGCACCGGCCCCGCTGCACCGGGGCTGCCCGCTGTCCCGCCCGCGGCCCGTGCCGGGAGCGCGGGGTTTCCGGCACGGCTGCTCCGCCGCTGTTGTCCCCGGGCAGGAACTAGCGGAGGGGGTGCGCGTTTCCGGGGGTGGGGGGAAAGCAGCGGGTCCTTCCGCCCCCTGCCCGCCATCATGGCCGCCCGGCTGCTCCTGGGCGCGTCGCGGCGGCTGCTGCCCGTGCCCGGGGCCGGGGCCGTGCCCGGGGCCGGGCGGGGCCGGCTCAGCACTGCGCAGCCCCGCCAGAAGAAGCGGTGGCTCCGCGCCTACCTGGAGCAGCAGCGGCTGGAGGCGCCTCCGCAGCGGCGGTGAGAGCGGCCCGGCCTTGGGGGGGCGGAGGGGCTGCGGAGCGGGCTGCGGAGGGGGCTGAGGAGCGGGCTGAGGAGCGGGCTGGGCCCGGACGCGGGGCCCCCTCTGGTGACGCGGGAGCCGAGTGCTTCCCGCCGCGCGGGCCTGGCCTGAGGGCGGCAGGCGGCCCCGGCGCCTTCAGGAACCGTCTGGCGTTTCCTTTCCTCCCGGTGGCGGGAAGGGCGGGATGCTGGCAGTCCGGGTAGCCTCTTCTTCTGTTCCTGAAGTTGTTTTCTTTCCCACGTCTGTAGGTCAGAGAAGCCCAACTGGGATTACCAGGCTGAGATACAAGCTTTTTGCCATCGCCTGCATGAAGATTTTTCTTTGGATCTTCTCAAGACTGCGTTTGTTAACTCTTGCTACATTGAAAGCGAGGAGGCAAGACGCCGAGCGCTTGGGCTGGACAAGGAAACAGTTGCCCTTAACCTGCAGGATAACAGTAAACTTGCTGAGCAAGGGCTGTCCTTTTCACGTTCCTACCTGACGCAGTGCTTTCAAGGTGCCTACCCAGATTTACCTGCACAGGGGGTAGGAGCCCTTGTGGATTTTCTTACCAGTCAAGAACTTGTTTCCTACATAGCCCAAAACCTGTCAATACAGGACCTGACGCTTTGCAAAGACTTTCCTGCCCCACCAGATGTGCTACAGAGAACTTTCCTTGCAGTGGTAGGAGCCTTGCTCAGTAGCAGTGGCCCTGAGACAACAGGGATCTTTGTCAGGGTAAGTCGTTACTGACCATGTATTTTTGTACTGTCAGAAGCAACATCTAAGGGTCTCAGAAGTTACAGGGGGGGGAAAAAAGGTTAGAAAGTTATATGTTATCTTGTACCTTGATAGCCAGAGATGCAGGGAGATTGACAGAAGCTTCACAACTCCTGTTACAAGACAATTTACCACTGTGGTCTGTTGGTGGGTAGTGGTGACTGGGTGGGGTTTTTGGGGGGCTTGGGGCTGTGGGGTTTTTCTGTTGTTTTTCTTAAAGAAGTGCAGGCAGGTCAAGCACATAAAACCATATGATTCTGTTTTATAATGGTGGTATTTTAATATTTGGTGACACTTGTGTTATGTTCCATGCACTATTGAATCAACTGGTGAAATTATTCCATGTCAAGTCAAATATATCTTCAATTAAAAAAAACCCCAGACCTCAAGCCAAAATATTTTTATAAAACATAGATTGGTAGATTTTATATGTAGAAGTGCAAATATCTCAAGATACTTAATACAAAAATGTTTCATTAAAATGCAGTGTAACAAAGTAGTTTTTAGCAACTACTGTCCTTTCAGTTGTCCTTTTCACTCCTTTCTAGTTTTGCAATGGATAAATGTTTGTTATAATCTAACTTCTGGTACAAGACCATTCAGAGGTCTCTCTAAGAGCAAGTAGCAGTTAACAGGCAAGGGAATGATCCCCACAGGTGAAACTCCGGTGGGTTTGCACGTTCCCTTCAAGCTGCTTGTAGAACTCTTCTGATGTGCCAGGGCTTGCCTGGAAGCAGCACTGTGTGGCTCACAGTCTGGGAGCTGAGCAGCAGCTTTGTTCCAGCCCCTGTCTCAGGCTGGTGCTGTCCCTTCCTCACCCTTGGCTTTGTCCAAGGTGCTCATCCCATCAGTGGCCAGGTGGGAACCGGAGCTGCCGAGCGGAGTGACACCAGCTCCCTCTGCTGAGCTGGGATGGAGGGAACACTGGGGTGGCTTCATCGTTCATTTCAGCAATGAATTGTCCTCTCTATTCATGCCTCTTCAAAGTGTGTGTTGTTAGCAGACACCAGAAGCTAGAGCCTTCATTACCTTTCCCGTTAATTATAACCTCTATGTATCTTTGTCTAGGATTTTTTTATTCCCCAATTGATTGGAAAAGACCTGTTTGAGATCTGGGAAGTTGTAAATCCTATGGGCTTACTCGTGGAAGAACTGACCAAGAGGAAAATCCCTCCTCCAGAACCAAGAATTACCAGGCAGCTGGGAGTCAGCACAGTTCTGCCACTGTACTTTGTTGGGTTGTACTGGTTAGTGTTGGTTTAAAGTGAAATGAATTTAAGCTGGGGGAGAGGGGAGGAGGGAAAATGGTCTTTTATGTTTCTACTCGTGCTTTTTGGGCAAGTTGTTGGAGAAAAGAAGCCTTCCAGTGGCTTCCAGATCACATCAGCTGTTCGAGTGCTGACAGTGACTTGCTGTAATGACACATGGGAGGATGTTCTGTGACCAAAGGGCTCCACAGTCTGCACCGGAGGCACGGAAGAGTCTGGGTGTGTGTTCTGGGTGACCTGATGCAGGAACTTAGGGACAGCATAACCAAACAGCTGTGTGCAGGGCTTGGGAAAGGCAAAGAGACAGAGATGTTGAGGGAGGGAGGATTGAAGAGAGTCTTATTTTATATTCCAGAGAAGGATTTTAGTTTTCAAATCATGGTCGCAATAAATGAGGCAAGAGGAGTGTCTGAATTTGGATCAGGTTTAGGAAGTGCCAGTCGTCCCTGGAGCGCTTGTCTCAGGCGTGGTCAGTGCCTGTCCTGGTTTGTGGCCCTGGGACAACCCCCATCACTGTCACTCTGCTAAGTGACCTGCAGATGAATGCATGGACAGATTGCCTGAGCTTGTTCTGAGGGATCATGCTTTGGTTTAAATGCCTTTAAAGATGTATTCTCTTGAAAGAAAGAAGATTGGATTATTTTTATTCTGCAATCCCTCGTGTTCCTTCATGAACTGCTACTGGTCAGTGCCCATAGATGTTGATTAAGCAGAGCTGAGCACATACTTCATGACATAGAAAACTTCTCGGTGAATCCTTTTGAAGAATTTTTAAAGTGCTTTCTTACCAGGGGAAGAGGAAAGAAGAATTTCACTTCTTTAAGCTAACCAGAGTAATGAATCTGCATATTTTTTCAGAGGGCTAACAGATTGAACACTGTGCAGAGTCAGTGGTATGTCAGGAATCTAAATTTGTGTTGAGTGTTGTTCTTCCAGGAAGTGGATGCATTTCTGAGTGGAGTTTCCATTGTTGAATATACAATCACTTAATCTCTACAGGAAAGCCCAACAGAAATGCTTACATTTGTGTGTACATAGAAATTACCTTCAGCATTCACAGACATCGGAGAGGGAAAAAACCTAGCAGCCTTTATTCATGATACGCAGTAGTGCTCAGGGTTGTGTGATGGAAATGTTTCTAATTTTATTATTTTTTTCCCAAGTGATAAGAAGATTATAGCAGAAGGTCCTGGGGAAACACTGCTTGCTGCAGAGGAAGAAGCTGCCCGCGTGGCGCTGCGGAAGCTCTATGGGTATACGGAGAACAGGAGACCTTGGGATTACTCGAAGCCCAAACAAGGACTGGCAGCTGAGAAGGCCATCAGCAGTAGCTAGATCATAAAAGCCATTTCTGGTTTGTCTCAAGAATTAATGGCTTCTGTGCTGAATAGAGTTGTATTTAGGAAAGAGGAATTTGGTTTGGTTTGCTGATTTTAGGGGCTTGAAATTTACGGTATTAAAATAAAGTCTTTTCCTTTTGCACAATGTTTAGTATTTGCTCATTTTCCTAAACATAGTAGAAGAACCCTTTTTCTGAATTTTTGCTCTTTGGCTGAGGTTTTCCATATATCACAGGAGACTGCTCCTAATAATGTTTAAGAGTGTGTGGTAAAATCTCCTTGTATAGAAAAGGTTTCATGAATGCTTCCTGGGGGACTGTTTTAAGTTGGATTTCTTAGGCAACATCAGACTTTGGACTGCATCTGGATTCCTTTGTCCTTGACAAGTGAAAAAGTGAAATGTGATGTCAAAGATACTGACGCTGTTGGTGATCCAATTAAAAAGAAATAATAATGTGGAAATGGCACTTCTGAGGTCTCACTACTTGCATAGGGATTGGATTTCCCATACACATTTGGTTTGCAGTGTTGGAGCATGCTCTGAAAGAGGGTGTACTTTTAATTTTAAAATTTGTTAAAAGGAAAAGAGTCATGAAGGCTTGAAGTCAAAGACATTGGAGACCATTGTTTAATGGCTATTAGATAAGCTACAGCCTTCTTTTTTCTTTTTTCCTCCTCTTTTTTGGTACTTTTCCTGTTGATTTTCCTGTTGTTGTCCAAGTACTTAATCTCCTGTCTTTTGGCTGCTTAATTTAAGTGGTCAGGTGACTAAAATATTGGATTCAGTTAAATCAGTGTTGGTGTTTGCACCACCTCCAGCAGTTCTAATGTAGCTCCGAGTAAATGGAATCACTTAGGGATAACTCTGGTACCTGTGTGATGTTCCTATTAAATGCCAGAGAAACTCAGGAGACCACAGATGTGTGAGGACTGTGACTTGTGGAATAATTTCCTTTAAAATTGAGTAGAGTCTGTTAGAAACTTGGACTGAACCTTCAAAGGAAGAAAGCAAGAAGCTGAATGTAGGTCATTGGTTAAAGAGATGTTTCCTGCCTGTTCCCATTGTGCAAACTGGTTGTATAAAAAGACAACAGATAAATCTGCCTTCACTAACTGGGGGAAACAAAACGTGGCAGTGGCTGTTGGGGCAGGTTTGCTGTTACAGCCCCTACTAACCTGCACCTGCTGCCTTCTGCCCCAGGGTGGGTGTGTGTGAGTGAAGGGCCCTGGGCTGTGTTGTGGGTGCTGAGCAGGTCTGTGGTGCAGCCCAGTGGTGTGTCCCTACTGCCTCTGGCCCCAGAGCCAGGTCTGGTCCAGTCCGCCTGGTGGAAAGAGGTTTGTTTGTGGATTGAAGCACTAGAGCTGCGTGGCTGCCAGTTGTGTGCATGTCTTCAGTGTTTGCTGTGACCTGCTCCTTCAGCCAGTATAAAACCTTGATGTGCATTCCATAGGTGGGTAGAGATTACATGTGTAAAAGCTTGAAGATGAAAAGGAGAGCAGAGGGATCAGTCTAGCATATAATACATATAAAATTGCTTGTGTTAAGTTAAAAATTTCAGCTAGGTAATCTATTATGGCTTATATAAGCAAAGCCAAGAAGGTCACTATATTCCAGAGGAATAATAGCAACATCTGAAAAGAGGATAGAAATTATTCTCACTATTTTTAGTTCCCAGATGAGGTACTTCTCTTACCTTTACCTAATTTCAAAGGACAATAGTGAAGGTGGGTTTTTTTACATCCAAATTTTAATCTACCCACTATTTATTTAAATACACCTTTATGTATGTTAAGAGGGGGGGGGGGGGGAAAGCAATTTTCTGGCAGTTTACCTTAAAAGAGTGTTGAAGATGTGCTTATGGAGGCTTTACAGTTTGTGTTGGGAAAAAACTGAATCATGAAAGATAAATCAATTTATTGTGTAGTACTGTATGGAATGTCTGAGCTTAAACAGACAGTTTAGGTACATGGAAAGAAAGGACTGGATTTTTAGAGATCTGAGTGGAAAAGGAGATTTTATGAGAAAACATCCTATTTTCAAACTTCCAAAGGTCAGAAAAGCATTTTATGTAGTGTTTGTACTTTAATTTCTGGCACTCAAGCATGTAGTCAAGGATTTACCATTGTATTAGTGGGATCATTTGCATACTTTGGTTTTATTTTTTTTTTCCTGAATCAGTAGCCATCAATAATAACTAAGTGGCATTAAAAGATTGGTTGGATTTACAGAAACCAGTATCTGCAAAGTCTGGTGAAACCAGCAGCTTTTCTTCTACTTGAAACATTGTTAATGAAGTTTCATTATAGTTTTGTTGTCTGAAAGGTGCTTTGTAAGCTGCTTGTGTTGGTTCTGCTCCACGTGCTGTGTACAAGTGCATTCCCATCTCCCAGCGGTTGTTCCTTTCTTATATTACATTTTACTTACCTGTCAGAGAAGACAATAGATCAAGGAGTGAGTGAATAATTGACAGAAAAGAATCAGGACAGTTTATTCGTGCACCCCTTCAAACAACTCTGATTGTTGTTATGAATATTATATTTGTAAACTTACCCGTAGAAAAGGATCTGGTGTTTAGCATTTATGGAATTTTGGAATAGGTTGACATCATCTCAGGATTCAGCTTTGATTGTGTTTTTCTGTTAACCTTATCTGATGCAGTTATTTGTGTTACTGTATTTGCATTTATCCTCCCTTTAACTCGTTCAAACCTTATCTCATAATCAAGATATTTCTGTTAATTGAGAATTGGTGAACCACAAAGCAAATACCAGTATTTCTGCACTAACTTAAAATATTATGTTATACTAACAGCTGAGTTGACAAAAGCACAGTGCCATATGCTAACCCTTTTATTTTAGATTTCTTTTCCTTCTTGATCTTTGTATTAATTCCTGTAGAAATGCCAATATACTTAGATCTAGATAGAAGTTGAATTATGGAGTAAATGAACCACTAGTCATTAATCTTTTAAAAGCAATAGCAGTTTTGCTCTTGATTTTGGTCTAGGCTTAAGTTTACTGCAAATGTTAAATAAACTTAAGGAGTGAACAATCTTGGGTTATTCTGTTTCTGTCACCTAGTTCCTTTGTCTTTTTCTTGAAAGTGCTTTAAAAGTGATTTTATTTTGAGAAAGGTAAGATAGGTTCTACTGGTCCCAGTTAAGTAATTGGAGAATAACTTCGGAATGTGCTTTCATGCACTTTTATGAAGTTACTTCTGTTTTCAGTATATGCTTTTGCTCCTGTCTCAAGCTGTTCAATAATGTGACTGAGCCCTCTCTATTATCTCCTTGCTTTCAGCTGCAGCTTCTGCTGGTTACACTAATCAGATATTTTGCTGTAATTTTCTCTTTTAAAACCCCTAACAACTCCAGGAATAGTTATTGTGTTAATTGTTGCTGTGATTTAAAGGTGGGAGATTAAAATAAAATCACTTTAAAGTTAACTCCAGGTTAATTCAAAGTTTGAAATTGTTGGTGAAAAGTTGAAGCCTTTCTTGAAATCTTTTATACCAAGGTCTTTTGTTTTTATGATACATCAAACATTTAAATAAGCTGCTCTGGCATTATGTTGCTATAAAAAGCCATGAAGAATTCAAGCATCAAAAGATGTGTTGTCATTCTGTTTTGCAGGGCAAGAGGAGAGGGATGATGCAGTACAGAAACTTTAGAAGAGCCCTACCTTTTTTTTTGTCCTTTACTGGGTGCTGTGGTAAACGTTAAACAGGCTCTAAACTGTTTAGTTTTTCTTGCATCTGAGCTTTGAAGTTTAATTTAAGAGGTGCATCTAGTATAGAGAAGCAAACATCTAAGGACAGATTGCTTGTATTTTTTCAAATTGATCACACTGATGTAAGGGCACTAGTTTTATGTGATTGCCATTTCAACTTGTCTGAGAAATTGTTCATAAATTTAGGAAAATGTTCAGCAGTTGGGCAGTGAATAGCCACTGTCCTCGTGCAAAGTTAGTGGAAACACAGCTGATCTGTGTGGCAGAATCAGAGCACTGAGGGGTGTCAGTGACTTTTTAAATCACAAGGCATGGTGCAATGCAGCTTTTTGTGATGCACCTAAAAACTGGGGCTGGTTGGTAGCTCTAGGGAGACAGTAAACATTGCCATCCCTTCCTGGTTTTGTGGGGTAAGCAGTGTCCTCCTGCCAGTCTGGCAGTTGCTTGTGACTGTTGCACTGATTTTGGCTGGGATAGAGTTTCTTTCACAGAAGCTGTTATGGGGCTATGTTTTTGGTTTGTGCTGGAAGCAGTGTTGATAATGCGGAGATGTTTTCATTACTGCTGAGCAGTGTTTGCCCACACAGGCAAGGACTTTCCTGCTTCTCACCCCAGCAGTGAGTAGGCTGGGGGTGCACATGAAGTTGGGAGGAGACAGAGCCGGTACAGGTGACCCTGACTGACCAAAGGGAACTCCCATACCATACTCAGCATGTAAACCTGGGGGAAGAAGGAGGAAGAGTGGGACATTCCGAGGCATTTTGTGTTCCCAATTAACTGTTACATGTGAGGGAGCCCTGCATTCCCGGAGATGGCTGAGCACCTGCCTGCCGGTGGGAAGCAGCGAATGAATTACTTGTTTTGCTTTGCTGGTGCACGTGGCTTTTGCTTTACCTATGAAACTGTTTTTGTCTCAACCCACGTGTTTTCTCACTTTCACTCCTCTGATCTGTGCCTCCATCCTGCCGGGGGGAATGAGTGGCTGTGTGGGGCTTAGTTGCTGACTGGGGCTAAACCGTGGCTGTGTGTGTGAATGTCCTGTTTGGTGTTCAGATATGTGATCAGAATTCCCACAGTGCAGATATTGTACAGCTATCAGGGACCTTCTGGACCATCAAGACAATCCCTCTCTGTCACAGCTATGTCGTGCAAGTCTTTTCCTAAACAGGTTGAGCTCCATTTTTGAAGCATTACATCTTTTGCTCCTATTGCTCCAGCTGAGGACAATTAGAGAACCTTTCTGTTCTGATATGGAAATGAAAAATTATGCCTTACCTCTGCAAATATTAATTGCCAGCTGTGCCTACTTGTTGCTATGCTAGTGTTCTTTATCAGAAGAAGTCTTGATTTTATTGACATTGGAAGAGTTTTGCATTTAATTCCAAGGAAATTAAAATTTCATCAAGTTTTCAACATGCTTGAGAGTTCCCCCCTTACATTGCATGTCAATAGCTCTGCAGTCTTGTGCTTTCCCCTAATTAGACTGAGATGCTTATATAAATCAGAGCAACATTTATTTTTATGAATTGAGTAAAATAATTTAGATTAATCATTACTTGACATTTGTAGTTGAGTCCTGAGGATGATTTTGACTTAAAGTACTTAATTTTGGTACCTTATATAGGCAATCAAAATGAATCACATTAATAGGCAGGTGTCTCTATTAGAAAACTGCATTCTTTTTAGTCATTCAATTGGCCAGTTTTTACATAGCATTTCTAACTCTTAAAAACATGCCTACTTGCAAAAAAAAAAAAAAAAAAAAAAAAAAGTTCCAAAATAATGTTTTGATATCCAGCTTCAAATAAACTTTTAAACACTATTTAATAATACAAGTTGTTTCAGTAGGGAGACAATGGTTAGTTCTAGTCCTTCACTTCTAGCAACAGATTCTGTGATTTTGTGATCCACACACAATCAGATAAATATTGAATCAAATCTTTGGTTTGTCAGTGCCACTGTAGCCTGTGACTAGTACTTAGGTGGGGGGAAAAAAGTGCCAGTGACAATTTTTCCACCTTGTAGAAGTGAGAAAAGAAACAATTTTTACTGATGTGGAAGGTCAGTTTCTGAAGTTTCTGGGTTTGGAAGTCTTAAAATGTTCTGCTCTTTCTTATTTGACCATTTCTAGAGAATGATGCCACCATTTAAGTAGTACATAGTAAGTGATAACAGACCCTGTGTCACATTGAGCTGGCAGTTTTGTAGGGACATACCTAAATTTGTGATTAATATCTCTGGGGTAATGCAGGGGATATTGCTGGATGGCAAAAATTAAGCTGAGCTAAATGAAAAATCATGACTCGTGCCTCAAGGCTAATGGAAGCACAGTGGTGGGGCACCACTGTCCTGCATAAGATCTAAACCTATGAGAGAAAATTCAGAAACATTGGAGTTCAAATATACCATACTACAATCTGTTCTTATGGAGTATCTTCTTCATGGGGGCAGCCCTATGTAATTAAGAAACTACTAATGAAACTAAGGCAGCATTATAGAATTAGTCCCATAAGAGCAGAGGATTAGGCAGGTGGAAGCATTCCCACCACCAGAAGAGGGCAGTCAGTTGTCTAAAGGTTCCTGCCTTGTCTAATAAAGAAATTTTGTTACTTTTATGACAGCTTCAATAAAAAGAACTAGGAGGCAAAGCTTTAATCCTCTAAGTTACTGGCAAAAATATTAGTGCTTAGGTTGATAACCAGACAAAAATATTCATAGAAATAATTCCAACAACAGAGAATGTTTAAGGAGGAAAAGAGTCTGGAGAGAAAATGGCTTAATTTGCTGAGTGCTAGTTGAATGCTAATGAAAATTACTCTCTTTAATTTCAAATTTTAGGAACCGAAAACATTTACAAAATAACTTTCTTTTGTAGTCCATCAGAAAATAATTGTTGCCTGAACCCAAAGAGTGTACCTAATGGTTGCTTATTCCATTACACAGACCTCCTGCATCAAGTAGCCACTGGCAATGAACTTAGTGGAGCTACGTTTATAATTGGATTGGGCTTTCATCATGAAGGGGCTGATGGTTTTAGAATGGTTTAGAGTGGTTGATGTATCATTTTCTCCTTATAATATCAAAGTACAGTTGAGTTCTGCTTTTAGGTTTCTTTTGCAGTAGAAATATATGTCAAATATTTCATTTCTGTCTCAAATATCCTGCAATGCCATCTCAGCATGTTGTCAATCAGACAGACATGTTCAACCACCTGTATCTGTGAGGCAATGAGACAGCACTGGTGGGGGGAATAATAACATTACGTTAATATTGGCATTTAGCAGATCCCCACATGCCAATTCGTTATTGCTTCCAGTGTTGCTTTTATTGCTCTCAGATGAACTTTCCCTAGATGAACATGCCCACATGGTTCCACTTTAGGGCCCATGGAACAGCATATTTTTTTCCCCACTGCTGGGAACCTGCACTGACCCTCAGTGTCCTGTGACTTCAGGCACGATGTGAAAGTGTGATGTGTGGTCACTTCCTGGATTCTGTCAGTGCACTGCAGGAACAGCAGGCAGGCTGTTGAATTTCTTGGAAATCTAGGCCAGTAGCAAAGCTGTTGATTGTTCCCAGATTTTGGAGGTAGGCAATTCATTTCATGGTTTATTTCTTTGAAAGATTCTTGTTGAATTTTTCAGTTCTGAATCGGTTGTTTCAACTGCCCACTGTGAGCTTGGCTGTAAGATCCAGTGTTCAAGAGATATCATGGACCAAATTGAATTTGGTTGATCTCATTACCTCATGAGAGATAAAACCAGGCACTTTTAAAATAACAACTTTGAACATTTTTTCTTGGCTGGAGTACTCTAGTCATCATTTCCTAGTAACCAAAGCCATCAGGGACTAAATAATAATAACAACACTTTTTATGATAAAATTTGGAATAAACTTCAATATTTTCCTCTAGAGGAAATCCCTCCCTGATTGCAGAAGGGATTTGCTGTTAGGGACAGAATTGCTGCTGGAATGTTTGATTCTTATGAGATTATTTTTGAAACCTGCAATGAATGCTTTTCATACCTCAACATAATTTCCATTTTTGAAGGATAACAATACATCCTCTCTACATGAGCATGTCGTTTGAAAGAGTTTGTGTTGACAAACAGTTACTTGGATTTTGTTATAGAAGGGGATGAAACTAGCTGTTGAGAGGACTGAGGGCAACTGAGGCCATTGCCTGGCAGTGCTAAGAGACTCTAGCAAATAAAGAAACCACAGGATACTTGAGAGCAAAGCTGAGATTGTGGGCAATACTCTGAAAATTCATTGACTGTGAGGTGGTCAGTTTATAATAAGAATGAAATAGAAAGAATGAAATGCTTTGACAGGTGGGTTTGTACAGTGATCTCTATCGGTGGAAAGAGTAGGAGTATAAAACAAGAGATTACTCTGGCAAATGTCTGGGTCAGTAGCAATGGAAAGTTTTCATTAATTACTCTGAAACCTTTCTCTGTTATTCATTACATTTCTTAAATTGTTTTAATTTGAATGATTACACTCATAATCCTAAATATGAATTACCAGAGTCATGGTCTGGGCTCTGCACTCGGAGCCAGCGGTGGCTGGCAGCTCATCGGCATCGCCGGGCAACCACCTGCTCTATCTCTTGCCTGCATGTGTCCACATTTCAGTTGGGCTGTTATCTGTGTGCACAAAGGGACACACAGGGAGGGGAAAAATAAACTGGAGGGTAGTTCTGGCACCAGAGCCCTATGTGTAAACTGGTGATGAATACAGTGAAGCTGAAAAATTGGAAAGCTGGCCCTAAGTAGTAAAGTACTGAGGTCTGAAATGGTCCCATACCAAGAGGAGCAGGATGCAAAACCCCTTTGTTTTCATAAAGTGGATCTTGATGATTTAGGAAAGTCAGGATAGTCTTAAAGAGCTCTCAGGAAATTATACTAACAGTGTCACAAATTGTCACAATTACAGGAGAGTTGATTATAAGCCCTAAGTTGTAAGAAGTACTGTGCTTACCCAATAGCTTCTGTAATACTTCTGTTTCCATATTTGTGATGATTTATTAAGTGTTAGGTTTCATATCCCTGGCAATTTGCCTCATCCATGGTACCCTGGAGAAACTCGTTTTAGTTTTTTTCATTTGTTTAAAAATCTTTTGCCTTGGGGACTGTATTTCTCAAATTCCTGTGAGCAGGCATTATCCCAAATTTTGCCTTCACTCTAGTGTTTCAGAGTATTTATTTTTTCCCTTCCGCTAACTCCAGTGTCCACAAACCAAACTGAAGAACCAAGCCCCCAAAAAAGGTTTTGTTCTAGTCGGGTGGCAATAATGTTCTGAACACTTACTCTTCTCTAGTTCCCAAAACAGAGTATGTAGAATATTACTAATACTGTGCTCACCATGCTTTAATTGTTAATTTGTTTCTGGGCTTTGGGTTTTGGGGGGGTTATTAGATTTATTTAAACATGTAAGCAGGAAATATTAAATCCTCCTGTCATGTAATGAAAAAAGCTTCTTTGTCATCTCAAGTAATTTTTGTTAAGTCATTGGCTGATGAGCCTTTCTCTCCTTCCTTTTGGTTAAGAAAGACTTTTTCTAATTGGTAAATACTTTCAAAATCTGCAGTTTCAATTAAAATTAACACGTCTCAAAAGAAACATGCTGGTCATTGCCACTTAACCAGAGAATGTATTCTTGTAAGAAATCCTAATTTTTAAAGTTGTTTTTATCTGTAACTATAACTTGCAATATGTAAAAGAGTCATAGAATCATAGAATGGTTTGAGTTGGAAGGGATCTTAAAGATCTTCTAGTTCCAACCCCCCTGCATGGACAGGCACGCCTCCCAGTAGATCAGGTTGCTCAAAGCCCAATCCAACCTGCCCTTCAACACTTCCAGTTCAAGGCAAGAAACTTAAGTGTTCTTCCTGTTCAGTAGAATGTACAAGAGGCCTCAATGTCAGGGCATTTACTTCTTATGTTAAATTAACTATTCTAAACAAAAAAATGAGGGTTTGTCCTTTTAATTCCAAACCAAATGTCATGCGAGAAAGTGCTAAAATGTGACTAGTTTTAGCAGTATTTTTCCCAGGTATGGACTGAGATTAGGCTTCTCCAGCAGAAACCTCCCTTAAGAGGATCTGTGCAGCTACCAGGGATTATCTGTATCCACTCACCACAGCTGCACCAGCCTGTGCTACATTCTCTGGGAGTTTTTTTGTTTGCTGTGCATCTTGTTACTGCTCTTGCTTTTAACTTGTTAATACTGCCAGTCTTAAAGCCCTCTTCGCTTTTCTTTCTTGAATACTGGAACTGCAGTTTGGACAAGACAAATTCTCAGGTATTAATGGAAAAAAATGTTGGTGACATTATATCAGATTTTTATATTACACAAATGAAAAACACTGCACCAAATTTAAAGGATCAGGTTTCCTGCTGTACTCCACTTCTAAAATATTTTCTTTCAGAAACAGGATGACTTAAGGATTTTGTTTCTCCATATTCACATTACATAGCTTATTTTTTTCATTCTTCTGTCTGAATGGCTGACATCTGAAAGCTTTATAACCCAAATTTCTATCTTTTGTCCATCCTCATTGCTTTACACTAAGATACCATTCTTTTTTATCCTACTTCAAATACAAATTGATGTTTCCCTGATATGTAGTTAATCTGATGCTTGTTATGTTCATTGGTTTGTTCACTGCAGTGTACAAAACTCTTTGCTTATCAGGTAAGATTCAAACACTACACTGGACTCGCAGAGTTCCCACCTCTGCCTTCCAGATAGTTGGGGGTGTGATGGGTACTTCATGGCTTGTCTTGGCATCTTAGACTCAGCTCACTTTTCCCTCCTTTTGAACCTTTTTCATTCTTTATATATTCAGGTTGACTTAGAGAATTACTATGTTTTGGGCCTCTTTTTTTGTGTGTGTAGAGTCCAGTTGTAAACACTGCTTCAGGATTACCACAAGCACTAAAGGATGCCTTCTCAGCATAGTTAATTCTGCTCTAGTGTTCCCCAAATCAGTCTTCAAGTGATGTTTATTAAAGAATTAAAATTTTAGAGAAGTCTCATGGAGAATACATGAGTTTTGTAAAGCTTGAGCAAACAAAAGAGCACTGGTTGAGAATATTAATTCTCCTGTCTATTTTAATATTGTTTCCCTCACTGAAAGTGCTCATCAAATTACCATCACCTCTTTTTGCCAAATCTAAGGCTGTTCTGAGACATCACCAACTGATAGTGTTTTCCACAAATTAGACTGGCTAATCAATAATTTAGATTCATTAGTGGAGAGGAACAAAGGTCTCTCTTTATTCCCATGGGAGTTTTACAGAAAACAGGCAGGGAATGCTTATCAGCAAGTGGAAAAGAAAGGACCGAACTTGAAAATACACTGGGCTTTAAATACAAATCTCATTCATAAGAAATGTTGTTATATGAACTTTTATGTGAAAATTAAGTTGTTCCTGTTCTGAGAGCTGGAAGAGAATTTCCTGGTTTAGTACTTTATGTAGCCAAACACTACAGAAATTGTTGGTGGTGTAGATATCTATATAGATTCTGTCTCTCCCTCTTAGAATTTATAACAAAAAAATAGAGTTAAACTGTCTTTCCACCACTGAGGTCTGTCTTTCAGGTCTATGGCTCCTAAGGTCGTTTATTTACTTTCTTCTCACATTATTCATACCGGTTCCACAACCTCTTTCTTCCACCAACAGGCTCTAGGCTGCCCTGACATTCCCAAGGGCATTTCCAGGAAATGTAAAATATGATGTGGTTTACCATTATTTTTCTATTGCTGTTTATAGGATTGAATTACAGACATACTCCCTTTTCAGTTGAAAGGGTTCCACTCTCCTCTGGCGTGTTGCTCTGAAAGGATGCATGGAACAATCATGTTACAAAAAAGTCCTGTGTTTTGTGGCACAGTTTATGTAACATCATTAAACTACAGGATCTTATAGAATAATTATAAACCAATACTAATCAAAATGAGTAACAGAAACATTGTCACATAGCCTAAAAATAAAGGTACTGTAAAGATGAATTTAAAACATATTCACTTTGTGTATACAATATTCCCACAACAGGTGTTTTGCCTTCACTGCAACTGTATGTAGGCATGTTCTTTCCACTCCCTAGTCTGTGCTTACAAACTGGAAAATGATCTTGTACACGATGGAAATTCAGTAACCGTGTCAAATAAAGGGACAAGGTTGAAATATCAATAACCTTTCAACATCACTGACCAAGCTAGAAAACAGGAAGAGAAGAATGCCTCCTCAGCTATCAAAATTTATCACTAACATTAAAAAATGAATATTTCCTGTAACTTTGGAAAAAATCAATCTGATGAAATGTCCTCCCTGGGTATGAAAACCTCTTGTGGAACTAGACTGGATTACACTATGAGCTGGGACAATCCTGCACTCAGAAATTGCCCACTGAAAAAAAAAATAAAATAATCTGTTCTTCTCTGAGCATGGTGCTTGAAGGAACTCGTAAATCCTAAGGCAGTAAAACAACTATTTTCAGCATGACAGGCTCACGAGGCCCCCAAGTAGTTCCAGTCCAGACAGGAGAGCACAGTTAACCAGCTGTAAATACAACTTAAGTAACACAGAAGCTGCTCACTCTGCTGAACAACTTTCTAAACAGCTGAAATTCAATAACATTTTTGTTTTAATCAGTGGATATACTTTTATTTAGTCTTAAGAGTAGAAAACAAAATTAGAAGATGAAGAAAGCCTAAAGAAAGTATTTCCATGAGAGAGATGTTAATCTTCTAGTTAAACTTGAAAAATTTAGAGGTAGGTGTACAGGATAACCAGTGCTATGTGGGAATCCATCCAGAAATCTCAGTCCTTCCCATTTAAAAAGCTCAAGTAGATTCAACTGTCATGCAAGGTAATAGATTTAATTCAGACAAAAGGAACAATATTTTTAACAACACCAACTTTAGGATGTCACTGATTTGATTAATTTAAATTCCAATTTTCCACTCAAATAATTTAGAAAAATTGACTGCAAGAGGCTCATCTAAATTATCATTTACAAGGGAACCTTCATTCTTAGCAATTGTCACCAAGAGCAGAACATCAAGCTAAGAGGAAAAATTCTAAAGGCTTTTAACCATCTCTGATGTTGATCTCTTGTGTTAACTTGGGAAAGGCATTCTGCACCTTTGTGGCCCTCTTCTTAAAACCTGTCTGGTTTGCTTAGATTAATAGGAAAATCTTAGCTTGCTATGCAGCAAGGAGAGTACATGTCTTGTTATTAATGCCTGATACCTGGCTCTACACAGCTTCGATTTGTCTCACTTGAGAACTGTGAAAGCTGTCCTATCAGATTTACTAGATAGGTCATAAACTGTTGAGGGAGGAGTCTAAAGAATTGCTTTTTCTGCCTGTTTTTTGGTCATTTTGATTATTTCTACTCTTCTGCTAGCTCTTGGTTTTGTGTGCCCCATCCCATACCTTCAGCCTCCTCTATGTCATGCTCAGAGCCAGCACTTCTCCTTTGAATCTCGAACTTTCAATGCTATGTTGGCTGAAAATCACTTCCTACCTTACATGGTTCGGGAGGAATCAGGTGGATGTCATGTTACATTTTAAAAAAAATAATAATTCAAAATTAAAGACTGCTAACTTGTGCATTCAAAAAACCAAAAAACAACATCCAAGCTGATGTGACTGTGCCTTTCACTTTATTCTGAAGTCTTTTTCCTACAGATAGCCACTGTGGGTAGAGGCTGGGCTATCAATCATTTACCTTTTCTACAGTGTTACTGTCATAGCAGTGGGCAAGAAATGTCAAAGGGAAATGATATTTCAGATAAACACAGTTTTGTAATTCAATCATATTTTTCTGACTGTTTCCTGCAGTTAAATTTTCTAGATTTAAATAGCTGTCAGCAATCCATAATGGTTTAGATAAACATTCCTATGACTTAATCTTGTTTTGAACTCTTTTTAAAATGTATCTATTCATCAACAAAAAACTACTGCTTAAATAAGGCCAGGCACAGACACACTCATTTATGCTCACTTGACTGAATTTTGGTGAAGCATCTCAGTGAACATTCCTGCCAAACACACCTGCCGTGTTCATTCTTAGCATTTTCAGAAGGCCCTCCATTTACCAGCAGTGCAGTAGGACTTTACCACAGATTCAATATACCTAATCCCAGGATTAATTTTGGATGCCCATCAGTAGTGAAGCGAGATGGATTTAATAGCCCATTAGTCCTTCAGCATGTTAATTTTCACGTCACTTAGCCTGCTGGGTTCATTGCTTTAAAATGGATATTATTGACCTCAATCCTAGTGACAAATGGAGAATGTCTCATTCCTCCCCGAAACATACATTCTTAGAGTCTTGTTTCTTTTGGTCCTGAAAATAGATTCCCTAGATTATGTGCCTGTATGTTAAAATTTATACCCTATTAGCCCATATTTAAGGTCTTACTGAAGCAAGATCTTTCAGATATTATTACAAATGACTGAGCTAACTTTTAAGTTCTATTATTTATGTAAAGAGAAATGTTGCAAGCAAAATAAATAATTGTTTTACCTCTTGTTAAGAAATTAATTTTAATTCTGAAAGCTGCATGTAGCAGGTGCAGCAGGGATTAAGCACCTTTGGAATAGACAGCTGGCCAGTATATTTCCAACCACAAAAGCCTGGTCATTAGGAGGAGAGAATGAAGAACATATTTGGACAAAGAAACTGTAGGAGAGGAAATTCAGGTCCTAGGATACAGAAGAACATATCAGGAGAAAGAAAACCAAAGAGTAAAGCTGGAGAGCAGAGATTTTATTCATATGCATTATTTGTGGATTTTTTTTTCCCTAAGCAAATTAGAGAAAACACAAGCCATCTGCTTTGAGGACATTAATGCTAGCTGTGAGCAGCAAAAAATAGAAAAGGAGGGAGTGGTAGAGCAGCACAAGCTACATTATTGCTGGAGGGGAGGCGAAATGGGACTAGAAGTTAAAGTAGCCAGTTTTCAGAGCTATAGATATCAAAGAGTAACACGTATCTTTACACATAGGTAGTTGTATTTCTCAAACACTGATTCAAATGGACAAGATGCTTGATTGTAGGAACCCAAGATTTGGAGCAGATGTGCTCACGGTCTCTAGAAGAATCCAAATCCCACAGAGTTTATGGATATTTGTGAAAGGAAGTATCCTCAATACCCTCTGAAGTCTCATGCAGTTTCCTGAGGTAAATCAGCTTTATAAGATACAGAATGGAAAGGTTTGGTATTTTTAAAAAGTAATTTCTAAACCAAATTAACGTTAGTAAAGGTCATTTATCTACCAGGCTAAGCCTATCTTGGTGCTGACCATGAATAACATCAGAACTGTTTCTTCATTAAACAAATGAGAACCTGCTCTAGTGTGATCTGAAATCCACAAGACTCCTGCTGAACTGCATGACTGACTTCAACAGCACTAGGATTTTCCCTGAGGGCTGAGTTCCACATTTTCATGACATTGATAGCTTCAATGACAACGGTATCATTTTTATTCAGGTAAGTACATTCATGACACCAGTGACTGAAGTTGGATATTCTCACTTCAGTTGCAAAGCACTTCTGAGTTTGAACAAAACCCAACTGTATGTAGCAACTCTCTGTTACAGCAGGTGTTGTGGCCAACTGTTGCTCTCTGAAGTATTTTCCAGGAAAAAAAAACAACAACAACTTGTTTTTTGACCTTTAAACCTTTTCCCCCCAAAATTTAGGTAATCTACATTAGGCTCATTAGGTCACTGGCAAATTTCCAATGTCAGCATGTTTTGTACAAAGCAAAAAAAAAATATATATACATTGAAATGTTATGGAAAACAAGGATGTCAGCATTTCAGAGAGAAGTGAAACATTTGAGGAAGCAGTGAGAATTTGGTCCTTACAAGACTGGAAATATTTCGTATTTACTTCTAAGAAAGCTGTTTAAGCACTTTTGATTATTTAATGATTTCCTGATGTTTATTTTTCAGTATAAACAGCTCCTACCACCCGTTATTAGAAAAACTGAGATCAGGGCACCATGCTTGGGGTTTAAAACTCCGTACTGGTTGATAAGCTCACATAAATCAGCACATCCCGAGGAGTCAGAGGAGGAATGCCAAATTACTGATGCTGAACACCTAGTTCTAGGGGTTTTTTAACTAAAACTATGAGGAAAACACAGTGGATCATATCGTGCTCCTACTAACGATATGTACCGACGTCAGAGATGCAAAACTTGACACAGCATTGGGAATCATTAAACCTTACAAGATTTTAATAATACGTTGTTGCCAGGCTGTTTTACAAGTGAAATCACCAGATTATTAAGTAATTTTATAATATTTTTTTTTTCTTTAGAAGTATTTTACGCTCTGCTGAAAAAAATATTCCTTTAGGCGCCTTTGTGAGGAACAAACGCATTTCGCAGACCAGCGGGAGATGTGAGCTCACGGCAGAAGCACCAGGGGTCGAGGCGACCGGCAGGTGTACGCGACCGCCGGCGCTGTGTTCCGTCCTGCGCCCGGCGGGCCCCGGCAGCCGCGCTCCCCGCAGGGGCCCGCGCTGCCCCCCGGGCGCGGGGCTCTGCCCAGGGCCGGAGGGGCCTGCGGAGACGCGCGCGCCCAACGGCCGCCGCCAACGGCCGCCCCGCGCGCTCCCGGGGGGGCAGCGGGGACAGCCCGGAGCGCACGGCAGGGAAGGGGGCGGCTCCTCCTCCCCGAGAGAAGGCGAACCGGACATTTCCCTGAGGCTTCTCCGTAGGATTCTCCACAGGACTGACCCCCCCCTCGCCCCGAGGCATTCCCCGCCAGTCCACGCCAGGTGACACGGCCCCCGCGGCGCCGCCTCCCCCGGCCGGGGGCGCTGCGGGAGCGGAGTGCGTCCTCCCGAGCGGGAGGGGGCGCTGCCGGGGGCGGGCGCCTTCGGCTCTGCCGCCGCCATCTCCTGGTCTGATCTCATAAAGGTGTCGCGCAGGTTCCGCCGGGGCTCGTCATTCAGCCGCCCCGGGCCTGGCGCCGCTGCCGCCGGCCTCCTCCGCAGCGCGGCCCTCGGCCCGCCCTCTCCCGCGGCGCCGCCGGCCGGCGTGAAAGGCGACCGCGTTCCCGCCCCGGCTCCTCGGCCGGCGCCGGCTGCCCTCCCCGCCCCTTCCTCCTCTTCCTTCCCCCCCCTTCCCCCGCCCCGGCACCCTCTCCCGCCGGCCGGGCCCCGGAGCGCCGCTGCCGTTGGGGTGTGAGCGGGGCCCGGCGCCGTGCCGGGCCGTCCCCTCGCCGGCGGGGCCATGGCCGCGAGCGCCAAGCGGAAGCAGGAGGAGAAGCACCTGAAGCTGCTGCGGGAGATGAGCAGCCTCCCGCCCAACCGCAAGTGCTTCGACTGCGACCAGCGCGGCCCCACCTACACCGACATGACGGTGGGCAGCTTCGTGTGCACCTCCTGCTCCGGCATCCTGTGAGTGCGGGCGGGGGGGCCTTCGGCTCCGGCCGGCCCGGGAGGGGGAGGGCGGCCCCGGTGTCGGCGGGGTGACCTCCGCCCCTGGCCAGCCTCTGGGTTCGCTTCGCCGCCGGGGGACGCGTCTGCTGGGGCGGCAGCGGAGAAGCGATCCGCTACGCGGGGCTCAGCGCCGCGCCTTCGGCATCGCTGCGCCGGCCGCTTCCCCCGGGGTCTGCCCTTCCTCCCTGTCGCAGGGCAGCGCCGCGCTGCTGGGTCAGCCACGTCGGAGGGGAGCTGGCTGGGGCTTCCCGGCAGGGGGAAGCGGTCGGGAGGCTTCCCGGGGGTATTGGCTGAAAACCGCCGTCGGAGGCTCGGTGCGGGAGATGGCGGTTGCTGGCCGGGGGTGTGCGCTGGGCTGAGGAGCAGGCAGCCTGCGTGGCCGGTGGGCAGCAACGGTCCAGAGTTCGTCCCGGAGCTGCTCCGGGGGCGGTTTGTTCTCCTGCACGTAGGGAGTGTACGCGTTTGGCTGCGGCACGCACGTGAAGGGGGGAGCACGGCCTCCCCCTGCCCCCCGGGAGGCATCGAAAGTGTGGGCAGTTAAACAAGTGTTTGAAGAATACTTTTGGGAAGGGAAGGGGGCACATGGCCGAGTGGTTCACTTTCGTGGCAGTCTTGAAGGCGTGGGGAATACTGAGTTAAATGTTTAAAAAAATCTTGATGTTGAGTTAAATCACTAGCCTAGCCTTTTGGGTATCAAATTATTCTTTTCAGTAGTTTTAAGAGAGCTCTCTAAACTCTAGCTTAGAGGATAAGTTCAAGCCTTAATAATTTAATATGCTTGATCAGAAAACTAGTAGAAGGGTTTTTTGTTACATCTGTTACTTCCTACAAACTATGTATATAAACTTTAGGAAGGGATTGGCTCTGATAAAGTGGATTGCATTTTTCCTGTTCCTCATTCCTGCTTGGCCTTCCCCCCCTACTCCTCCTCCGTTTTCCACTCTTCCTCCTCAGCGACAGAGTATATGAAACTACGAGTTGAGATAAGTCAGTTCTGAATTTCAGTTATGTGTACATAACTTGGGGAAAAAAACCCTGCTGTCTTCAGTGTTACTGCTTCTGTAGCTAAGTCTGTTTGCTTGTTTATGTCTCTGTGGCATTGTGCTTATGAAATGGAGCAGAATCAAAGAGTGACCAAAGTAAGTAATAAATAGTATGTCAAAGGATTTGTGTTTGTAAGGGTTTGAGTTCATAAAAGGCATTCAGGAGTCTGAAAAAGTTTCTGTCCCCTTACTAAGGAGGACTAAATACCCCACACAGGCCTTCTGAGTAAGGTCTGAGGTTTTAAGACAAAGTTGGTAATCATATTGAGATTCAAACCAAAGCAAACGTGTTGGTTCTGTGCTGAATTTACATGGAACAAGCTGCCTTTTATACTACTAGACAGCTAATTAGTCTTGGGTTGATTTTTTTTTTTCTTCTTCCACTTTGTGTAGACTTTTAAACAGGCTTAATGCAAATACAGAAAACACACTCAGGTTGTGGAACTGAAAAGAAACTCTAGTTTTTGACATACGCATGCCACTTAGTCAGCCAGCTCTGGCTACTGTTTGCTCTGTTAGCAAACTGTTATTTGTGCTGGCATGTGAAACTATTTTAAGCTACTGCACTGAATTTATTTAACAGTGACACATGTTCTTATGGGTTAAACTGAGAGCATGATAAAACTGCTCCATGAAGATATTTTCCTTTATTTTTTTAGGCTTCTTAACCTTAATAGACAAATATATCATGAGTGCTGCTGAGATGTTTAGTACGGGTTCAGCAGGATTTGTTCCTTTTACTTGTTGGCTGGGAGGTATGGACAGCTAAAGTCCATAGTTCAGTTTACAGTAACCAATAGGATGTAAATGCAGTGAAACAGCTAGTAAGCAAGGGACAGCTGTCACTTTCTGTTAAGTTGGCCATCATTTGGATGTCAAGAGCTTAAAGGAGGAAGACCTTCTGAAGAACAGTTGTTAATGTGTTTGTATTCTAATAAAATGGAAATAGTGTTCATTCTAAACATGCAGTGTTTTTGTGCTTCTATAATAAAGAAACTACAAACATTTTTAGTTGTTACAGCTAGTAACACCTATGCTTAGAGCTGGAGTAAAGGACTGTTAAGAGGACTTAAAGCTTTCTTCTGAAATAAATTTGGGCTCATTCTTTCATGTTGACTTGGAAATGCTTTCATAAATTGTGTGCGCAAGGTAGTATGTATTGGTTAACACCTTAGAACCTAGCCAGTGAGATATTTTTGTTAGTGTAGTGATAGGTCATGTCTGTTTCATAACTAGAAACTGTTATTTTTAACACTTGTCAGAATCTTCCATCGTACAACTTCTTTATTTCCAAGCGCTTTTCACTGTAGGATTCCACAGTGGAGGGAAATAACTTGGGAAGAAACCACATAATGGCAAATAAATGTAAAAGTACTGCTGCTTCTGTAGTGCTTCATGTTTGCTTGCATTGTAGCTCATAATACTTGCTTTACTGTAAGGTGTTAATAATCTTATTCCTTCATCTTGTTTGTCTGCTATGTGAATGACTTGTGTTGTTTCTTTTTTTAATTATTTTTTTACAATCTGGTACATGAACTATTCTTGGAGTTGAGTAGACCAGTTTTTTCAAGTATGAAGTGCCCTATGCAAGATTAAAACACTAGTACATTAACAAGTCTCCTTCAGAAGGGTTGCTTGGTTGATTGAAGGTGGTTGCTAACATCGGTATCATTCTAGATAGGCATGTTCTAGATACAGTTAACTCTAAACTTTTTAAACCCAAGGTCTAAGTTGTTTGGTTGGGGTTTTTTTTGCAAGTTTTCTGAAGTGTTTATTCATTGTCCTGGCAAGGACAGTACGCTCAAACCTAAAACCTTCATTCTGGATTGATCATTAATTTCTACTGACGATTCTGTGTGTAGAAAGAGTTTGATACTATTACTAGATTTAGCTTTTAAATCCAAGAATTTTCTTAACTCTTTCCAAAAGAGTATGTCTGTCTTGTTCAAGGACTGCTAAAAATTATGACAGAACTAGTGACTTTGCTAGAAACATCTGTTTTTCACTTTGTTGAGGGTGAGGAGGAGGTCCTTTTCTGTAATACCTTGGTTCGAAGTTTTCTTGTCAGATCGGGTTTACCAGAGCAAAAGTTTCGCTATGCAAAATGGTGCATGCAGGAGAGTGTGCCTGGATAGTGGTGTGAATGGTGGCTTCCTTGTAAATTGCCTCTGCTTGTCCCCTCTATTCAGATTATCCTCATGGAAAAAAAGCACACTAGCATCACACAAGCTGTGCCTAATTCAAGTTTTTAGTGTTGGACAAGAATATAGGGTATGTAGAAATATACTCTCAATCTTCACTTCCCTGAGAGTGGGAGGAGATGCTGTAGAGGAGTGATCTTCCCAGGTCAAGTAATATATAATAATACAAAACCAGAAAATTTCTCTTTATTATAGCAAAACTGCATCTTGGGCAATGTTGGCAGAGAGATTCTTTTGGTGTGACAGAAGTCCTTTGGTTCAAAGGATTATGTTGGCAGCTATGTCTGTAGTGTTTCTGGATGCTACCATGTACCCTGCTGGCAGTGACATCCTTCCTTTTGTCTTATCAAATGTCTCTTTGCCTTGCTTCTCAGCTGTCTGTGCATAGCTTGGCTTTCAAGCACTTCGGTACTCCTGTTCAGCCTACTCCTAACTTGCATAAAATTAATGTGTTTTTAAATTTCCAAATGGAAATTTATTCCCGTTTCACTAAGAGTCTGCTTCTGCAAGTTTGGTAACTACAGAAATTCTAGACTTTTTTATAATATCTGCTGATGTGATAATTTGGATGCTCCTTCTGCTCTTTCCTGCACTGCCACCCTTGTTACTTGTTCCTTTCCAGCTTACTGAGGAAGTCACTGGTTCAGATGTTTGCACTTCTGGCTTGTCAGGAAGGAGAAACAAAGAATGTTTAGAACATACCGTTACTGTGGGAAATACTAAAGACCTTTTATGTTATTTGTTACAATTGTTGGATCATGTGACTTTCTTTTTTGCTGCTTATGTTATTCCTAGTTGAAAATTTAAGTTAAAGATTTTCCTAGGAAAGGGACTTCTGTATCAGCCAGGTTGGAGATGGCAGATACTAATAACAAACTCAAAAATAAATCTTTGTGCAATGGTCATAAATTAATGTCGGTTTCCCCAAAAGGAAGTTTTGCAGAAATTAAAATGGTCTAAATAAAAAGTGTTAGAGTGAAGATGGTTCTGTCTGTGTTGGCATGAATTTCCAGTCCTTTTTTCCTTTGGAGGATCTTTGGAAAATGGTTCTCTGCCTTCTATGTATGTATCTTTTCAAAGTGTATTTCCTTTATTATTATTATTATTATTTGTATTCAGTCTCATGGCTGGAGAGCAAAGGAAATGTCTATACCACAGTCAATACTACACAGTACAGAAATGTTTGTTATCAAGAAAAGTTAAATCAACCGTGATTGTACTTCTAAATGTGTGTGTGAGCCTTCTGCTTTTAAAAATAAATGAGCTTGTAAGATGGTGGAGTGTCTCTAGGGAGGTCTGCAAGTATCAGGAGTGGCCAGTACTTCTTATATCATTCTCTCCTGCTAGTAACAATAGCATAGAAATAATAACGAATGCTATGGTGTTGGGTTTTCTAAAGCTTGTTTTCCAGACATCTGGGGATGTAGGGTGCTCTATGACAGTTTGGCATTTGACTTGTCTCATTAACTTCCTGCCTCTCAGAGGATCAGATTTTGCTGGCTTAGACTTGAGATTGTGTTAGAATCTGATACAGGGGGACACTAGTGGTGTTGACTAGATATCTGCCCACTGTTCCTCCCATACATATGACCTTCTGTCCCAGCAGAGACCACTCTTTAAGTTTTGGGTTTTTTTGTTTGGTGTCTTTCTGGTTTTGTTTTGTTGGGGGTTTTTTCCCCTCCCAGCCCTGGCCTTTGGAGACATCTTTGATGTTTGTTTTAGATGACTGGAGGAGTGGCTGCTCTGCCAACAATCACAAATTCAACTGTAATTTGCTACCAAATTATGTTAGTAACAAATGCTCAGTGCTCGTTTTCTGTGTTCAGAATATTTAGTGTTTCAATTCCAGACTTCAGAATCTTATGCTAGTTGTCTTAAAGCTTCCTTTGTGAGATCTCTGAGGAACAGAGATCTCATGTTCCCTGTAGCTGCTCCTGTGACAGGCTGTGTCACTAGAAGCTTGGACTGCTTTGATGGAAGTTCAGTGGAGGATAGTCTCATAGCTGGAAATTCTGGTTACTCTGCTGTTCCACAGAAATCACCATTGCATGAAGAAGTTGACAGTGCTGAGTGGGATCTATGTGTGGGATGTTCTAGCTGTAGTGTGCCAGATAAGTGCAGGTAGCAGAACAGTCTTACTTGGTCATCTTTCCCAAGGGCCTCTTAGGAGATGGCTGAGATCTGGATTAATTGCTGAGGTTGCCTATGGTTGCCATTTTCTTCATCAACTGTGCAGTAGAGAAAGGAGTAGATGATACAGCTCCATGGGTGCAAGTTGCAGATATTTATTCAGGGTCAATTTTAATTTAGGCATGATTCATTTGGGTTAAGGGACTATAATCTGTTTTTTCTCCTGTTAAATGGGGAATACTGTAAAGCATTAGAACTGTGCAAAACTGTTGTCAAATACATGGAGAGAAACAAAGCAAGTGGTAGATACATTTTTCCTATCAAAAAGAAGGTTTGTTAATTCCTCATAAGGGATAGTTGTGCTTGGCTGTCTACCAGTAAGCTTCCCCCATATGTAGATGACTTGTTTGTGAATCATTTGGGTCATCCAGTAGTCTCTGTAGGTATGCAGGGGTAAAATATTTTAGGATTTGAAGGAGTAGTTTTAATATTTAGGCTTGAATCTTGAGTTCTGCTTCAGAAATCCCACAACTACTGTTTTAGGGAGATTCTACTCAGATCATGGTATAATTTTACTGAAAGTGGCTCAGGCCAGTTAGAAAGCACAAAAAATGAGGTTTTTAGCTGTTCTGAATAGCTGATAGAATCAAAACAATTTATCTAAGGAACATAAGGCACATATTTTGGGTTGTGTTTGTATGCTTTATAATGCAGCCTCTTGTCTTAAGTTCCTTGTTCCAGTCTGCCTTCTTATACTTAGCAAAAGAGGAAGATTTCTATAGGATTCCCTCCGCCCCTTGCCATGTTAAACGAACATAATAATTACTTGCATGTATGGTCCTCAGCTTGAAAGTCAATTTTACGCTTACGGCTATTAAAGTTATGTTCAGGATTTTCAGTCTTCTTGGACCACCAATGTGTTGATACGTGCTTTCCACGTGCAAGACATCTGACACTTCTGTGTTGTGAGCTGACCTTTACAAGTGGGGCATGTCTTCCTCCTTAAGCATGACAGTTTAGAAGAAATGAGAATTCATCTTATCCCACATCATAGTTATAATGTCCAACTAGGGGAACTTTATAACAACTGTAGAGCAAACCTCACTGGAGAGAGAGGCATGTAGGAGTCTCTAGTTAGACTAAACAAAATCTAGTCTCTGCTTTAAGTACATTTAATATTGCTGCTTAACATAACTGAACATACATGTTTGCTGATGTAAACATTTTGAAGATCCCTAGGAGACCCATGTAGGGTAGGTACTGCTTAAATAGCTTGTGCAGTGTCTTTAAATGGCAAATACAGGTATCTTATAGCACTTAAACTGTATTTATTGTAAAAACTAATTGCCAGCAGAAGATAATGTGAAAGTTTAGATATACTACTTGTGCTAAATAATGTGACTTTGTAGCGAATAACCCTAGCTTTAAAAAAGTCATTAAATAGCTTATAAGTATCTAACTGCAACTTAATTAGGAGGAGAGTAAATTAAACAGTCTAGGGTAGACAGAGCCACTTATATTTTTACTCTACAAGCCAGAGACAACGACTGTCATGTTTAACGGAGCATATTTATGTGAAACGCCAGGTGGATGCTGACTTTGTTTCTGTGCTGTCACTTAATACTTGATTCTACAGTGTCACTTAGTTGCATGGCTAAGACTGTGTTTAAAGAAAACCCTGAAACAAACGAAACTCAAACAATGAAATCTAATACTAGCACCAGCTCTGACACAATGAATTTTCACTGCATAAAACTCTTACAGACTTTAAAGTTGCATTATCTTAAAATTAATATTTACTTTAAAAAAATCTTAGATAATACAGTATTTTAGTAACTGGTTATTTGTGATGTGGATGTTGTTTTTATTTACAGCTAGATGAAAGATGTGAAACTGTTAATTTCCATTTACCATGGAATGTAAAGATTTTGAGACAAGAAATTAATTTGCTGATGGTTGAGTTGAATAAACTGTCTCAAAACAACTTCTGCCTTCTTTTTGAGGTGCTGAACCAGGGAGTTTAATTTTAGATGCTAAGATTTGAAACATTTGCTTAAGCAAATAGCATTCTGTAAAACTAATTGTCATATGCCAATAGGTTTGTGCATTGCTTCTGTTTTTAGAATACTGTTAAGTTCATTACATTTCTTGGCAAAATACAATTGTTTATTTTTATCAAAGTCTTTCAAACATTAAGTGTCTTAAATATTTTTTTTAATAATACTTATACTAAAATGTTACCGCGTAGTGTTCTAATACGTATGCAACTTTTAACTAAAAATATGGCAATTTTTTGAACAGGATCAGTTTTTTTTCTCGCAGGTACAGTGTGAATTTAGGTGCCAAGGTGAAACTGTAGTCTCAATGCACAACATTTTTTTTTCCATTATACTTACTCAAACTTAAAGGGCTAAAAATTTTCTTTAAGAGTTGAGTAAAAAATGTTAGTATTTGGAACATCAGCTTTTTGTTGCACACTGTTTTGTAGTTAGTGTTCTTGGACTAAACATGGAGTTTAACGAAAACTAATCATCTGAAATTGGATGTCAATGACTTTTTCTTTATTCCTGAAAGCAAGTGGAAGCAAATTTTATAATTAAAGCAAAGTAACAAATATAAGCAATAAAACTAACTCTTATCAGTTGTTTTGTTAGCAATTTTTTAGCCCTATATTACATCCCTGGAAAATTTCCCCCAGCTTCCTTTGTGGAAACTTCCTTCTCATATACATAACCCAGAGTTTTCTGTTCTTTGCTATCTCATAGTTAATGTATATTCATTTTTGTTAAAGATGGCATAGCAGGAATCCAGGCCTGATGAACTTGAATGTTAAACTAACCCCATAGTATTGCCTGAGTCAGTGTATCCAGTGCTTGGTGTATGTGGGATGTAATGTTCTTGTTTCCATTGAGCAAAGCAGGGCTTGTTTCTAATTGTAAGTATTTGTGGGCAAAAGCAGTAGTTAGCATGTATTTAGAGAAAGAGCTTGAAAAGAAAGAAGGGTTTTTCTTGCACTGGCACTGTTGCTCAGCATGATTTTTCTCTATGCTTGCAGGTTTTGACTGAACTGGGTTTGACAATGTCAGGCTTTGGCAGCACAAGTGACTTGAGTTTCTGTTAACTCTGCTGCAGCAGTCTGTGGTGTGGATGTGAGAATGGTGCCGGTCTTTGTTTAATGCAGAACTGCTGAAGATTCAAGCTATTGCATTAGTAATGGCATCTCTCAGCTGAGAGCACAACAAAAACATTGTCTTTGTTGCTGTTACTTGTGTAGTGTGCAGGAGGAGGAAGAAGACTGCTCTGTGGATGGAGGGGCAAAAAGTAAACTGGGAAGAGATGCTGGGAGGAAGCAGGAAATACCGGTTAAAACAAGAGAAAATAATTCTGAGCTTGAAGAAATCTAGTTATTGGTCAGAAGTTGTAGTAAGAATAGATTGAAGTGAGGGAGGAGTTGGAGGGAAAGAAAATTACAGCAGAGGGGCCCAAGACTGACAGATGGAAAGGCACAGGCAAGGGTGGACGTGTTTGGGGAAACAGATCAGGATTTTTTAAAAGTCTGTTTTCATAAGTTTGCACAGAGTGGGTCAGAGTGAGTTGGCATATGCAGTTATAAACATTGGTCTCCCCTAAAGCTCAATTATTTGACTTTGCATGCATGTTACTTCGAGATGAGCTTACACAGCCTTAAGTTTTATGGCAGTACCAAAATGAGTGTGTTTTACAGAAATGGCTCTTGAGTTTAAAACTGACTTTTGGTTGTAATGTTAAAAGTGATTGTATGATGACATATTTCCTGAATACTGTCTAAAACACTTCTTGCTTCTTCTTTTAGACGGGGCTTGAATCCACCCCACAGAGTGAAGTCAATTTCGATGACTACTTTCACACAACAGGAAATAGAATTTCTGCAAAAGCATGGAAATGAAGTAAGTATTCTTTGGAGAATATAAAGTGGTTTCAGCACTTCAATATTAAACTTTAAAACACTACTTAAGAAAAAGGGCCTTTTTTATAGCTAAAAGTAGAAGTCTTTCAAAGCAACGTAATTTGAAATGATACTTATAAAGAGCTTGTTTCACTTAGGTAGATGATCATCATAGTGTTAGGTGTGATTCACATGATCGCTGTTTCTGAATTGCATTTTCTTTTGGTTTTGCACAAGGCAAAATGCATTTCTTTTTTCCTTCTGCAATCTCAGGCCTTGAGGCTGAGTGCAGCAGTGTTTCCTGAAAGAGTGTCCCTTGACAAAAATAGATTTGTTGCTTGTAGCTGTATTTCTTCAGAGTAGGTGTCAGAAAATCTTCTAGTAGTTTCTATGTATTTAATGGAAGCATTTAAATGTTGAAGGTTCTTGAAAGAGATTCCCCCTCCAAGGATTGTTAGCTAATAAGCATCTATACATTTAGAGTGGCTTGAGGCAGTTTTGAAGACAAAAAGTTCTAGTGTGCTGTCTTTCTATTCTTTTTAATAGATGAAAGCTAAATCTGAGGTAAATGTTGGATTGGCTCTGTGGAGATGTGGGGCATGTAGACCCTGAATGTGGCTATTGATGTTTTCAACTTGAGCATTAAATTTGTATTTTAATACCATACTATAGAATTGAGGATTTTAGTGGCAGCTTTTGGTTCTATTCTGAATTAGAAAAATTGTATTTCATTTTGAATGGGTCTGTATTCTGTTTTAGTAGAACTATTGATTATAGGCTACATAGTGTCTTATCAATGTGTTCTTGTGAAGCTTTGTGGGGATAAATCCCATCATTAGCTAAAATGCTGATACTTTCTTAGGCTTGGCCCATTCATAGCTGTCAGGTTAAAGAATGAAAATAGAAATAGCAGTTTCTTTTTCTGTCCTGATAAATGTGTTATTTGTTGAAATGACTGTTAGTGGATGATTCCTCTAGACAGAGCTGGAACAAGGTCTAAACTCTTCCATACATTATACATGCTTTTAATGGCTTTGACTAGTCGTTTTTTTTTAATTGTTTTTACATGTTAAAGCTGTGTAACATTGCATATATATGTATATACATGTATATATAATATGTATTGCTGACTTTTTGCATAAGGAGACCAATAAAGAATATTTTATGGGTTCAGATAGAGCATGTTGGAGCGTCTTTCCGTAAGATTAGATTGTAAACTGCAGTTTTGCTTTAAGCTTCACAAGTGTAAGGGAAAATGTATACCCCCCCCTCCCTGCACCTGTTTAAATTGTTTTTCATTGGATCTGCAATGGCTAGAGAATGCTACCAGTTTCATTTTTTACTGGTCTGAAGCCTTAAATGATCCCTACTCAGTTGGTGTAGTTGTCTTCCTCATTATAGACCTGACCAGTCTGCCAATCATAATGATTTAGTTGACACATAATCAATTATTGACATAAAAAATGCAAGGGTCTTTGTGTTTGTAGTACTTCTTTCTCTAGTTAAAGTATTGCAGTGATTTAAATTATCTACCTCATAATTGAAGATGTTCCCGAGTGTAGTTTTTGGTTGCTGGATAGCTGTGCGTTGCCTTAATTCTAAAGTAACATTGAATAGATACTTGTAATTGTAGGTGCTGACCTACTGAACGGGGAAGTGATCTTGTTTTAAATGCTTAGAAGTTTACAACTGAATTACACGTGTTTTTACTTTGTCATGCTGTATGCTGCAGTAGTTAAATAAACATTTTGCTTTCTCTTGTTTGTATTAAACTTTGGAATATGCACCTGCAGACAAGATAAAGTATTGAGCAGATGAAGTTCATCTGGCCTCACAAAAAACCTTCTTTGCTTAGCTTGCTCTTCATTATAGGTGGCTCTTATTTACCCTAGAAAATTTAACTTCTGAATATATACGTGTTGAGACACAAAACTGTCCGATATTTTAGAATGTGGACATGTGAAGCAAAGTTCAGTCACTGAATGGTTTACATGTTGTAACATTCAGTTGTTTTAGTTCTGCAACTATACATATATAAAAAACCAAACCTCAACTTTTTGCAGTTTAGTACCTTTAACTTAAATTTTTCTGTAGAGTGTAAAAAATGTTCATTCTCACTTTGTCCTGCTAGTTTTTCTCCAATGTGGCCGAGGCCTCTGTGGTAAGCTTTCTTTCTTCCAGATGAGTAGATCGTGGTGTACAATAGGAAGCTTGTTCTGAATAGAAAGGAAAATAGCAAGGAAAGCTTCCATGAAATAAGGCAGTTATTGAGGTGGTGAGTTGTTCTTGGAGGAAGTAGTTTTCCACTCTCCTTCAAGGAGTATTTATAAGGACAATATATTGTGAGGTTGAAGTTCTCTTTTAAAAAATAAAAATTTCCTAATCTCTGAAATAGTAACTTTTCCCCAGCTGTCACAAATTGCCATCTTTGTGGTACATGTGGCTCAACATTTAGTTAAAAAAAGGCTTCTACCAAGTGACTGCTTTGGGAAAAGATTATTCAGAACAGCTTCTCTTCAAGTGTGAGACACTATTTCCTTCTCTGTGTATACACCTCCAAAGAATGTTTTTCTGGCACATAATTTTTTCAGCTAAGTTTTTACTTCAAATACAGATGTAAATCTTTTTGCTGTATTGGAACACATCCATATTTTAGTGTTACTTAGTTGTGGGTATAAACAGATGTTGAGACTGGCTTTGCTAATGTTGGGATTAGCTCACTCTTGCAGCAGGAATGGAGACATCCAGAAGCTGATACTTCTCAGTTGCCTTCTGAAATCCTTTTGAAGGATAAAGGCAGTTCTGACTCACTGGGTAGGATTTTCCCTCTCCTTGTTCTCTATGAAGCGCAGTGACATTTTCACACTGTATTTTCATGTTAGGCATAATGAGAAGAGAGTGGTATGGAGATAGTTCTGTTTTGAGTAGTTATAATCAAATGATGCTAATGTTGGTGAGGCCTCTGATTCAGCAGTGCAACGATAGTAGAAAGTGAACTCACTGCAGAAAGCGGAGGTGGTACTCATGTTGCCATTATAGCTGTGAACATTTATTCAGAAGCTTTCCCCTGAAGCTGAAAAACAGTATTATGAGGCATAGTTAATTTTTATACTAAATTTTTGAAAAGCACCATACATTTCAGAACCTTTCCAAATAGCGTATTCTAATATGTGTACGGTAGAAGAAAATTATGTGGATTGTCTTATGTTAGGAAAAGCTGTGTCCGTCTGGGACAAAGATTATGTTTACCTGAGCTAATGAGTAGAAGAATACTGTGTGGGTATGCTCGAGTGCTTGGGATTAGTTTAGCAGTTCTTAAGTTTGGTTTTGTGCTAGTCTTTCTGACTCTTGATGGTACCTGTGCAAGTGTTTCTTGCCAGTTTCCCATACTAGATTCAATTTCTAGATTTCAGGAGAACCTGCAACTGCTGAACTAGTAGCAGTGTGAGGCTGGTTCAGAGCTGGTGTTTGCTTGACCAAAATGGTTTCCTAGAATCTCCTTTAGTGTGGAATGTGGCCTAGAAGCTCTGGAGTAGAAAGAGCAGTGCTAAACTGGAGCTGATGAGTCCTGACAGCAGGAGCTGTGTTGTCAGGTGTCCTTGTAGTACATCTGTGGTTCTGCTAATACGATATGGAGATACATGAGCTGATTGTGTGTAGAGCAATGCCTTGGTTAGCAGGATTTAGTGGCTTGGACTCTGTGCTTGTGAAAGCAGCTATAGCTTCTAGGCCCAAACTGGTTTTGAAGTCAGTATACTGGCAGTATAAAATTCTTCTAACCTACAGAGATGAATGAATAATATTGACATCAGAACTGCTGAATTACTAAACAAAGCTATAACTTGCTTACATAAGGGAACTGTTTCCAAATCTTTCTTCCTGTGGTGAGTGTTATGTTTTGGAACATAGTTTTGTTGTGTGGTAATCTGTAGTTCTTTGCACTGTCAGCATTATGTTTGGTGCATAACTAAGGTTATTTTGTTTGGGGGGCAGGGGGTCAAAGGCAGGGAAGAAATCTAATTTGGCATTTACCAGACTCCTGAAAGGTTATATCTCATTAGAGCTTTTTAAACTAGACTGAAGTGTAATCTTCCTATGAAATGGTATGTCTGGGTCTAAACAAGAAGTACCCCATTGCTGTAGCTGTAGTGTGGTGCTTTTTCTAGTTGAAGTACAGCTTCTTCCAGAAGAATTATTTTCCTATTGTAGCTATTCCTTGCCTTGCTGCCTTTACTGCATACAAGAGAAGGTGGCTTCAGGAGCAAAAAATTTTGCTGGCCTAACTGAATTTTTATTATTCTTAACTAGTACAGCTATGCTAACAGGAGTGTCTGAAGTGTGGTGGCTCAATGTGTTGTGTAAGCAGGAGGCCTCTGTCTCTCCCATTTCCGCCTTCCCACACACAGTGGAAAGCTGTATCAGTGAAATAGTTATGTCATGCTAAAGTCTTGTTTGGTAGTTGAAGTATGTAGCACTGGAATAGAAATCACTGAAATCTCAGATTGTCTTTCTGCAGAATTTCATGGATTCTGCTGAGGTTTTTTTCTTTATTAGCAGTTTCTTAGTGTGCATGTCCTTCCCCACCTTCCCAACTCTGTAAAAACACACAAGAAACCCCCAAACATGACAACAAACCTAGAAGAAAAATCAAAGGCTAAACATTTGTGGAAAACAGGTACATTTATGTTCTGCTTAGCCTTTGAGCCCTGCCTGGAATGCCTGAAAGCATGAAATGTTACTGTGAGGCTGGGTTTTTTAACCAGAAGCCTTTCTAGTCAACTTTGTTTTGTGGAGTACCACATACACAATGAATGGGATGAGTTCTTTGTTCCTTTGTGTTAAAGCTGAAAACAAGCGTAGTTACTCAAACTGTAGAACTACAAGCGTAGATAGTGTATGGAAAACAAGATAAGTAAATACAGTTATTCCAGCCAAAACCCATTTTCTTCCTCAAATAGAAAAGCTGTTGAGTGCAGATTCAGGGAAACCAGTGGTAGGAAGAGAAATACAGGTAAAGACTTTCTTATAACATACTATATTCACTTGGCCCAGTTTCTCCTTTCAAAGATATATTTAAGTTATGGCAGCTCACAGTTTCTGCCTTGCTACCCCCTGGGCTTTTATTTAGGTCAGGGTGAGAAGGATGAAGCTGGTTGTGATTCTCTTTCCTTCTTTTCTTCATGCTGTACTTACTAATCTAATTCTGAACTTCCCAGTATCTAGTTGCCAAAGGTCTAATGACATCCCTTACAGGATTGGAATCCCTTACAGGATTGGAGCATGTTGGCAGAGCACAGGTACTGTTTTTCCCAAACCAGTAGTAAAAGCATTCTCATGAACTTTTAAATTTCATGAAGTGCTGAATCTTGTCTTCTACTTATTGTTACCTGACAAGATAAAACTGTGCATTGTCTTGTTGCTTTGCAGCTCCCACAATGTAGGAGAGACAGGCAGAACTTCAAAGTCTTGCTTCTGTCAACCCTTCAACAAAACTAGACTTTCAAATGCATACGCTTAATCATTCTGACTTCAATGCTGTCTTTTTTCTTCTTGCTGCATTGGTGATCCAGTGGGACATGGACTAATTATACTTTTCAGGGACAGTGGACAATGATTATGGATTGTTGGATATGTTCCACTGTTTCTAGGGGCTTCCACGTAACTTGAATGTTTACTCTTGGCTCCAACTTGCCAGACTCTTCTCTAAGCAGAGCATTTTGTTTAATAGAGCTTTGGTTATCAAAAGGAGTGTAGCAAGGCTTTTGGTGAATGAACAGAGCTTTTGGGCAGAGGTTTATTTGTGCTGCTGTTGCAAAAATAATATTAATATGAAATGGCTGAACCAGAGTATCCCCAAAAATATACATATTAATATGAAGCAGCTAAACCAGAGTATCCCCAAGAAGATGTTGCAATGTAGAAGGATTTCAGAAAGCCATCAAATTTTTAGGCCTGATACTTTAATCATAATGTTGTGTAACTTCGTGGTGAGTTTGGATGCTTCTTCATGTGTTATCTGTAAAAGCAAAGGGATGAGTTAAAATTGAGCTTAAAATATATTATGAAACTTGGGCAGTAGCATTTTCTGAATAATCTCTACAAGTCTGATTTATGTATGGTGTAGTTAGAGAGGTGTTTTAAAATAGCTGCTCTTTGGGATATCAAATTCAAATTTCTTAAATCATATATTGGTCTGAATTTTTCCTTCTGTTTTTTCTTTGATTTTTATATTTTTTTCTCAGATAGTAAGAAGAAAACCTGTTGTTTAGTAGAGCAACTGGTTGCTTAAAACTTGGTTTTGTGCAGATTTATATGCCCTTTTTTGCCTTTTTGCACTTTTTTCTATGTCCTGCAAGTAGTGGCTGAGCAAGAGTCATCACATGCTGTGAAAAACTGTGTGCTGATTTGTTCAGGTGTCCTGCCTGGGCAGCTGTCATGCCAGACAGCTCATATTGAAGTATTGGCAGTCAAGTTGCCAATCTGTTTTTTCTACGTTTCCTCTAACCATGTTTTTGTTAAGATTAATGTTTTAGTATCTCAAGTGCTGTCAAATTCAGATAGTGGATTTAAAAGCTGTGATTAGTGGGACATAATCACAATACCAAAGATATAAATGCTGAGTGATCACCAGCATGTTGTATGGCATAGATTTCCTGAATCTTTATCTGAAGAGTAACTTTAAAGTAGCTTTGAAATTAAAAAATGTGATGGCTTGTTCAGTAAAAATATTCATAGTTATCACAGCAAACTTCTGTGTGTGTAAAATTCAATACTCTTGGTGACTTATTTTAGCACTATGGAAAGACAACTATTTCAAAAAACAATTGTCTCGCAATATAATTTCTGCCTCTGACAATATTTCCAAATTTTAATTTGCAATTTCGATTTCATCCTATGGTATTGCACAGCACATGACTGTTACCTTTTTTTTGTAAATAGCAGAAAATAATGTATTGTGGCTTGCTTGAAGCATAATCAATGCAGTATTGTGGGTCCCCATCAAGTCAGATGATAGTAACAGAAGTATAGCTAGAAAGAGCATACAGGTCACCAGCCAACAAGGAAAGACAATGGAGCCTTTATTGTGTTCTGAATGCTTGCTTGAAACAGCCACTGATGTTCAAAGCATTGTGTGGTACTTCATACAATCCTAGAGAAAACTGTGCCTTTTAATAGTTTCTTGTGTGATATTAAAGCTTTAACATTTGGCTTTCTAAAAGAATTGTCTGTATTTAAGACTTAGAACAGATTGTACTTTTTCTGAGAACTCTTTAGGTAAAAAAAATTATGTGAAATTTAATTTGCATCACTGATGTGGTGAAGTAAATGTTTTTCACCTATGTTTGTGTAGCTACTGCTGTCAAACTCTTGTTAAAATGAGAGCTTCTTGCTCAAGCACGTGGACTAAGCCTAGGTTCTTTTCCTTGGTGTTTTTGTGTTGCCCATGAGTAACACTGTCTGCTACCAGTATCAGAACCAATAAAGCATGCCTGGCAGGTTTAATTAAGTAATAGTGGCTTGGGGCATATTTCAGTTTTTACTGCTTTTGGAAGCCTGCTTTCTGACAGTTTGCAAAATTGCAGTGCAATGCAAGATTTGACACTGTTCAGAAGCGTGCATTATTTAAAACTGTGTTTGGACAGCACAGTCCTCCTTCAAGCCAGTTTGCATATTCACATAACTGTTATCTACTGTAGCTGCAGTGCTGATGAATGATCTAAAGTAACACAGGACCTTGTTTTGTCATCTTCCCTAGAAATCACCTGTCAGGAAGGTTTGAGTCCTATTTGAGAAGGAGTTGGTTTGTTTGGGGGGGGCTTGTGGTTTTGCTTTTTGGGTTTTTTGTTGTGTTGTGTTTTTTTTTCCCACTCCCTCTGAAAGCTTAGGCATTCCAGGGTGAAAATGAAGCAGAAAACTGGGAAGGAGAGGGGTGAAAAACTGGATTGTGGTTTGACTGTGCTATGAGGTTGATATCAGTACAGGTTTCAGTGGTCCTAGTGACAGGGTAAGTGTCATGGGCTGCTTTGATATGACTTGTTTGGGGTGGCAGGAGAAGGAGGAGTAATTTAATGGCCTGATATGTGTGGGTAAGAGGACCTCTCTTGCATTCACTAGCGTGTCTTAGGCTGGATGCAAACTGATCATCACAGTGCAGCCCTGAGTGTTATTCTGCTAGGTGCAGAATCGAGTAGTGGCTGTTTCTAACACTTGTCTTTCTGCTTGTCTTAAATTAGGCACCACTTTATTTTCTTCAGTGTTTGCTAATCTTCCTCCCAAAACTGAAGTTGAGCAGGTTGGGGGCAGGGTGGAATGGGACCATGTAGGTTTGGACACCACCAACTCCAGCTGCCAGGTACTCTGTGACTAGCTATAAAGGGGACTTCTCTTCCTCCTAGCGTTAATTGGTGTGGTTATACACACAAATCTAAGTTGAGAAATACTACTGCTGGCCAACACCAGACTATCCACTTCAGATGTTTAAAGCTTTCCCCTAACTATTCTGACTTTATAAATTTTGTCAGCAAAACATAGTGCTTGTGTGAAAGACTGCTACTGTTAAAACAGTGCTTCATGCTATTAGCTAATATTTTAGAATAGACTTCTGACTTTTTTATGAAGTTTATATCTTGTAAATTTTTATGAAGAAGTATTAAAGTATTTTCAGTTTCATTTCATCTACTATCCTACTGCAAATAATGAATTTAAATTTGCAGACTCAAATCGACTTATTGAACTTAACCTTTTTGCAGAGTACAGTTGCTAAATGAATGTTGAATAGCTGAGTTTATTTCAAATAGGAACTACTGATCTTATTTTTAGATGAGTATTTAGATCACTAATTTAGAGCTGTATTTTGATCATTAGGTCTGTTTTCTGTTGATGATGTTTGTCTGTATCCAGTAGGTGACAGTAAGGACTGTGGGAGTGTTGGGCATGCAAGCAGGCTATATAAAATCGAGACATCAAGGATGAAATACATACTTATGCTGTCTAATCTCTCTTGTCCTGAGCTGTCTTTGAAATTGCCTGTAAGATTCATCACATTTGATACTTAGCCCTCCCAAAGGTGCTAAGTAGCTACAGTTTTAAAGTTAGCTGTTCAGGCAAAGAATTAAGTAGAACCCCAATAAGTTAGTGCCTCTCTGGGGAAGATGAAGTAGTGGAAGTATCACAGCTTCTACCTTCATTTACCAACTTCCAGAGCAATAATTTTGTGCAGTTCTTGCTTGTTAGAGCATGTGCTTCCTCTGAAGGTCATGGGGGACAGTGTTGAAAACCTGACAGTATTGCAAGAATAGAGGGCAACATTTGTAGGAGGGTGTGCGTCATAAAAACAGCTTTTTTGACTTTGGTGGAAGAAACCTGTTTTAAAGCAGTAGAGGCTGTTTTAGAGGGTAGTTAATGTTTGGTATACTGTTAGTGTGCATACTCGGATTACTTGCAGTGTAGTCTTAAGTGCTTAAAGAAAACATAAACGGGACAACTCCTGTGTCTTGTTTAGTTTTGAGAACTCATTTTTTCTCTTGTTTTGGTCAGGAATTGAAGCTGAATGTACTGAGAATTTTGCAGTTGGTTCAACTTCCGCACACTCACAACTACAATTAGAAAATTAAAGCAGAGCAATAACGGTTTCCCCCTTCTCTCATACCCTCACTCTAATTAAATGTATATGATATCATAGAAACTGCATCATCATAAGAATGGCTTTTTAAAATAAAAAAACAAGTTCCTATACCCAAATAGTAATTGTAAGTATAAATACTAAGCCTTAAATCCTTTAAAAGCTACCATCTGGGGCTTGTGGCATATGGAATCTGTTGAAACAGTTTAAACCCTGAAGTACGGGTAAGGGAATGTGTAGAATTAGATGAAGGAGAAGACTGTTCAAGGTCAGGAGAAGACTCTTTTAAGATTAGAAGCAGAAATTGGGTCCTTTGCCCCTTCATGAGTACATACGACAAATATTTTGTAAAAGCAGTACTTTATAGTGATATCGGATGCAAGGATTTGCTTGCCCTGCTGTGACAGATGGTCTTTCAATTTGAAGTATTTAAACCAGTACATGGTGCACCAATCAGTTGTTAAAGCAGCTCAGTCTGAAAGAAAGTGTACAGCCACACACTTTTTAATGGTTGGATGTATTAACAATTGTAAACTTAAAAGCGGTTTTGAATTAACATTTTTCTCTGATTAATCTGTTGTCTTTTTTTTTTAATAAGGTGTGCAAACAGATTTGGCTAGGCCTGTTTGATGATAGATCATCAGCAATTCCAGACTTCAGGGATCCGCAGAAAGTAAAGGAATTTCTACAGGAAAAATATGAAAAGAAAAGATGGTAAGACAGCTTTACAATTGTAAAGATTGTCTCTTTGACAAGTGAAGATGGACTGTTATCCTCATGTTCTTTAGTGCGCTTTCCTTCTTGTGTGCTCTTTGGACTAGACTGCAAAGCTCTGAAGTGAAACAATTTCTGAACTTTTTTCAGACCAGGAAGCAGAGAAGATAGACAATTTAAAGAAGTTTCTCAATGTGTAGTTCATATTGATGGAACAGAAATGGCTTAAGGTGATGTCAACAATAGTGTAAATAAGGGTTTGACATGCTTTTATTAGGATGTGGAAGACGTGTGGTTTGTATTAATAAGTGCTATAAACTATTGATGACCTGGAATTGTAGTCTTAAAAAAAAGGTATATTTAAATAATGGGTATTTTGCAAACTACTGATAGAATTCGCTGCAGAGTCAGTGATTAGAATAGCAAATCTGAGACCTACCACCTCAGTTGAACCTGATGAAAGTTGAACAGAACTTTTCATGCTGAACTTGTAAAAAAACATTTCTCTTTTTGGATATAGGTATGTTCCCCCAGAGCAAGCAAAGGTGGTGGCATCAGTCCATGCATCCATATCGGGGTCTTCTGCTAGTAGTACAAGCAGCACACCTGAGGTGAAACCACTCAAATCTCTCTTGGGAGAAGCTGCACCCACACTGCACTTAAATAAGGGCACACCTAGCCAAGTGAGTAATGGCAGAACTGAAGGGCACAGAGCTGTTCAGCAGTACTTTTTGAGTGGCACAAGAATTCTTGCAATAGCAGCTGTTGCCTAATAATATGATTGCTGAAGACAACGTAATGTATTTTGCTGAAGTATTCAGATTTTTACAGATCAGGTTCTAAATTAAGCTTGTTTCTATTGACGATATTGATTTTTCTTTTAAATGGTTATTTTTAGTTAGCAGAAATTTCCAGTGTGATTAAGAAGTTTAAATATTATTGTCTTTTGCATAAATATCTCTAAAGTTTGAACCTAATGGGATGTATTTTTGAGTTTGTTTTTTTAATTTGAAAACAATAAACTGGCTGATACTATTAACCATGAGGTTAGTAATGTATATGTGGATGAAAAGCACACATGTTCATTATTGCTGCCTATTAGTAACTGTCTTTACCAAGTGGCTCTCAGGGAGGGTCTGTGTGCTGTTAGGTTAAGCCAAACAATGCCATGTTCTTACAGTCTGGAGGGAAGACAGTTATATTTAAAAACAAAACAAAACTGTTTTACCTTTAGGGTACAGACAACTCTTGAATGGACCTCTTAAGACAGAACCAGCAGAAATTTGCAGCTGGCAGCCTGGCTAGTAATTCTTTGAGTTTTCTTTCCCTATACTGAATTTCAAATACTTTCTCAAAATGGAGTGATTACAATTTTACAAGTTGGAAAATAGTTGAGTTTTATTACTTGTATTTATGCAGTATTTGAAACTTGAAATATATATTTTTCAACTTATATACTGCTGCTTTATTCTTCTAGGCCTTCTTATACTATGGGAATCTGCTGCAGAGTTCCTTTAAAAGCCACCATAGTAACACAGATAGGCTTCCTCATACTGTAGGAAGAGGGTCTGTGCTGTATACAACATATTAAACTTAAGGACTAAATGGCTTGTTAAAGAAGTATGCTTAGTGTATGTTTCTAGTATTTTGCAAAAGTCAGTTTGGTAAAATGGGGGATTTTTTTAGCTAATTGAAGCGTTGTGTGTAGTCTCCTGTTGTAGTTCGATCTCAAGGACAGCAGCAACAAGAAAAGAAACAATTTGACCTCCTCAGTGACCTTGGCTCAGATATCTTTGCTGCTGCTCCTCCTCAGTCAACTGCTACGGCAAATTTTGCTAATTTTGCACACTTCAACAGTCATACAGGTAAGTATTCTGAGCAGTGTATCTCTTTTGAATGTATGGAATATAGTTCTAATTTTTTATTACTCTAAACTTCTTCATGAAGTATATGTAATTTCTGTGCCTTGAATGTTATATTGCTCAAGATTTCCTTTAGATCTTCATAAAGAAAGGTTGAAGACAAAGGCTGATAATCCTGCTTCTTGAAGTGGGAGTTGCTAAAGCACTTTTCTATGATATGTATGATTAGACTGTTGCTGCCTACTACTAAACTTTGAGTTCTTTGAGGGAGAGTGAAGAGGATGAGTAACAGAATGTTGCTATTAGACCTTCAATTTTTGTTCTGAAAATTACTGGGAAGAGCATTCATGGAAAGAAAGCAGATATAGAGACTTTAGGGGAGTTCACATGCATTGAAAATAACTGCCAATTTGTTAAGAGAAAAACAAAGGCTTCTTCAGTTTAAAGAATGACCACCTCTTTTGTGTGTGTGTATTTGAAAACTGAATACTACCCATGTGGGTAGTGTTCTGCAGTTTCTGAAAGAATCAGTAAGCTTTGAGCATATGTCTTGACTGAAGATGGGGTTAGGCCTTGAATTCTTAAAGAATTACTTCAGTAAAATATATTGAGCCCTCAGGGTTTATTTTCAGCCAAAGATCTTGAGCCATAGAAGTCTGTCCTAAAGAAAAAGTTGATTCTGTGGTCACTGAAGTATGCTGTTGCTAACTTGCATTGTAATTGTGGGAAAGTACCTTTGCCTGCCTTGTCTGAATGGGCTTTTCATCTGGTTTTTCTGAGAGAAACAGTGATGCTGCTTAGCCAGCAAGAGTAAGAGATAATCTTCCAAATTGGTCCTGAAATTGCTAATAACAGAGAGGAAGCATGATGAAGGAGACTTAAAGCACACCCAAGGAACTAAGCAAAATATCAAGGATTTATCAAAGTTTCAAAAAATGGGGAAGTAATTGGCTGAATTCAGTAACACAGAATAAGAGTTGTTGTTGCAGTGTATTTTGTAAAATCCTTAACATAAGATTTCATGTGCATCATCTCACTGGAGGTATGTTTAACTGGGAGAACTTGTGCTGACTGGCTGATGTCGTACAGTGTTACTGAAGAGGCTGCAGATATTTCTTTCTCATAACTTATTCTTTCTAAACTTGTTGCTGAATTATTTTATATTTATATACATTTAATCACTCTTTGTGGGTTTTAGGAGATAAAACTGCATGAAAGCAGTATTTCCATACTGTGCTCCAAATCTTGGTAAAATTCCACTGCATCTCTGCAGGGTAATTTTTAAAAGGATGAAAAGCAGTATGAACACTCCAGAATAAATATGATCTTATGAAAGAACCTGTTAATTTGTTTGGAACATATAATTGCTGAAATTCAAAATTGAGAGGAATACTCACCTGCACTGGCTAGTTTTCTGATCCTGTAATTAACCACTGTGGTCATTCCCATAACTCCTTTCCGTAAGTTTTAGAACCCAAAACAGTTTCAGGTCTGGTAAATCAGTTTCTAAAAGACAAATCTAATCTTTTTTTCTTAGTTTTCTAATGTACAAGCCTGGCTCAGGACATAATTGTGTGGTGAAGGGGAAACATGCTGACCTTATGTTTACTGGCTGTATTTAATTTACAAAGTTTCATAACATGCAAAATGAGATTTTAAAGATGATGCTAGATAACTGTTCCCCGTCGGTAGTTTACAGCTTGGTAATAATGACAAAAAAAGAAATTTTTTTAGCGTGTAGTCTTCCTATAGGAATAGAAGACCTGCACAAAAAATCCTAGAAATATGTAGTGACACAGTGCAACTCAATCATGGGTAACAAGGAAGAAGAGGCTTTACTCAGAAGAAATACCATAGTGCAACATAGTTATTGTCTTATAGAGATTTATTTTCCATTTTGTAATTGAATATATGTGGACTGTATTTTAGCTGGTGGTTTTTGTTTTTCTGCAGTGTTTCATACCTTAATTCCACACTAGGCAGTGCAATCCTCACAGAAGAAACTATGCAAAGATTGTAGGGCCAGCTTGCATTGCTGTGATTGTTACTGTCAAACTTGGGGGAAGTTTTAGCAAGCTAGATTTTGTACTGCCTCACTGATCTGCAGTCACAACAGCAGCTGTAAATCTGTGCCAATCTGCAATCCACTGCAGTTCCTTTATTTAGGATTGTTCTTGGGTTTCTGCTTGGAGAACTGAATTTTGGAATTGCCAGTCTGTCCTTAAAAACATGATCCAAGTATCGTTCAGGTACAGGAAAGTACAAGTCTTACCTGGTCTTCACCTTTGTGCCACTTTTATATGGATTTAAACTTAACCACATAAAATGAAGCAAGATTAATATCTGAATACTCTAAGAAGAATCTTTACTGTTTCAGCATGGGCCCAGTTGCAAATTGTGTTTTCTGTGTCAGCTGATACAATAAAGTTTTTAAAGTGGCCTGTAAAATAATACATTCCAGTTTTTTAATCTAGACCTGAAAGAGATGTAATTTAAGATTCTTCACATAGCATTCTGTTTGAGAAGTTACAATGAAAAATTTTGTCACAGTAATACTGGTGACATTTATGTACCTAATCCTATTTGGTCAGCTAAGCATCAGTCTCTTTAAGTAGGGTCCTATCCAATTGATGCACTAGGATGAAAGAAAGCATCGCTTGCATTTTAAAGCAAGGTGCAATTGAGTTCTTAATCCATACCTCTTAAAAAGCTCCTAGTTTAAAACAAAAACAAAAACCCAAACTATCTGTGAAACTTGGAGCTGAAGTTTGTATAATGCTGTTTGAACTCTACAACTGCCTGAAAGGAGGTGGTAGTGAGGTGGGTGTTGGAATCTTCTTCCAAATAACCAATGATAGAACAAGAAGAAATGGCCTCAAGTTGTGCCAGGGGAGGTTTAGATTGGATATTATGAAAAAAAAGTATTTGCTGAAAGAGTGGTCAAGCATTGGAACAGGCTGCCCAGGGAAGTGGTGGAGTTGGAATCCCTGGAGGTGTTAAAAAAGCATGTAGATGTGGCACTTTGTGACACGGTTTAGTTGGTATGGTGGTGTTAGGTTGATGGTTGGACTTGATGATCTTAGAGGTCTTTTCCAACCTTGATGATTCTGGGATTCTGTTCTATGAACCAATATGGATGGTATAATAGTATAAACTATATTTCCTTTGCTTGCATCAGGTTTTCCTCCTTGCACACTTTAAAGGTGAAAATTTTAGGACAGAACTTTTGCAAGACCTTGCTTTCTAATTTATTTACTTATTAATTTTTTTCTTCTTGACTCTCATACTATGGTGGGTTGATCTTGGGTGCCACAGGGTGCCCACCAAGCTACCCTCTCACTCCCCCTCATCATCAGGATGGAGAAAAATGTGATTAAAAAGCTTGTGAGCCAAGATAAAGACAGGGATGTAACTTACTAGTTACAGTTGTGGGCAAACCAGACTTGACTTGGGGGAGGTTAATCTAATTTATTGTCCATTTATAATAGAGTAAGATAGTGAAAAATTAAAGTAAAACTACCTACACCCCTTCTTTCCAGGCTCAGTTTTGCTTCTTTCTCTTCTATCACCTCTCCCTGAGAGGAATGGGGAATGAGGTTTTCAGTTTGTAACACTTCAGCTCTGCCGTTTCTTCCTCCTCATGCTGTTCCCCTGCTCCATTTTGGGGTCCCTTCCCTGCAGATACAGGGGATATGGTTCTTTGAACTTCAACATGGGTCCTTCCCATGGACTGCAGTTCTTCAAGAACTGCTCCAGCATGGGGGACTGCTCCAGTGTGGGTCCCCGACAATGTCACAGCTCCTGCCAGAAAACCTTCTCCTGTGTGGGCTCCTCTCCATTAACCACAGCTCCTGCTAGGAGCCTGCTCCAGCATAGGCTTTCCACAGGCTCCAGCTTCCTCCAGGGCATCTCTGCCTGCTCTGGTGTGAGGTCCTCCACAGGCTGCGGTGTGGTTGTCTTTTCTATCATGGTTCTACATGGATTCCGGGGGGACAGTGTTCTTCATCACGGTCCTTTCTGTGGGCTGTGGGGGAGACTCTGCTGGAGTGCCTTGATCACTTCCTCTCCTTCCCTCCCTCTTCACTGCCCTCGGTGTCTGCAGGGTTGTTTCTCTCACATTTTTCTCACTCCTCTCTCTCTCAGCTGGTTTTCACAGGAGTGCCACCAGCATTGCTGATGGGCTCAGCTTTGGGCAGTGGCAGGTCTGTTTTGGAGCCAGCTGAAACTGGCTGTCAGTAATGGGGGCAGCTTCTGATCTCTTCTCATAGAGATCCCTGGAGCCTCTGCTACCAAAACTATGTAAACCCAATATGCATGCACTCTTCTAATAAAAATTGGTATTGAGTCAAGCCTCACCCTCTCTCCCAGTATCCCCTGTGGAGGGAAATACTTACACCTTTGTATTAGCATTGTGTAATAGTTGTTTGTATAAAAAATTCCTTTTTGTTTATAAATCCATAGTACAGATGCTCTTTTAATAGAAATTAAGTGAAAAAATGCAACTTCTTATTAGCATTATCTGGCTATTAAGTAACAGTACTTTTAAAAATCAGCATAATTTTTATACCTAATTGCAAAATTCCTCCCGAATAAAGAAATCCTAACCCAAAAAATATAATGTATTGCCATCTGTTATTCTAGAAGGTGTTTCATGGGCTTTCTTTAGATAGTAGCTCAAGTTACCTATATATAGGGGTTTGATTTGTATTTGATTAAAGCCAGTTTTTTCCCTTACTCCATAAGTGTTTAAGATTTTCTGTGGAGTTTATCAGTTAGGTGCACAATTCCTGTTGAATCTATAGATGCTTGAATGTCCACCTGTTTGAAATTAGATGGGTGTTAACTTTTATTTTCTCCTGTAGTATGGCACGAAAGGAAGGCGAAAACTGAAATTCTATTTGAAATTTCCTTGGATTTTATTTTGTGGATACTCTCTAGGAATGCTATCTTCTTGACATTGGTATTGATTTTCCATATTTCTCTACTCTGATTTAGTTTTTTAGAACTGAATTTTCCCATGAAATTCATATAAAAGCCTAGCCAAAACTACTCAAGTGGTGCCAAATTAAATTCACCCAAGGAAGAAGCACTTTGTATACAAGGGTGTTAGAATAATACCTTCTAATTTATATTCCCAAAGAAATGTACAGTTATTCTACAAATTCTGATTTTGGAAACTAGCAGCTAGAATGATACCTGGTTTGGGTTCTACAGGTATGCATCTGGTATTCTGTACTTCTTGGCTGATTTTCCCTGACCCGCCACCACTGCAGACACTCTAGGATTAAGCCGAACTGGGCTTCATCAGGTCATGCAGTAGTGAGTAGGAGCATGTGTGAAAAGGAGAGAAGTAGTCTTAACTGGTAGGGCTCTGTGAAGGTGATTTGTGAAAGCTTGTTCCAAGGTAATTTCAGTTGTAGCATATAATGTATAATTTTTTTCATATAAAAAGAATTAAGGTAGGACATAACCCTTGGAGGCTGTCATGACCATGAATTCAGTTAATACATCTGTTTTTGTGTTTATTTCCCATACCCATTAACATGTTTTGTTCCTTTGCAATTTACAGCGCAGAACTCTGCAAATGCAGGTTTTGCAAACTTTGATGCATTTGGACAGTCTAGTGGCTCGAGTAATTTTGGAGGTTTCCCCACAGCGAGACAGTCATTTCAGCCCCAAAATACAGGTAGAACTCCCAGCACTTTTGATTAATACTTAATTGAAATAATCCTTGCCTTTATGTTGGAAGGAACTTGAGTTTATTTCTTGCATCTGCCTGCTTTAATGCAACCAAGCCATCTGAAGCTCTGGGGAAACTCAAAATGAATTCCTTGTTTGGTGTTTATTTTCTTTTTTTTTTTTTTTTTTCCCTAATGCTACTCAGAAGTCTGATTTATGGCACTATTTGTTTGTTAGCTCTACACCTGAAATAACCATGAAAAAGAGTAAATCATTCTGCTTTTGATAAATCTTGATTATTGTAAAAGATGTTGCAGTAAGCACAAAAGCACATCACAGTACCAAAAAAGTGTCTGTGCATATGAATTGACTTCATGTGTAGAGTCTATTGCTAAGATTTATTTTGCTTTCTTTTAATTTGATCATGCTTTAGAACTTCTGCTTGAGCTTACACTTACTGTTTGTCTAGATCTTTGGCTGACTGACTTTCTTTTCCTTTTTTTTTTTTCTTTTGAGTGTGGTGTCGTTTTAAACTTTTTTTCAAATTTTCTTTCTCCCTTCTTATGTTAACTTTAACCCACACACAATTTCTGGCTGTCCAGCGTTCAGAACGCTTTCATCTAGCTGCAGTTTTGGTGAATTTACTTCAGCTTTTCCTCTCCAGGCTGTACACAGTAAGTTCCACACAGTGGAGAACTCAGCTTGCTTCATTTTATGCCATTGTAGTATAGCACTTTCATTCCTACTGTTCCATATGTTTTAACTAATTGATTGTGCCAGTAGAAAGTTGTGTGTTCTGTAGTGTAAGTGGAATCCTCAACCAACTGTAATAAAATGTGACATATTTAATGAAACAGCTCATTTTAGTTTAAGTACATGACCTGCCTAGATTAAATTGTCTGGACACTGAAGAGATGAAAGCTCATGGTTTCATATTTGAACTGAAATTCAGTTGTGTGGACCTAAGTCAGATTTTCAAAATTGATTTATGTATCTCTATCAGTGGAGACTTGGTATGAGAAGAACTGTGTTGTGTCTTCCCTCTCACCACTTTCCTGATTGGATGTAGTCTAGAAATACAAAACAGAGAACCAAACTGTGGCATGAAATCATACTTACTTTGCAACTTTGGACTGTGTTTTGCTTAGAACAGTGACTGACATCTGAAAGGGTTAAACATCATCCCATTAAGTCAATGCACATAGCTGTTCTTCATTAGAAAATGAAGCTTCTGTGTTTTGAATATTAAAGATTCAGACAAATACTTATTTTCCTAGCAAAATATTATTGTTGAAATTACTTTAACAGCTAGTCAATGGCATATAGTTTTTCAAGATTAAATTAGGACTGATTTAAGCTGTTGAAGTTTGGGGTTTCTTTGGTCCATGATCTGCAAACTGAAAAATACAAAAAAATTCCACATCTTAAACATGTGGGACGGGGCAGGGGAACATATTGCCTCACATAAGCAAAGAGGTGGGATTATTGTGCCGTCAGTTGCAGCTGGAGAGACTTTCTCTAGCTTTGGAGGGTTGATCATGTTTAACTTAATTTGTTGCAGGTGGAAGTGCTGGATCAGTGAATGCTAACTTTGCTCACTTTGATAACTTCCCTAAATCCTCCAGTGCTGATTTTGGAGCCTTCAATGCTTCTCAGAGCAACCCAACAGCACCCGCAGCCAGTAAAGCTGCAGTGAATAAACCGAATCTCCAGTCTGCTGACAAATATGCAGCTCTTGCTAATTTAGATAATATCTTCAGTGCAGGGCAAGGTATTAAACTTTATTCTTTGATGTGCTTATTCTACACATGTATACTTCCACAGGGATGTCTGTGCTTGTCAAAATAGTAACTATTTCAAAATGTCCTTTAAGTTACCAGTAGAATTTAGTGTCAGTGTACCCTTAATGTGCAAAATGTTAAGTTTTAAGTCTAACATCACTCCAAAAGGATGTTGTCAGAAAACTGCTTTTTGGAAGCTACTTTCTGTTGAGATGAATCAGCAATCTAATTTGCTTTGTAATGTGGAGATTTGTTCTGAAATGGATTATTTGAGGGTATGTGTTTCATTAAATTTCCTAGTTGAAGGTACCATATTACTGAGTCGCTGTTTTCTGGGAAACCAGTGGCTCTTTGGAGCTGCAGAATATCTGTAGAAGCAGGACACTTTACTAATACCTAATGATTACCAAACTTTTTTTTTTACTGTGTGCCCTGGTGCATGTGTAATTTTTAAGTCTGAAACTTGATCTGCCCATGAACTTTTCTTCTAGTTATCAATGTTGTCAGGGCAGAAAGTGAAACCATCTTCATCCCTTTTAATCTGGTTTCTTTCTTTCTAGGTGGTAGTGAGCAAGGAAGTGGCTTCAGTACGGTAGTGTCAGCATCAGCAGGTCCTGTGCTGTCAGCCCCAAATCAGTCAAGTGCATCTTCAGACAAATACGCCGCTCTTGCAGAACTAGACAGTGTGTTCAGCTCCACAGCAACCTCCAGCAACGCATACACTTCCACCAGTAACGTCAGCAGGTACTTTGCTAGAAGTAGCTGTCTTTCTACTTTCACTTCAGCAGTATGCAGAGAAGTTCAGGGTTGTTTCTCCAATGTGGTTTGATTTCTTAACTAAATGAGGAAATGTTAAATGAGTTTAGAGGGACTACTGAAGCCACATCCTTTAAGTAATAGCAGTATTGATAGGATATTACAAGATAAAATTATCTCTGCACCTTTGTAGTCATTACATGCTAAACCTTTTAGATGGTAATGCTTTCCTGTACAGAATATTTGCATGCATACTGAAAATCACAGCATCATCCCTGGCAAAAAAAAAATAATTCAGATATTTATAATGTAAATGTTGCCAGCCACTTATTTTTTTTAGACCATTAAGGTAAATATCAGATGCCTTTTATTGCTCTGCTTGGTACTGCAAGTGCCCCCAAAGCTTCTGCTTTGCAGCCTTTATGCTGAGGGCCTCGTTCAGGATTCTTTCTCGTGCTGTTGGTGAAGCTGACTTTTCATTGCTCAGCCCTAGTTATAGCCTCTGCCCCTGGCATCAGGGACTCGGTTCCTGGCATCAGTGAATTATACTGCAGTTTGCAAACTACATGTAAACATTCTTTTTCTGTTCTTTTACATGCCAACAATAATTGTAATTGTATTGAATTGTTAAGCAGTTCTGACTGCACTGAATATATGAATTATTTTCAGCAATGCTTTTGGAACAGTACCCGTGGCTGCTACTGCACAGACACAGCCTGCATCGTCGAGTGTGCCTGCTCCATTTGGAGGTATATATGTGTTACTAACACCTTTTGTGGACTGTAAGCAAGCATCATGCTAATTTCTAGTTGATAGTGCTATACTTTGATTCTAGTGATAGTGAAGTTACTAAAGGATGCCAAAAAAGTACTCTTGCGAAGCATTGCAAATTAAGCTTTTTATTATAAATTCCTAATTTTCATGTAATTTTAAAAATTCATACATCTCTATAAAAGCTGTCTAAACTTAATGGGAGTCAGTTTGGCTATTTTTAAAACACTTTATTAAGTAAAATGTTTTTAATCTTTCAGCAACACCTTCCACAAATCCATTTGTAGCTGCTCCTGTTGCCCCAGTGGCACCTTCAACAAATCCATTCCAGACCAATAGCCGAGGAGCAACAGGTTAGGAAAAAACCACTGTGTTTGTGAAACTTTCTTTCAAGACTTGCATTAATTGTTTTTTTCATAGCTGTGTAATTTGTTCCTTAAAGACTTTTCCGTATTATTTCTCTCTAGTCTATTTGATGTGTTATGTCTATGTTCAATGTAGGGTACAATACTGACGAACAGGCTGCAGATATCAACTTCAACTATTTGGTTATTATTGGGGTGAGAATGTTGTTTTTTTGTTGCTGTCCCAATCCTAGGATTTCAAATGGTGGTCATGCAAAATGTCAAAATTATCTGTTTAAGGTATTCTAATATTGTCTGAGCTATTTCTAATTTGTGTATTACCAATTGGGTACCTTCCAAGACCTTGGCTTTGAAGCATGCTTCATAGCAGGTTGCCCTGAAATTCAGGTATCTTGAAAGCCCTGCTGCTAAGCTGGTAGGGACTTACTTCTATTAGTTTCTTTATTTCAAATAAAGTCCTGAAAGCCCTCGCATCCAAAGATTTGGGGCTAGAAGCAGGAAAGACAAGGCTTTTGGTCTGCTAGCTCCTCACCAGTCCACTTAGTCATTACATTGGTGGTGTGCATTATTTTTCTCTTTTCTAACAAAGCATATGTTAAAATATAACTTATACTCCTTAATTACAGTAATTTTCTGGGGCAGGATTCTATAGAATCATTATTCCATGGACAAAAACCTAATCGCTTTTTTAAAAAGTAAGCTTGTACTTAAATGCTGATCTTGGATTTTAATTGCTGATAGATTATGCTAATTTTCTTCTCCAAAGTCAGTGCTAAACTTTGTCACTTTCATCTGTTAACTGGACTTCTACAGATCTAAATCTGCTGTTGTATGCACTTTATCATTGAGTTGTGCTTTGCTCAAAGTTTTAGGTAGGCTGAATTAAAATCATCAGGCTGAGTCAAAAATGAATTGATAAATTTATGTGCTCTGCTAAAATGATTTGTTTTCAGTCCCTTTTGAGGTATTATGCAGTTAAACTTGTTTTATTTAATGCCCCGAATACTTTTTTCCTTCTTATAATCTCATTCCTAAGTGTGCTGTTCTGGATCATCATTAAGAACTTGTAGCCTCTTTAGATAAATTTGACTATGGCAGCTTTGTCCTTCCACCTTCTAAACAGCTCTCTGTGGCTTGCAAAGGTTCAACCCTTTGGCAGCTATCCTTACATACTAGGTGACAGAGATCATGAGTATAAATGAAGATAATATTCTACCCCTTTCAGTGTAAGGTGTAAACTTGTAGCTTGTCCTTTTCTGCTGACCTCTCTTTCTGCATGAACTTTGTTGTTTGTTACATGGGAGAACTGTTTTATAGCATTTATTTCTAATGGTTTTCTTAGCTTAATCTATTGCTGGTCATGCTAAGGATTAATTCTTTGGTGCATATACATGTTTATATTTATATATATATCTAAAAATAAGAAATTACTGTTCAAGAATGTGTAAATGACTTGACATTGTCTGGTCTCTTTGTGGCTTCCATAAGGCCTCTCGGGAGCAATGCACTCTCACATATTTCCTCAGGCTCATTTTGGTAGGTGGCCACATTTGATATCAAGTTTCTTGTGGCTAATTGTTCTTGCTTGTAAGAGCTTATTGATAGCTATCTGGTTCTCTGCACGTAGAATTTCAAAAGACTTCCGTTTTTAAAAATGGAGTGGGTGTGGATATTTGGCAACTGGGCGAAGGGAAAGAAGAGCATACATAGCCAACCTATTGAGCAACTGAAACAAAACCATTATTGATATCCTAACCATGCTAACAAGTTGAGTCACTCTTGAAGTTTCTACCAACAGTAGCTTGATGCCTTTTGGGATATCCCAAGTCACTGATCATTTTGTTTGCTGTTTCAGTAAGTTGTCCTGTTGAATAGCTTCTCTAACTGTTAACATAAGAATAGCATTGTTGCATTAGTTTTCCCATACTTTGTCAACAGTTTGTGTGTATAATGTCTTACCCTTGAATACTTCAGGGTAAATTTTTCAACTGATAATTAAGCTATATTTATTAAGTATGTATTAAAAAAAATACATAGCTTGCATAAAATCTAACTTGTAACTTTGCAAAAGAAAGGTCCTGTCTTAGTGTTTAACTAGAATAAAATGCCTAGTGTCTGTACAAAAAATTCTATATGTTTCTTTCAGTAATAACTCCCAAAAGACTGAATAATGGTTTTGTTACTCTGTTTTTGCACTTAATGTGCTCCTGTTTATTTGCTGAAGGCATATGGAATTGCATATGAGCTGTGTGTTCTTTACTTGAAATGTTCAGCAGAGAATCAGATGAAAAGTTTTGGGGTTTTTTGTTGTAAGTCAAACCTCAAGGGCAAGAGCGTTTGCAATATGAACTTTGTGTGCAAATAATGTGCATGGTGAGAATTTCCTTTAAAGTGACATTAAGGATGGGATGAAGCAAAAGGGGATGCATGTATCCCTTATGATTTTTTGTTTTACTTGTAACTTCCTGTAATGCAGCTTGAACTAGGAAGATCCTTTCCTGCTTTTCTCAGAATGAGAAAAACAGAGGAGCTTTTGCTGCCTGAAGGTGCTTGCTTCTGATATGCACAGGAGAACTCTGAAGGAAATATATGATAACATAAGAAAATCATTTCCTTTTCAGAAAGTATATCCGAATGTGCTGGAACTAGTAAATTTTAAATTATCCCATTAAGTTTTAAAGGGCAAAAAGTTTTGCGCTTAGCTGGTGGTGATCCAAGCTAACAGATCAGTTCGTGGCTGTAAAAATTGAACCTAACTTCTGTATGGTCACTGAGGCAATAGGAGATTTTTCTTAACATGACTTTGTCGTAGTTTGTCTCATGAAAAAAATGATTTCTTAGAAATAATTGAACTGGTTTTTTTGCCTACCAGCAGCAACATTTGGTACTGCATCAATGAGCATGCCTGCAGGATTTGGAACGCCTGCCTCCTACAGTCTTCCTACTAGTTATAGCGGCAACTTCCAGCAGCCTACGTTCCCAACCCAGGCAGCTTTCCCTCAACAGACTGCTTTTGCTCAGCAGCCAAATGGTAGGTCTATACGTCTTAGGTGTTCTTGTTTAAATCAGACGTGTAGAGAAAATGATCTGCCTGTAAGTTAGCAATAATGGACTTGTATTCATTTCTATATGGAATTGATAATATTGATGAGGGGTTCCCACACTCTGTTTTGTCTCTGTAGTTGAACTTTTGTCATTTGGCTGTGTGCAGTGACACAGCTGAAATTTGACCATAATCTGATACTAAAAGGCTTTATAGGCTCAAAAGGTTTATATGCAAGAAGGATTGTTTTGTCGTCATTTTTGGAGTGTCTGCAACAGATTATAACACTTTTTCTAACTTCATAGAACCACAGGCAAAATAAAATTGGAAAGTACTTTCTCCCTAATTTAAATTATAAAATAGCATTGAAAAAAGTGCATATGTAGAAATTGGAAATTGATTTGTTCCAAACAGTTGGAAAAAAACCTCAAAAATGCCCAGCCATGTTGTTGGTTTTTTTACGTTTAAATATGATCAGGAATTTAAGATCAGCCCTCCTGATTGTGCAGTGCAGGCTTCCAATTATTTGTGTGTGGGAGCTGCTGCAAAGAGCTCTCTGAAGATTGGTTACTGCTATTAATATTTTTCACTTATCTTTCCAAGGAGCAGGGTTTGCTGCATTTGGACAGGCAAAGCCTGTAGTAACTCCTTTTGGACAAGTTGCAGCTGTTGGAGTATCTAGTAACCCTTTTATGGTAAGTGAGTTGTTGCATGATATTAATACCTTCCGTTCATCCGAAGAGGCATAATCTGTGACACTTTATTTAGAGACACACAAAGATACTTGTTTTGCTTCAGAAGGGGAGGCAGCATGTGAATCTTTTAAATGCAATTCAGTATTATGATGTCATGGCATTTGTAAGGCTGTTCAAATCAAAACAGAGGTATTTGTGTACCATGCTCTTACAGTAGTGTAACTTCAGAGAATCACCAAAAAAAGACTAACATAAACCAGAAACATTTCCTAATAGGTTATTTTCTTGTTTTGTGTATTCTGCATTTATGATTTGCAATATAGAGAAAAAAATCTTAAAGATTGTCTTATTTTTCTTTCATTTTCCCCCAGGCTGGTGCACCAACAGGACAATTTCCAACAGGAAGCTCATCAACCAATCCTTTCTTATAGCCTTATAGACACTTTACCCAAAAGAACTCTTATGTGGTCACATAACATCTCTGCGCCTCTTGCACTGTTGTCTTGTTTCACTGATATTAGCTTTAAACACAAAAGAAGTCTTTAAGGAGTAAAAATAAAAGCCTGCATTGTGTACCTTTCAAAATTAAAAAAAAACCAACAAACAACAACAAACCAAAACACAAACCCCAAGAAAATCAACCCCCCATGAGGTAATAACGTGCAAAACAGAGGGCTGTGGTAACATCCTTGAACCTGTGAACTGGCAGGTAAAAAGTAGCGGTATCATGTATATTAAAATTGGCTAATAAGTTATTGCAGATACCACATTCATTATGCTGCAGTACTGTACATATTTTTCTTAGAAAATAGCTATTTGTGCATATCAGTATTTGTAACTTTAACACATCGTTATGTGAAAAATGTTACTGGGAAATAGATCAGCCACTTTAAGGTGCTGTTGTATCTCTTGGAATGAATGAGCTACATCATTTTAACCATTGGTATTGGAAGTCATGAAGTTAAATTGAAGGTTTGTTCATTTCTCAAACTGTTTTCCTTTCCTAAGAGCTCTTCTATTTATACATGCCTAAATCTCTAATGTTAGAGGGATACCTGTCTGCATAATAAAGCTGATCATGTTTTGCTACAGTTTGCAGGTGAAAAAAAAAATAAATATTAGAAAAAAAAAATGTGTAGCATTATTTCTGTGCAGTAACATTTTATTGGGTTAAAATATTGTGAATCTTTATACATGAATGAGTTATCAAAAGCAATATGCTTAAAGGTGAGTTAAACTTAGAATTTTCACATGCCTCACTTGGAGATGTATGTTTCTCTGTGTCCTTGTGATTAAGCTTGCTGTTCTAGCTCAAGTGAAGTGACCTCTCAAACAGGAAAATGTTAAGTGAATGTGGATTGTTTTGACAGAATAGCTGTCTTGAAGGACACTGGAAGCACTGAGGAGAGTAGTTACTCCAGAAATGGTTAGCTGCAAAAGACATGCAATTATGGGTAGCTAATGACAGTCTCTGAACAAGACTTAGTTGTGATCAGAAGAGAGTATGTGTAACAGCAACCCAAAGTACCACAGATATAATAGTATTCTTATATATACATATATATATATATTAGTAAAACCTCTTGTGCAATATCAAGCAATTATTTGTTTTAATTTACTGGAATGTTTCCAGTCATACTAGAATGCAATTTGTAGAGGGGAAAGGGTGTCCAGCTTGTCTAATAAGAAGGTTCAAGAAAACTGCATCAAAGCAGTTGATGATGGTGTTTTAAACACAGGCATAACATGGCTTAAGTTCAAGTGTTAATACTGGAGCTAAGCAAATAATGCAAATATATTATAATGCATAAACTGTAAACTTAACCTGTTTCTGACCAACTGGAGAATAAAATTTTTTACAGCTTTCAAGATAACTGGAACAAATAAGTAGGATTCTGTTGAATGATTTTTGGAAAAAAAAGAAAAAAAATGTGCTGAGCCCATTTGAGACAAATGTGAAAATTCTTGAAGGTAAGACATTTCGATCTTAATTCATTTCTAGATGAGCTGAAAAACTTGACCACTGCTTGTAAAAACATTCTTACATCAGTGCTTTTGACTTCCTTTGCCTGCCTATGGGCAGATCCCAAAGCAGGGGACAGGCAGCTTATCCAACAAACTGCTTATAGTGTTGTACATTTCTCACTTAAATGTCTAGATTTGTCCTGTTGCTGTATTTAAATTTAAAACAGACTTTTGAAGCCCATTGTTTCCTTCTGATGAGGACTGCTGGCTAGAGTATGGTGTGTGGCTTAATGCCCAAGACCCTCTAGGAAATTACTGAACAAAAGCCCAGCAATTGAGGGGTTCCTGGATGTTAGTGATGCCCTTGCTTGCAACAGCTTTTTAGCATAGTATAAATAGCTGTAGTTCTTCCCTGATGGTGACCTTACCTGTCTTAGGACAGTAACACATAAATGCAGTAGAGTCTGGGGAACTGCAAGGGTTCATAAGGATTTGTGGAATGCTTAGAGATGCTTATTGCAGGGAACTGGACCACATAACCATCAAGAAGATGAGAAACAGCGTTGTGGAAGAGAAACAATCCTGTGCTCCCTTCACCTAAACTGATGTAAATTAAGCTTTGGCAAGGGCTAATGAGATTGGCATCTATTGGAATTGTGCAGTAATAAGATTCATTTGGATCAGCAAAGAGATGCTGAAATTGATTTAAGTATACAAGGCATGTAGTTTTAGACCATTAAACCACATGTTTAGCATATGTTCACTAATTTTAAGTTTGTCAAGCTTCTCACAAGTGGCTGAAGATGTATTGTTTTGAGTCTCCTTTATATCAAGCAGAATCTTCATCCATTATTATGAATGTATTACTTTGGAAGCCTCTGCAGTTGTTCACACAGTTGCTCATTCAGCTGGCATAGTTGCCAAAAAGCTCTAGTTCACTAGCTTTTCAATATCCTCTTCTGCTTTGGCATTAAAGCACTTCACTTGATAACTGTAGCCCTCGTATACAGAAATTTGGAGACCTGCTGGACTGATAATTTTTATTCCTAATATGTCAGCTCTTATGTGTGTAAGAAGATGCTGAAAGAGGTACATTCTGTGTTCTATAAGGCAGATGTGATGCCCAGTTTCTGCAGTTCAGTTATTTAATGGCTTCAAACCCTCAAGCACAGTGTTGAAACAAATGCTGAGGCAAGAAATTTTGAAAAACGACCAAATTTAGTTGGAATTCCGCAACTATAAATGTTATACAAGTATTCTGCTCTACTGAAGGGAAAGCTTACTGGCGCATAAAGACAAGCTGAAGGAGCTTTTAAAAGCATATTTTAAGAAGAATTTATGGCCTTTACTTTCTTGTGAGCTGAACTGGGGGAAACACTATTTACTTCTGACACTCAGCAGATCTGTTAATTCTGGTAAAGAAACATAATGGAATTTGCTGCTGTCTTTTATAGCGGACTCCAAAGTGGACAGTAGTGAACACAGTTGAAAGAATATGCCCTGACTAGCTTTACTTATATCTAAACTTTAAGTGGTGTGATTTAAGTAAGACTAATGTATAGAAATAGTGTCTCCCCATTGATTAAAAATAATCTAGTTTAGGAGGTTTTTTTACTTTCAGACATAAGTTTGTCTGAAACTGCTGTTTCAGACATAATGCATATGCTTATCAATTCAGACACAGAAGGAATGTTAGTGTGTTTTATTTGTATCTCTTCAACCAATTCAGGTTGGTATCAAGAGATACCAATAGGTCTTGTGCCTATAGCTAAATTGCCTTTAATTGAAATACTCAGTAGAAGTAACAGTTCAAAGGGTGTATCATATAAGCTCTTCTGTTGTAAGGTTCAGGCATCTGTTGGCACTTGCTTGTTGTGTTTATTGAGCAGTAATAGAAGTTTTGGGGTGAGATTAAATTTGAGTTGAAATAGAAGATTGTTTAAAGGTTGTTCAGTATTGGAATTTCTGGTGAAGAGAACTGGTAAAATGCATCATCCTATTGACAAAGCTCTTTATGCTGTTGGCTTATAAACAGCCTGTTTTACCACTGACCAGTCTTGCTTGACTGAGTGTTGTTTCTCCTGCACTGTTCAGGTGGTGCAGCAGCCTTTGCACTGTTGCTTGCAGCTGTTCTTTTTGTTTCCCTTGTTAGTGACTAGAGCTTTCAGCAGCCACACTGGTATTTCTGTGGTTGATGGAGATGATGGTGTATATGCTTCGGATCAAGAAGATTCCAGCTATGAATGTAAAGTAGCTGCCATAAATGAGAAACTGAGAAAGGGAGGTGGGGAAGAAGGAGGAGAGGAGAGTCACTTAACAGCAAAAGTAGTTTTTAAAAAGTGTCCCTCTACTGCTGCTTTCCCTTTCCTGTCACCCATACCCCAGGATGATCCCATATTGAAAGGATTCAAGAAGTCTGGCTGCTTGACTTCGTAGTGTTGGAAATCTCTGGTTGTGAAAGGAGGGGGAGAGAATGTTCTGCTACAAAGTGCTTCCTCTCTCCACCTCAGTCAGGGAGGAGGACAGGTGTTTTGCACTTTCTGACTTGTCTGAAAAGATGAAAGCTAGAGACTTGGAGTTCATTCAGTATGTAAATTGAAACTTAAATTTAGAACTTTTATGGGGAATAATTAATTAGTTTATTTTCAAAATTACAGTAACTTAAAGATGCATCAAATTATACAACTTAGAACTGCCAAAGTATATACTCATAGGTTGTCTTTCAGCTTGCTTCCTGGTTCTGTTTAGGGTATTTTGACAAACTTGAGAATAGTAAGCCTTTAAATAAGAAAAAAAAGCTTTTTTTATTGTATGGGTGAGTAATAGGTGGTGGTCTTTCCCTTCAGCTCTATGAAAATATTAAAATTATTACAGAAATGCAAAATTGAAAGGACTAGAGGACAAGTAGGTTGTAGTAGCTACTTGCCAATTCCACTTTAAATGAGCCTGTTTTTCAAGTGAGTAACTGTCCCGAGTTAGCCCATTACCTAGCATCTTCCCAAAGGCTAATCTTAGAGTAGAACCCTCTTTTGGGGGCTAGTAGTGGAACTAAGAGCAGTGTGAGTAATGCAGCTTACCTGGGTGCTGATATCCAGTCCTAGACCTCTTGAATCTACTACAACAACAGTTAAAATTGTCTGAATCACCAATGCAACGAAGTTGTTGAAGCCAAACATCAAAGCATAACGCTCCATGCTTAGATTGACAGCAATCTGAAACCTGGAAACAAATGTACAGGTTAACTAAACTATAGAGAACATGGACACTTGCATAGGATAAAGTCTCTCCAGTCTTGGCTATTAAACTACAACAGCTTCATTTTGGCAGAAATCCCATGTTTTCCTGACTTTGGCACGTTAATACATCCTACTTCTCTCTTACTTGAGTAGTTATTTTTGCTGAACAAAGGCTTGTGTGTGTTCATTTGACCATTTAGATAATACTTGTATATAGATCATTGAACAGCTAAATGCAGAATAAGGTAGCTTCTGGCTTGGAGTAATGTAGTGGTTAGGTCATGTAATTTTAAGCATAGTTTTATATAAGCTAGAAATAATTTGCTGCTGTTATGACCTATTAACACATTTTATTTCTAGGAAAACTTTACTGAAAGTTTTGATAATTTTTCAAATGTGACACTTAGTGATTTAAATCCATTTAGTTAGAAGAGTTGTGTGTTATACTTACGTTGCTATTGTTATAAGGAGCATATAGCATGCTTTAAATGCAAGGTAACCAGCATAGCATGCCCAGATGTTGTCTGTAAAGTGTATGAGAAACAGAGAACCAGCATCCATTGCAGAGAAAACTCCCAAAGCCAGTTCTCCAGAAAGATCCCAGTTCACTTTGACATATCCAACTACCATAGATGTTGCTGAACCTAAAATTTTTAAAATAATAATTAAAATTATGAAGCACTTAGCATTCTTATCTGGAGCCATTGCAGAACTGTGTAAATGGATCACACAAGGAGCTCATGAGACTGTCATGGCCACAATGGGCTTTGATAATGGTGTGGATTATATTTTGTTAGTGGTGTGGGAGTCTTCTGTTGGGGATTTTTTTTTTTTCCTTAGAGTCTTTACAGACTGAAGTATTCTGAGAAAGTGCCTCATGCCTAAGGCTGGAGGAGGCAACAATGTACAGTTATCCAACTATGTGTGTTGGGTTTTTTAATGTTTCTTTAAGCACCAAGGCTCCTGTAGGTTTGTAAAAGCTCTTTGAAACTCAATATGCTGAGGTTAGTTGCTCAAAGGCAAAGAGAATCATAGAATCATAGAATCATAGAATCCTAGGGGTTGGAAGGGACCTCGAAAGATCATCTAGTCCAACCCCCCCGCCAGAGCAGGGTCACCTAGAGTACATCACACAGGAAGGCGTCCAGGCGGGTTTTGAATGTCTCCAGCGAAGGAGACTCCACAACCTCTCTGGGCAGCCTGTTCCAGTGCTCTGTCACTCTTACAGTAAAAAAATTTTTCCTGATATTCATCTTAAACCTCCTATGCTCCAATGTCTGGTCCAAGCAGGTTATACAGCAGAGAGCTGTTGGAGTCCAGAGAGTACCAGTGGCCCAGCTGTTTCCAGGCAGGCTCACACACTGCTGCAAAATTGGGACTTCATATGCTGGTTGCATGTGCTCTTCATCAAAATTCAAAAAGTCATAACAGGCCTATCGTTTTGGTCTATCACTGCTCTAACCAGAGGTTCCTAGTACTGCCAGTGCTTTCTGCACCCAGAATAGTGTCAAGTGCCAGAGGGTGTAAAAGCAAGAAAATACCGTTTTGGATTAACTTCAGCAAAATGTGTTTTCATGCTGATGGCAGGGAGGAAGAGTAAACAGAGTTCCCTGTAGAAATGTGAGATAAAGCTCCTGGTGTGAAGGAGGTGACGTAGCTGTGTAAATGTCAGCTTAAAAATGAGGCTCCATTGGTACTGCACAGCTATTCAAATGAAGAAGTTGCACTTTATCCAGATGTCTTCTGTTCTGTGGCCAAAGAGGAATGTCATTTGGATGGACCAAGTAACTAATGAGAATCAGAACAGCTGAGGTCGGAATAGCTCTCTGGAGGTCACCTAGCCCTTCTAAAAGCAGGGTCAGCTAGAGCGAGCTGCTCAGGATGGTGTCTAGATTTTGAAAATCCCCAGGAATGGAGAGTCCACACCTCTGGCCAGCTTGTTCCAGTGTTAAGTCATCCTTAGAGTACAAATATTCTTGTATGTTTAAGTGGAACTTTGTTCACGATTGTGCTCCTTGCCTCCTGTCCTGTCACTGGGCATCGCTGGGAAGGGTCTGGCTTTGCCATCTTTACTCCTCCCCTTCAAGTATTAAGAAGATCCCTTGTTCTCTCAAGGCTAAACAATTACAACTCTTTCAACCTCTCCTTGTATGTTACATCCAGAGGCAAACTTGTTGATCAGGATACAGATGCAGGCAGAGAGTCTTTGTTCAGGAATACTCATCCTGAATTTATCTTTAATCTGCTGTCTCAACACACTATCTAGAGCAATGTATCTGTTAATATGTGCTTTTAATTTTTAAGCCACCTAACTTCAGGTGTACTTCAGGAAGGAACAGGCAAGGTGTCATTGCACAGGGTTTTTGAACTGCTTTCTTACAGTTAAATTCATGTGAATTAAACTCTTAAAACGCTTTGGTGGAATGAGGCTCTCTGAACAAGAGCTTATCAATACATATTTTCTTAAGATTATTTTTGAAGACCCCACTGATGAAGTTGTATGATGAAAGCACTCTTTGTGCCCTATATGTTTTGGAGGCTGTTGCTGTTGACCTTGGTCCCCATAGGAAATAAGCAGAAAGGCACCAAAGAATTCGTGAAATTGCTGAAGAATTTTATCACTACAGGGTGGCCTAGAAGTAGTTGGTAGTGATCTTACCTAAAAAAGTTGCTATTGCTTCAACAGCTCCATTGTACACTGCAGAGCTGTGAGAGGGGGCTCTGAAGTCCCACAGCACTTGGATGTAGTTCAGAACCTGGTTAAAGCCTGCTGTAGCCAGAGCCCACCAGAGGGACCAGTAGAGAAGTTTCCTAGAGCTGTAGCAGTCCCTCAGGTCCTGGCTCAGCTGCACCAGCACTCTGAGCACACCATTCTGGGGCTGGGCACGACCTGCCTGCTGTTCAGGTGTGGGTTCCCTGCCAGCAGATCCAGAGCCCTTGTCCTCTGGGCAGCTTGAGGGCCGGTGGGAGCTGACTGTAGCCACGACTTGATCTGGTCCTGGCAGAGCTACTGGGACGTCTTTCCTGTGGAAGAACATGCTCTTCTGGGGCATTGGGAGGAAAAAGGAAGCCACAAATGCCAGGGACACGGAAGCCAAAGTGATGGCGTTGAGGTGAAAGTAGGATACATCTGCTAAGGAAACCAGCAGCTGCCCCAGCACGGCGGCAAGGGTGGCTGCAGCCAGGGTGATGCTTCTGCAGTAGCTCGTCACTCTCTGATAGCGATCGGTGCTGACGACGCTGTAGATGTAGGCGTAATAGGCGACCTCGGCGGCTGTCGCCATCCCGTAGAAGAATTCCACCATCTGCATGGCCAGCACCCCTTGTGCAAAGAGCAGCAGGAGCCAGGTGGCGATGAAGCTGATGCCCTGGAGGAGGAGGATGGGCTTGTAGCGCAGGTAGTCCGTGATCAGGAAGACTGGGAAAAGGAGTGCGAGGTAGGAGTATGTCCACACTGGGAAAATCTGGTTGGTAACCTAGAAGAGAATAAAAGAGGAAATAATTTCCTAAAAATACATTTTAAATGTTGAGTTTGAAGCTTTTTTGATTATGGTATTGAAGGAACGTAGTTGCGGTGACAGGAAACATTGAGTTATGTGACTTGTGCAGACTTTTAACTGTCTTAAATTGTGCAACTGTAAATGTAGACCTTGAGAGGCAACAATAGTGATGCAGGGCTGCAGTACCTAAACAGGTGGTTTGGCTTAACCAATAATTCTAGTAAAGGCCTATGAATAAGGTGGATTTTGATGTGCAGCTTTTCAAAGCAGTTATAACAGCGTTTGTGTCAGAGGAAGTTGTCTAGCATCAAATCCTGTTCCCCACAGTAGCTGAAAATGAATGCCTATTTTAGTTTTACATCAGTCATTGTTTACTCTGGTCAACTCCTTTTTTAGAAAAAAATGCATAAGCCTTTTATGGGGGAACTGAAACTGCACATACTGTGTAGCTGTTTACGCTATTTCCACCTTCTCGGTGTTCTTCAAATTTGATGTGCAAGAACTAAGGAAGTCTTTGATGGAGCAGTATTTCTTTAAGTTTCAGTTGGCCTTCAAAGCAGAGATGCTGTGAAAATAAATCCTTCTCTTTTTCCAAAACTGATCTGCATTCAGATTGCGAGGTGCTGTTTGCTATGGCTCAGTGCTTGACCAGGAAGATTGACAATAGCTGCAGTGGGGTTATTGCCTCCTTGTAGATACACTGATAGGAAAAGTTCACTTTGTGATGTGCAGGTTGCCTGTTTTGGGGAGGTCTTATCCAGTAATTGCTGGAGCTGCTCGGGTATCCATTCATGAATATCCACTCATCCATCCATTCTCTGCTTAAGCAGTTGGGCTACAGAGGAATTTTTTCAAATACTGAAGGAACAATAGTAGCTGGTTATCTTTTTACTTCTGAACTGGTACTGGAGTGAGTTGTATGGTAAGAAGCAGGTTCACTACATCTTTTTTGGGTGACTACTTTTGTTTCTCTGAACTTTAATTTGAATTTTTAAGTGTTTGACTGAAAGTAATGGAATTAGCTTACCAGAGGGGAGTTTGGCTGAAAGAGCCAGTATCTGTACTACACTTATTTTTGAGTTCAGAATTCTTGCTGAGCTCAGAATTAAGGCATCCTGTCATGCCATTTGTGCATTTAATGTAAGAAAGAAAATTACCCCTTGTGGTTAAAAAATAAAGGGAGAAAAGAACCCCAACAACCCAAGCCATGAACACCAGTTTTCAGAAGAAATCTTGGATTCACACTCAACTAGCAGATTCTGCCTGAACATTTGCTACTGCACGTCAGGAATGACTTCTCCCTATTAGCTGTATACGGGTGTACCAAGCTTGTCTTCTAATTATACCATTGGCTCTGTGACTCAGCCACTTGTTAGCGATGGCCCCTTTTCTTGGGAAGTGTAGTCCTGAAGCGGCCAGTGCTGAACAGGGGAGCAGAGCAAGGACCTTACAGTGCAGGCTTTTGTAAAAAAAATAAACGAAACCAAAACATTTTTGCTTGTGAATGTCACCTCCAGAGGGTAGTGAATGCATAAAACAATCTTGTAGTGTAGGTAATATTCTAACAGCTAATATTCTAACAGCTCATAAGGGGAAGTCTGCTTGGTTTTCTTATGACTGGCAATCACTGTGTCACTGTCAGTGTAGTCAATTCCACAATAAGTATAAATAAATCTGAGTGTTTCTCCTCCTCTGGGCTTCCAGGTGGGGAGAGGAGCTGGCTGACCTGATTTTGCTGAAAGTATTAATTTCTGAAACAACCATCAAAGTAGTTTCCAAGTCCTAAGGATGTAGGGACTTTAAACGTTTGACCTTCTGCAAAAGAGGTGAGTCCTTACTCTTTTTGAGAAGCATCTTAAATGTGAGTTTCTAGATACAATACACCGGTGTATTGAACACTTTATCCCTCAGTTATTGCTGTAAGACTTAGCGCTTTAAGCATTCTAATTATTACTTAAGAGAATAGTTACATACCTCTTCAGTTGTTAGGTTTTTGTCTGGTCCAATCAGATAAGGAGTAAGAAAAGATTCTGATGGCCTCATTGTGGAGAAAAATCCATTTGCACAGATGATCAGTGTGGGATAAATCCAGCTGTGGCCTGTGGCTCCCTTCCAGCAATCCATAGCCTGCCTAAAAAAAAAAAAAGGTACTGAAGAAATGAGCACACCAGGAATTTATAAAGATGCTCTTCACAGTTGGCAAAAATTCATTTGTAAGTTTACTTTTTAACTAGCTTTACTCCAGCAAACGTTCCTTTCATTAAAGCTGCCAGTGATCACAGAAGCAGCTTGTAAATGAACAACTTGGATCAAGGAGTGTAATGGTGGTAAACTCCAGCCTCTGTCTGTCAAAGGTTGTTCTTAGTGACGTACTTAGACTGAGTGAGTGTTTCATAGTGGAAGGATAAAGTTCCATTACAGTCTTATTTCTGAATAAATGAGGGAGCAAACTGAGATTAAAGCTCATTCTCAGCATGCACAAGGAGGCTTTTTTTCTGTTGTTTTGCAGCTTGAGAGCCAGGTGGAAGATAGAGGCACTGTCTTTGTTGCAGACAATACAAGCTACCAGCCAGCTGTTGCATTAAGGGGCAAAGTAACTTGGCAGAAAATAACCCCCCTTGTGTTCTGGCTTGTCCTCAGATACCAGAGGAGTGGGGGGTGGCTGGGCTGAGATTCAGAGCGATGCCCAGTTTGGCATGAATGGTCCAGTCACAACCAATGCCTCTGCTGGGCTCTCACCATTCGAGGTGCGTTAATGTCGCACTGTCCATCCAGCAGTGTCCTGGGAACACTCTTGGGAATTTGGTCATGTTCAAGAGCTCTCATGGCCAAACTAATGAACAGTGTAATTTATTAAAGGTATCAGATGTGCCTCTGATTTTTTCCACAGTACCTTTGAATTGGGTTGTTGCCACGGAGCATGGCCATGGTGTCTCCACTCTGCTCCACCCTCACATGCAATTGCTCCTAGAGTTAGCACTGTTCCCCTGATGTTGCTATCATCTGGTGCTGCCTAGGAAATTGCCATGGTACAGACTTGTTGTACATTAGCTGCATTGCAACCTGCCTCCATGTTGTCTTTTCCTTAAAATGTGAATATAAGTTTAATTTCTAAGTCACCTCCAGCAATTATTCCACATACTGTTCCTGGAAAACAAGTGAAACAAGAGTGTTCTGAAACTATAAAAGAATGAAAACAAAGCACTGACTAATGTTTAATTGAGCTATTACAAGATACTTGCTTTAAATTGTTGAATTCAGTTTTCCTGTAGGCACTTTATCAAGTGTTTCTGCTTGTACTGTGACATTATACTTATTAGAATTTGGCATAAACAGTATGTTATTAAGTATTTCTATAACCTCAGAGGAAAATTATCAAAACCAACCCTAACCTTGAAACTTGACTTCAAATGATTGCCTCTATCATCTTACTCTTGTAAGTCGTTGTATCTATATATAAAAAACAGCCTGTACAATCCTTAACTCTTTATATCTGCTTTAAAATCATTTACTATCTGTTATCTTTTCAAAATACAAAGATTAAACTCTGGACTGATAATGACATCAGCATAAATACTGCATCCCTTCCTGATGCACCGAGCAAGTGAGTGGCCAGCACACTTCCAAATAACTCCGAAGGTAATAAATTACCTGTGTCCATGGTGCATTTCCTCTGGGTTATGAGCAGTTTCCTCCTGGGAAGACTTTTCTTATAGAAGTCAGAAACCAGTCTTCAGAGTTGGAGGTAGAAAGAAGTAACTTTGCCTTTCTGTTTCCTAAAAGTTATTTCTAAACTTGATAAAATGTTAACAGAATATAAATAAGTAACAGTGATAATTCATCAGAGCTCTTATTGCTTGCAGGACCTGTCCATGGGGATTGCCAGGGAAGCTTTCTCCTTTACAGGTTTTGTCAGCAAGCTGAGTTCTAATTTTAAGATAAAGCTTAAAGACTTGCAGGAGCTAATGATTAATAGAAACTGACATGGCAAGAAAGCAATCTCGTGATTGCATTTTTGTGTTAATAAATACCTTTACAAGCTCTGGTCTCCAATTCACAGATAAGGCACAGCACGGCTTCAGAGGAATGCTGCTGCTTTGCTTTACTTTGCCCTATTTTATTTTTTTTTTTTTAGACTGGATTTCCTATGTCTTCCAAGGCTCCTCAGAGGAGGGAGTTGACCCTGCAGTTGGTGGGATGCATGGGCACAGTGGGAGTAAACTCTGTGGCACTGGCAGGAGGTGCACACATGCTATCTGGAGCAGCTCTGAGAGCTGGGCAGAGCCTGGTCTTTTTCCACAGGTATGGAAACTTCTCGCACTGTTCTGTTGTGTGGTGCAGGCAAGTGTTCAGAGAAGCCAGGCTTGCTACTGCCTCCATGTTTTATTCTCTTTTCTTCACCAATGGCTTCTGAGAAGGGAAAAGAACCAGGGGGAAGATGCTGCTGGGTAGGTCTGCTGGCCTGCTGGAAGGTGCCTGCTGACTGGCATGTCTGGTAAACCAGACAGTGCTTGATTTAATACCTTCCTGCTGTATAAACAAACATACAATTTGTTTGCTGCCTTGTTGGCCAGAGCTGGCCTTATCAGCTCACTCTACTGTATCTTCATGGAAGACTTGTTCCACAAACCACAAATGTTTCAAAAGCAGCTAGTGGTGTAGTTAGATGCAGTTGTAGCTATGAGGAGCAACGTGCTTAGCTCTGGGTTTTCCTACTTAGGTGGAATCCTTTGGCATGCTGGGAGGAAGATAAATACTTAATACTAAAAGCTGCAAAGAGGTGGGTTTGTTCAGTTTCCTTTTTCTGCAGACCCAGAGAGCCTGTGGTTCCAGCCTTGCCCATAACCTGCCAAGCCTTAACTATCTCCTCTCCAAAGAGTGTGTGCCTGTGTCTATGAACAAACAGGTGGATGTGTGCATCTTACTGTTTTGGATGAAGTCTCTAACTGGTTGCTGGGCTAATACCAACTTGCAGCTGAAGGCCCAGGGTAATGGAAAGTCTTGTCCTTCTTCTGCCGTTGTTTCTGCCTCCAATGTCTTATGTCCTTACTAACACTGCTAAGAGCTGCCCTCCTCTCTTCCTATTCCTTGCTCTAGGCCCCCTAGCCCTTCCCCAAATGCTTCCCCAGCTGCCAAGCTAAGAATTGTTCTTTTGGAAACTTGAGAGAGTAAGATTTTATTTATGTTTTAATTTTCCAAGATCACATTCTCTACAGTTGCAAACCAAATACATTGTCTGGTTGGTCCCTTTGCTCCTTGGTGGCATTCTATATGCACAGAAGGCAGTGAGCTCTGACCAGAACAGAAGAATTTTATTATTTCTACCAGTTTTTCTAGCTCATTTCCTGCAGTGTACCACTGCCATTATTTTTTTAATAGCATAAAGTGTCATGTTGGTGATTCCTTTCCTTTTGCCAGATGCAAAAAAATACTTGTTAAATTTCTGTACCAAGCACAGAGACCATGGAGCTGGAAATAGCAAGTTCCTCGTTTTCAATTAGACATAAATTTTGAGCTAGCTTCCAGGCCATAACTTGCATCTAATTCTTCCAATAAATTCTTCAAAAGAATATTCCTTCTCATGAGGAAAAGTACCACAAAATAGTACTCGCTCTCTTGGACTTTGTTCCAGTTTCTTCAGGCAGGAATATTGTGCCTTCTGTTCTACAGCAATAAAATAGACCGCTTAGTGGAGATGAAGTACATCTGCTTTTACAACTGCATTGGTTATGCTGCTCTGCTTAGAGCCAGTTTACAACAGGGAATGTCCACACAATGTACAACAGTAAACAAAAAGCCTAGAAAATTATCTGGGTTCATTTGGTAAATTCCCACTGATTCATCTTGTGACTTGAAACTAATTTGCTTCTCTCCTGCCAGCTCTGCTCTGCCTCTGGGCAGTTTGTCCAGTTGCAGTATGTGACAATGGTATGAAAAGCACATATGTCTGCACAAATGAGAGCTTGTGTCTAAAGGAAAAATATTATTCTGTAAATGTTTTATATTTTTATTAGTTAGAAGTAGATATTGGAAGCAAGAAGCAAACAGCAGTACAGAAATAGCTTTAAAATATGGATATGATTTATATTAAATTAAGCATTCACTATGCAAACTCATTTATAGTATTTTTTCTTCTGTACTAACTGTCCTTTGCACTGAACTCAATGAGCCACAGAACTTGAAGCTTCTTGATAAATTCTGAGGTGCTGACCCTGCTAAATCTTTGGCCAAGATCAGTGGACCTCCTCATTTGGCACTCAAAAGCACACATGATGCTAAGTTTTTGTTTCAGTTCTTCTTCTGTGTATTTGTGCTAATCTGGAATTTGCCTGTGCAGAATTAGTCAGATTTCTCCAAAATTCTCTGCTCTTGGTCCATACTACTCACTCCCTTTGATATCTATTTCTTTTTGTCTTGAAACAGGAAGACACTCAGTCCTGAATTTAATTTTACTGGATGCACAGGGAAAGGAGTGGAGTTTTTCCTTTTTATTTTGACTTTGAAGTTTTTCCTTTCTGGGCTGAGCTTGTGTGGACTCTGGGTACAGTGTTTAGGTTTCACATTTCAAATGTGGGCTTAGCAACAGTTGTGGCTTGGTAGTGTTTCAATGAATCTTCTCAGATGAGTTGTGCAAACCCTGCTTTTCTGCATCGTGGTGTGCAGAAGGCCCACATCAGATGTGGGCTTTTAAATTAGAAGGGAGGGGTCTGCCACTGAATCACCTGTAGTTAGTATGAAAGAATATCATGATGCAAATGCAATCCTTCTTCCCTGGTACGTAAGGAGGTATGTGCAAAGGGGGTAGTAGACCCTTCACCCATGTGCATGAACAGATGTGCATGGAGCAGCTGGACAGCACCACATACAGGAGCTAGAACCAGCACGGCAGGCGAACTCGGATCTTTGCCTTTGAGCACAGTGGGATGCTGAGGTGCTTGCTCTGTTCTTGCACACAGACAACTGTTGTTAAGCTATTTATAGGTGAGTAAGTAAGAATCTGAAGCAACTTATCTTTTCTTCTTGGCACAGTGCCATTGTGGTGATCTCTTGTGGCATATGTTGTAACAAAGTGCTGGGATGATTCAGCATATTTTTTTCAGGGCTGTGTAGAACTTCTCATCTTGCTCTGCTGTTCCCTGTGTGCTGCAATAGGCGCTCTTCTCCCACAAGGGCCTGGGCACGTGAGCCTGTCTCCCTGACTCCTACAGCCGTGTCATATAGCCAGCTGCAATCTGCCCTTTGGATTTGTCTTCAGCATGGTTCAGATGCTCTTTGCAAGATCTTGCTTTTTTTCTTTTGCATTTGCTTGACACAAGCATGCAAATGCTTCTGGTCAAGAAGATCCCAGCTATGACTGCAAAGTAGCTGCTGTAAATTAAGAACTGGGAGAAGGAGAGAAAAAGGCAGAGGAATCAGTGAAAAACACTTTAGGGAAATGTTGCTTCTTCTGGAGATGACAGGCATTCTATGGTTTTGTTTATCAGTGTTCTGGCACAGCTTCTCTATATTCAAGTTCTTGCTTTTTAATTAAGCAAAATCTTAGCTTTTCCAGCAAACAGCAGATCTTTGAAGAATGAAGAACCACCCCTCACTTCCAATCCTTAGGCCTCTTAATAAATATGAGAGGGGCAGGGATAGAACAGGATTTATTTAATTTTTTTCCTACCAGTGCAAAATGTAGAAGTAGCTTCCTTACCCACGTAGTCATGAATAATGTAAGTGAGGAGTCTGAGTGGGGCATTTTTTGCTCTTACTTGCACATTTCATTACTGTCATCAAACTGGCTCACAAATAAACCATGACTTTGTTTCAATGTTCCAGCAACAGTGGCAAGCCTATTTATGAAGTCCTACATGTCCTGTCCTTAATTTTAAAGTTTTAATTTTTAGTGTTTAATTCCATCACTAATATTTTAAAGTAACTTTCATCTTCTCTGTGCAGAATACCTAAAAGCTTTGGTCATCTTCAAATCCATGGGAGTAGGAAGCTGACCCAGCTGAGATCCCATCTGAGAAAATGCAGAAGTCAGCACATTTCAGTTGACTCCAACATTAGTAGAACTGGGTTGACCAAAGTCAGGAGCACTGTGACATAGGATACCATGCCCTAAATTAAGTGCCCAAAATATGGGCAGAAAACTGTTAAGAGACCATGTTTGCTGTAATTAGAAGGTGAGTCACTTGAGCTGATAAAACTCCAATAATCCAAGCTGTCTCTCATGGTCTTTAACTCCGCTAATGTTGATCCTGCGCCTGAATTTTTAGTCAGAGAGGGTCTTATTTACTGTCCTATTAATTAACAAAAGCTGTCCAGATAGCAGGGCCCAACTATTTATTTTCTGGTGTATCTGCCTTTAAAAGGTCAAAGATCAGCATCTGTAATCCTAAATGCTGCACTAAAAGACAAAAGGGAGGAATGATGGCTGACACAAGGGAAGAGCAAGGTGTCCAGATTTCTGTAGAGGAAAGAGGGAATTAGATTGTCCTTTGGCATTGCAATTTCTTTATTGGCAAACTCTGAAGATGAGTTGGCTAAACAGTAAATGGGAAGTAAGTTAGCACTTACCTGAGTCACTATGTCTAGTCCTAGGCCTTTTGAATCCACAACCACTGCTGTAAGAATGGTCTGAATCCCCAGTGCAACAAAGTTGTTGAATCCGAACATCAAGGCGTAGCGCTCCATGCTCAGACTGACCGCAATCTGGAACCTAGGGTGAGATGGCAGGGCACTTACTTCATGCTGGGTGGAAAGTTGTTCTTCTCACTTTAGGCAATGAAGAGAAACAGTTCATGCAGATTATATATTTCTGAACAAGATCTTGACTACCATAGTGTATTTTGATGGTTTTATACTTGCCTGAGTTGCTTTTCCAAACCACGTTCTCAGGTGATCTGCTTTGTCCAGTTGGGAATCAGATCTCTTTAATCCTTTTGCTTCTTCTCTGCCTTCAGACTGTGCCAGACAGGTTGTGAAGTCTCCACAGAGGCTTTGAAAGACATGGCCAGACAGAACCATGACCTGATCTGGCACTGAAGGGAGTTCTGTCTTGGCTGGGACATCAGAATAGAAGATCACCCTGAGTATCTTCTAACCAGCTTTTCTATGATGATGTGAATCACCTGCTTTGCAGCCTGACAATGGAAGCAGCATACCACTCACTTCTGTCAAGAGCCTGTAGATTTGCCTTGCCAATATAATTTTTGGCAATAATCAGAACTTCTTCTCCTTGCAACATTTGCCTCCAAAGTTTCTATCTGAACAAATGTACATTAGTCCTGCAACACCTTTTTAGTTGATTTTTATCAGGGCTTTTTGTGCAAGGTTCTACTTTTTTTTTTTTTAATATGTTGAAGTAGTCCCACTGTGATCCACCATAAAGCAGTAACAATTCACCAAAATTATAACAGGATTTTCTTGGCTTCATTCAAGGTAGGTATCATTTTGTACTGCATTATCGTTTTAGCAGTTTTTTGAAATAGTATCTAAATAATTTTGGGGTTTGACAGAAATTTGTTAGTGTAGTGTGGTATGTCTAAAGACAACCCAATCAGTAAATTAAATGAAGTATAATAACATGTTTTACATATATAACACAGATTATATATTTACTATTTATATTTTTATTTTTCTATTTCTGACAACAGAATAGCTTGGTCTCCTAAGAGATCTTGTCTGAGTTTATATGTTTTCTTTTATTCCTTGTTTATTTCATAGTATCATTAAGGATTATATGTATAAAGTTATGCAAGGGAATAGTCTATGCCAGATCTTGTCTTGCACTCATGCAATTCATACCTTGCTAACAAGTGTATCAGCAAGGTGGTCTACATAAAAGGGGATCTTAAAGGATGGTTGTCTGTGCATGCTTGTTCCTCTTGTTCATTTGGCATCTTCTGTGCCAAGAAGAAGGGAAATAGCTTACATGTTTTGCTGTTACTGTTGTCTTTAGTTTAACTTCTGCCTAGGTATATGTTAGTGTCTTTTTGATAATTTTCCTTTTGTGGTTGTAAGAATTAAAACATTTGTTGTTTACATTTAAGTCTTTACCTAAACAGTTATGTCTTGCATTAGATCAGCTACCCCTGAGTAAAAGGAGGAATGCCCAAACTTAAAAGTATTGTTGGTATTTTGTGCATAAAAGTAGCACTATAAGGGTTTATACTTACGTTGCTATTGTTATGAGGAGCATATAACATGCTTTGAAAGTGAGATAACTGGCGTAACATGCCCAGACATTGGCAGTAAAGTACATGAGAAATAGAAAACCAGCATCTATTGCAGAGAAGATCCCTAAAGCCAGTTCTCCAAAAAGGTCCCAGTTAATTTTCATGTATTGCACTACAAAAGCTGTTACCGAGCCTACAAAAGAGAAAAAAACATGTCAATACCACACCTGTTTTATAGCCTGTATCACCAAATCTTGCCACTCTTACATGCTGAAAGGTGATGCTGTAAAATCAAGCAGAGTAGTACTGAAGTGTTTTGAAAGCATTTCTAATCATTTCTGAAGCTGTGCAGATGACTGGTCATTTTTAGACAACTGCATAAATCGAGTCTGGCATTCCTTTCTGAACGTTTTATTCCAGTTCACAGGATATACTGCAGAAGGATTCATTATTTAGCTGTCTATACCCAGCATGTGTCTCTAGGGAGAGAATTAGGGGCATGGTTTGGACCTCAAGAACAGTTCTTCCTGCTACTACTAGCTGACTTTATAGCTAAGCTAGTAAGCAGTTACCTTCTAGCTTAACAGTTTTGTTCTATGCTGTTCATAAAGGGGCTAACCTGTCAAAAATGAGTTTTCTAAGGTAACAAGTGAATATATGCAGATAAACGAGAAAGAATAGGCACTGCTTTCTCTTCATGGGTCTCCTACAAAGATACATCTCTTGTGAAGGCAAGCTGTCCATCTTAGGGATCTCATACCATTTTAAAACTTCTATAGAGACTTCTATATTGAGAAAGAGGCAATTCCATGGAAAAGAGGAATTTGTCAAGGAGTAGACACTGCCAGACTCGAGTGCTTCTAATTTGTGATTCAGTTGGTCTATTTAGTTGCCTACCTCAAGATTAATTTTTAATCTTAGAAGTATCTGTTTCTCCTTAATGACTGTGAGCGTAACCTGAATGGCAAAGTATGATGTAGTAATGTTTATTTTCCCTGGTGGATCACACCCCAGTGTCTTGTGCAAGTTCTCTACTGCAGTAGAGTATGAATATGTGAAACACTGCCAGGTCAGGGTGGTAACCTTTGATGTCACCTTTTGATAGGAATGTTTTGCTTATGCAGTGTGGGCATCTGTTTCCGGTGAAAAGGAGTAATGCTTAAGGTCAATAGAGTATTTAATTCAATAAGGTCTTTTTCTGCATATTTCCATATCTTGGAATGACTAAAATTCTCTTTCTCTCCTGCTGCACAACAGTATTTCACTAGAGCAAGATCTTAATGAGAGGATTATATTCTTTTCCTGTAAAGCATGGAAAACTGTGTAAGCTGATACCATTGTTATGAGAACGATGCAATTACTTTTTTTGGAAAAAACCCCAACAACTTCATCAGAAGGTTACCCCAACATCAAAAGCACAGGTGCCTCTGAATGGCTTTAACACTTGGATGGAAAGTCTGTGTGACTTGTACGCTCTTGGCATACTGGTAGGAGACAGTTGGGTGTCCTAGTCATAAAGACACATAGTAGAGCTCCCATTTCAATGGTTCTGTACACCCAGGGCTAGATTTGGAATGCACAGTGTATACTCTGCCTTCCTGGAGTGTCTGTGAAGGAATGGCACTTTAAAATGTTCAAAACTTTAGAAGCTGCCTTTGTGATCAATGCTTAGACTCTGACTTACTCAGAAAAGTTGCTATTGCTTCAACAGCTCCATTGTACACTGCAGAGCTGTGAGAGGGGGCTCTGAAGTCCCACAGCACTTGGATGTAGTTCAGAACCTGGTTAAAGCCTGCTGTAGCCAGAGCCCACCAGAGGGACCAGTAGAGAAGTTTCCTAGAGCTGTAGCAGTCCCTCAGGTCCTGGCTCAGCTGCACCAGCACTCTGAGCACACCATTCTGGGGCTGGGCACGACCTGCCTGCTGTTCAGGTGTGGGTTCCCTGCCAGCAGATCCAGAGCCCTTGTCCTCTGGGCAGCTTGAGGGCCGGTGGGAGCTGACTGTAGCCACGACTTGATCTGGTCCTGGCAGAGCTACTGGGACGTCTTTCCTGTGGAAGAACATGCTCTTCTGGGGCATTGGGAGGAAAAAGGAAGCCACAAATGCCAGGGACACGGAAGCCAAAGTGATGGCGTTGAGGTGAAAGTAGGATACATCTGCTAAGGAAACCAGCAGCTGCCCCAGCACGGCGGCAAGGGTGGCTGCAGCCAGGGTGATGCTTCTGCAGTAGCTCGTCACTCTCTGATAGCGATCGGTGCTGACGACGCTGTAGATGTAGGCGTAATAGGCGACCTCGGCGGCTGTCGCCATCCCGTAGAAGAATTCCACCATCTGCATGGCCAGCACCCCTTGTGCAAAGAGCAGCAGGAGCCAGGTGGCGATGAAGCTGATGCCCTGGAGGAGGAGGATGGGCTTGTAGCGCAGGTAGTCCGTGATCAGGAAGACTGGGAAAAGGAGTGCGAGGTAGGAGTATGTCCACACTGGGAAAATCTGGTTGGTAACCTAGAAGAGAAGAGGAAACCTCTGTAGTCTTAATCTTGGGGAAAAGAATTTAATTTAAATGGCTTTGTAGAGGAAAGCTTTTGCTCTGGAGGAATTAATAAAATATATACCCACACTGAAGCAGAATATGACTGTTGAGCAGTCAAATGAATCTTAAACCCATTAAAAGGATCTTTTATTTATGCCACCTGCTGCAAATTCTAACCTGGTTACAGCATGGCTTTGGTTTTTATCTTTGCCTAAAAACTTTAAAGAAAGTTTTACTTATTTTTTTTCATTGCTGCATATTAAAAAAAAAAAAAAAAGGCAGAGCAGAACATACCTCATCTATGGTCAGGTTTTTATCTGGCCCTGTTAGATAAGGCGTTAGGAAAGGTTCTGATGGTTTCATCATGTAGAAGAATCCATAGAGGCAGAGGATCAGGGTGGGAAACGTCCAGGTGTTGCTTTTCTCTTGCTTCCAGCAGCCCATGGCATCTGCAGCAAAGCTGAGGAGGAAGTTAGCAGGATGATGCTGCCTCTGCCAGCACAAAGATCTCTTGTAATTGATTTTTATTTTGTGGTTTCTGATGCTAAGGAGTGCTCCTTAGAGGCTGGCAAATGGAAAACATTTTTCTTAATAACTTTAAACTGAACAGCTTTTCTTTACATTTGTCTGCATTTTCTCTGTCTTTGTGGATAGAGTATGAAGAATCACTTGGAAGACCTTTAACTGGGAGATAAATTGCACTGTCATTCAGCCTGCACTGACCAAGCTAACCACAGGAAAAGCCTTTCTAGATAAGTCACTGAAGACAGCTGAGCACTGAGATTTCACTTGACACCATGACTGATGACAGCCAAACACCTTGTTGAGTGACAAGTAATTAGTTCACAATCACTGTTTTTGCTCCTTGACCTCTGAGACCTGTGTGGCTTTCCTATTTCAGAGAGCTGGGAACTCTAGGGCAGACTGGAGTCACTAATGAACAAATACAGAAAGGCTGTAAAGCCTCAGCAGGAATTAACTGCCTCAGAAGTCCTGTTTGGATATAGACGTTCTATTTGCAATTTATAAAAAACAGTTGTGGTCATTGAAGGTGGTATTTAATAATGAAACAAAGTAGATAGTTTTGCTTATATTTTGCATATGTTTTGTCTCAGCTGAGACCTATATAATAAATTAAACTTTGCAACTGCTGGGTGGAGCCCAAAGAGAAGCCACAATGGGTTTAAAGGGAGGGCATGCAAACAAAACACACAGTAAAGTATACTCCATGCTGGTATAGGCAGTGTCAAGAATCTACACCTGTACAATTTCTATCTTTTTGGAGACCTCAGGAGGGGGGTTGCTACCAGTTTGGGGTTTTTTTTGTCACTCTGCTTTTGACTTTAGCCTGTTTACCGCCTGAGAACTTTTCATGCAAAAGTATTAATCCTAAAAATGAAGTATTTTGTAGGTAGTGTTTTTCCTTACAGTATTTTGTAAAAGCTGAAGAAAGATCTTTTCCAAAACAGCCAAAAATGTGAATATACTTGTTGGCTACATCACTCCAGACTGGATGGGCAGGGAATCTTTTATAGGGTATGATATAAAATGTATGAGGCAGCAGGCATTATGCATCAACTTTTCTAACTCCACACTTTGATTCCACATTATACTAATGGCCTGATGCACTAAGAAATGGGTATAGATTAAAGGGAATTCAAATTATCTTATGCATGATGGATAAACCACTGACATAACATTTCACAGCAGAAATTAATTTAGCTGTGTGTCAGCTCGGTAGTGAGAGCCACTAGAGGGCAAGATGACCCCAGCAAAGGAAAAGTGTGTACGGGAACAATGTAAAACCTTCAGACTGCTCAAGGAAAAAAGCGTTTCTGTCCCTCCTTCCTCCCCAGTTGTTGTAATAGCTGCTGCTGCAAACATGACTTTGGCAGGACCAGTTTTGGTCCTGCCCAGGATCACACACGCTTAGTCACCAAAACATCCTCTCCTTTCATTTGATAATCATTAAGTGTTACAGCACCCCTAATGCCATGTGGAGGCCTCACGTGGTACTGAGGGGTTTTGAGAAAAGGCACCGAGCAGAGGAGGGGTGAAGACCATCTCTAGCACTGTAATGAGTAACATCCGTACAAGTTAGCTCTGTGGCTTAGCCAGGTTACATTTTTCCCTTGCCAGCCAAAATTCTCTGCCCCAGTCTGTTTCAGGGCTTGCCACGTTTGTTGTCCCCCAGCAGGTTGTGTGACGCAAAGGCAGCAGGTCTCATGGATCCTTTCAAAATGCCCTGCATCCTGGGAGGAGACTGGGGCAAACCGCTGCATTCTCAGGACTCGCAGGGCGCTGTGTGCTGCACCTCTGACGCTGCCCGGCTCAGGCAGGGCTCTGCCATCGTGTGCAGTAACTCCTGTTTTGAGCTATATACTGAAAACTTTAGATGTGCCCTGGTGACTGCATCCCTCCATCCCCAGCACATGTGCTCTTGGGGGTTTTCTGCTAGACGTGCCTGTTTTCTGTAGGTTTACTCTTTGAGGCACCTGTATTAGGCTGGTAGATAGGTCAGACCCGAAGTTTCCTACCTGATATAAGCAGCTGTGCAGTAAAAGGCTGCCACCAGTGCTGAGGAGGGAAATGCAGTGGGCTGCGGGCTTGCAGGGGCGGATGGCTCTGCCCCTGGAGAGTGGGAGGTGGGCGCTGCTCTGCCCGCAGGGGGCTGTGCTCCCGCCCCAGCTCTTTGCCCTCGGTGAGAGGCCCTGCTGCAGCCCCAGCTCAGCCTAGCCGGCTGCTGGTGTACCTGCTGCGCTCTGCATTTGTAAACCAAAAACCTCTGACGGTGAGATCTGTGCCCTGCTGCTGAAGGGGGAGGGATCCAACTTGTTCCCATTCAGCCACCCCTTCTGATCAAGTTGTCTTTTATAACTCTAGGGTTCTTCTTATTTATGGAGAGATGGTAGGATGCCTCATTCTCAAGGTGGGTGTCATTCTCAAAGCAAAGCCTCCTCCATTCCCTGTTTCCCCCATCAGTTCTTGGTTAGTGCCAGAGCTGTCAGCTCTTCTCTCACACAGCCTGACCCAGCCCCGCAGTTCCCCACTGGCCTGCTCTCTTCTTTCCTCCCTTGTCGCTGCAGGTTTTATGCTTTGCAAAGTTCATATATGATCTTACCTTGTCTGCTGGAGTGTTTCCTTTTTTAATTCCAAGGAAAAGGTTCCCCTTTAGTATCTTCAGTCTGTCTTCTGGCTGTCCTGTGTGTACTGCAGCTACTGGACTCTGCTGGATTGTTGTTTTGTTTTTTTTTCTTTTCTTGTTCTTCTGGTATTTCAGCTTGTTCTGATGACACCTCCTTTGAAAACATTGCCAGCTGGCTTTCTTTCAGTATCCACTTTCAGCACCCTTAAAGGAACAGCTTGGGCCTATCCTTGCCCAAAGGCATTAGTAGATTGAGACAGAAACTACAGGTTTGGTGCTTGACTGGCACAGAAGGAAGTGAGCTAATTCTGATCTCAAGGAATCTGGGGTACATGGCTTGGGACCTGCCTGTGCCCAGAACTGGTCTATATTACAGATGGAGCAGTAGCTGTGCATGGGTAATGAGAGAGACAGAATCATAGGATAAGGGAGAACAAATATCAGTGTTACGAGGGTTGAATACATGGGGTTTCATACTATTCTAGCACATACAAAAAGTAAAGCACTCTGCTCTGCTTCCCCTTGACTCTTAGCAAATTTGTCAGGTCTTTTGCTTTGGAAGATTCTCATAGTCCTGCTAAAGATGGAGATGGCCCTATGGTGATCTTCAGAAATCCTACCGTGCTCACAACAGTGGAGGATGCTATCTAAAATGTACAGATTTGCATAACAAGTATGTATTTAAGAATCCAGATCCATCCCAGTCCCACAACATTATAGTTTTGGAATGAAGGACATAGCAATTACTTAGGAATGTGACCAATATGGTAGGAAAACGATAAGTTTGTAAATAACAGTGAATTATCCAATAACTTCAGAGGCAGGCTGCTTCTTAGTTCATATACAGTAAAATGGTACAGTAACTTCAGAATAGGGAGATAGGCGTGAGTAAGAAAAATGTATGAAATTCCCTGCTGGGTCAGATGCGTTGCCCAGCTAGGCCTGAAATTTGCCCTTGTCTTTGGCCACACTTTGGAGCCTTTTTGCCTCCTTCTCCTCAGTGCTCAAAGTTACGGGACTGGTGATAATGGAGTGGCCATCCCTGCCTATTGCCTTTAGCATTTGTTTGTCAACCAGTAGGTATTCTTGAATCCACCTAATCCTGCCTGGGGCACTGCTGTATGAGCTTTTGTGATGTGTATGAAAGGGATGTAATAGTTCCTTTTGGTGCTTTCCCAGATGTCAGTCACTCTGACAACGATTCCAGGGCTATTTTGGTTCTACTTCACTGCATATTTAATTGAACCTCTAGCTATAGGAGGTGACAGCCCCCCGGAGAGAAGACTGTGCATACCTGCATTTGATTCTGTTCTCAAGGGCTCTTGCTAAAAAACAGAGAACTTCTGTTGAAGTGAATCACATTACTCTGGGTTTATATTGACTTAATTGAGGTAAGAATCCACCTCAAATTTCTCAACAAAAAAAAACCCAGCCCAAAACGATGTTGTTTCCCTTATGTAATAATGGAAAGAATTATTTAAGTAACTTCCAGTTATTGTTGTGTTTTCTGCTTTCAGGTCCTCTTTTATCCTCTATTAGCTGTTCCTTCCACATTCTTTTGTACCAAAAATCCCATCCTTTTCACCAATTCACATCAGAATGCCAAATAGAAGACAGTAAAGCTATGATGTGCTTATACAATTTTTTGGTCAACTTGAGCTCTGTGCAGCAGAGCTACCCAGGGTTTGAAGGAGACTGTGTGTTTTATGCTGAGTTAGAGTGCAGTCTTGTTGGAAAAAGAAGTGTTTCTCTTGTTGGAAGGTGTGCTAGGAGAACTGTTCAGGTGAGAAAATGGAGACTCCATAAGAAGACGTGTAGAAAAGTGAGTTTTATAGTAGCAGCGTATGCTAAAGAGTGAATGCGATATGGTCTCTAAAGTATCAAGGAGAAAATTCTGAAGGAGGAGAAGGAAATACAGTAAGAGAACAAGACTGCAAATCTCTGTCACTCCAGTACCTTCTTCTGCCTCTGCTGCCCCTTGGCCCCTGTGCTGGTATTATTTCTGGTGCTTCACAGGATGGCCCCAAGGCTGAGAGCCTTACTTGGCTGCGTGGGTTCTTCTCTCTCAAACTGTCTGGTTGGGTGCTGACTTTCAGCTCCCAAATCATGTCTGTTTCTTGACACCTACCTAACTCAGGAGAAGAGACTTTGCAGATCATACTGAAGGCTTATACTTTTTGAAGAATGTGTACTGTACACCCTTAAAGAAAGAGTGATAGCAAAGGAAATCTACTGTGGCTAATACCAGAGATTTTTCTCAATTGGTGCTCAAATACAGCCCACTGCAACTGAAAGGTTGCAGTGGCAGTTATGAAGATTGAACTGCCTCATTGTTGGATTCCTCAGATGCAGGAGTATTCACAGGGCAAGTTCACATTTTCATTTATGGATGAGCAGATATTAGTCTTTTCTGGTGCACTGCATGCATTCACATTTTGGGAACGAGCTGCCATTTTTAGTCTGAGCCTTAACCCCATAGTGTGTGGGGGTGAGGGTTCCTACAGCCCACCTCTCAGCTGAGTCTCACACGGGTCCCAAGGCAGGAAGATGTTCACATGCTGGGCTTGAATGCTTTTCATCTGAGACACTTAAATGCTTGTGCAAAGCATAGTTTAGAATATTTACTTATACATTCAACCAAACTAGAGTTTCGGGTACTCCATTTAAATGTAGACTTACAAGTACTTCCTTACTAAAAAGTAGTGGCATAACCTTATTTTTCACTATGCTGCTACTCACATAAGGCTGATGCCCTTTCTTTTATCCTGTCACTGTCCCTATTCATGTCACTGGTGTATGTGGTGCCACTTGCACTGTGCAGGGTAGTGGCTTCTGGTAGCAGAGCAGGATCTGGGACTAACAGCTGTGACATTAGTCACCACTCTGGGACTTTTGGGGAGAGTTAACTCTTTTTTCTTACAGGCAATATTTTAGCGGTGGCACACTTGAATATTTGCGTAAGTAAGGCATGGAGCTCTTTCTATAATGAGCTACCAATGGAGCATGTAGAGTTTTTGTGATGAGTTTGTAAAGGCTGGTTGAACCTACTTTGCTTGCAGAACCCTTTTGTGTCCTGCTAACTTTGGCTGGTGCTGGGTTGAAAGGAGTGCTTTCCCCTCTTAATCTCCTGGTATTGGCCAGGGAAAGTTAATTTCATTATTGTCAGCCTTCTGCAATCTAAGTCACACATTGGATTTTCTCCTTTTTTGGTTACAGTTTCATGGTTGAAATATATGTAGGTTAAGGGTCACCACCTCTATAGCTGGGAGAGGCTGGGGAAGTAGCATCCCATTTACATGGAGTGTCCTCTTGGGAGCATTTCCAAGACTTCACAGGGACATATTGTATGGCATCTTTATTTGCATGGCAGTGATTTACATTCCAGCTTTCTGATTTGCTCCATGTGATAACCTGACAGACTTTGATAATGTTTCCTGATAAAGGTGTTTCATGTTGTTTGAGGACTGGGTTTTTGAGTTGAGCAAGATCTCCCTTTCACTTTTGTGCTCTAATTGGCACAAAGTACATTCTGTTCTGCCAAGTGAGAGGTGCAAAGCACCAGAGGAGCCACAGTCCAGTATGTGAAGTTATCTGCTGATACAGTTCTGCTACAAAATTCATTGTTCAAACTGAAGCTGTTTGTGAGCATTGTGGTGTTTTTATCTTTGATTTGTAGGTCTAAGAATGCTGTAAAATTAAATTTTAACATTTTTAACCTCAGTTTTCATAGTTCAAACCCACTTTTGAACAACAACAAAATCCACCAAGTAAGTTGAATAGATGATAAAGCTTCCAGCATTGAACAGACAAATGATATCTTATGTATGGTCTTTCTCCTGGTATTGGGGTACAATTTAGACCTAACAGCCAAATTTATTTCTGTTCCAGTGGTACCAATAGCAAAATACCGTCTTGAACAATAGAATATACCTTAAGTGGTTCCTTTTGTTTTTCTTACATTTACCTTCCAGATCATCACTGGAGGACAGGAGCTACTACTTTGTTCATAGGATTCTTTGGGGATTTTCCTTTAATTTAAAATTTTGTTGTGGTTGCTGTAGGTTCACTGCTGACTTCTGTGCAAGTGCTGCCTATGGATGAGTGTGCTGGGCTCTGGTTTCCCTCTGCCCCACACACAGTATGTCTGTCAGCTCTGCTAATGACATAGATGCCATCAGTGTTTAAAGGAAGAGCAGCAGTTTGATGGTATTTCTGGATGAAGTGGAGGATAAATGACCCTGGTGAGAAAGACGTGGTTGAGTTTTTGTTGTGACTGCAAAGCTATCTTTCACAATCACTTAGTTTATCAGTGTGGTTCACAAGTTGGCTTTGAGCTTTTCACTTCTGCAAACAGTGTGATTGAGAGAAGGAGGTCTATTTTCTGTGGTTAAAAAAGAACATTTTGGTTAATGCTTCCTTGATACATGTTGCATGTAAGAATGAAACCATCACTTTCATAAAATACCAAATGATGTAAAAGTTGTGGCCTGTTTTCTCATCAGTGCCAACCACAGATCACTCCCATGACAGCTATGAGCTCTACATGACCAATGAGCCAGCCAAGGTCCATGAGGCAGGTAGTGTCTAGACATGCATCTTGTGCCAACTATCACTGGATTTATTAGTAGAAATTAAAGTAATATTTTTATTTTAATGCAATCATTGTTCGACTTTATAAGAAAATTAAAGTAAAAATTATGCATTTAGGACATGAGGAAGAGAGTAAAAGAATTTATTAAGCATCACCTTTAGAATTTGGAGGGCACTCCACTCATGGATGGATGTGTGTAGTATGCATATCCCTGCACCCAAACCCCCTCATATCTGCAAGTCTGTTACTTGATGATTGGACCTGATGACTTTGCCATCCTATTTGTAGTTTTTGTAATGATGCTATACAATCTAATTCAATGTGCTCTCTTAGCTTGTGTCTTTGATTGCATACTTTCTTCATTAAAAGCTAAGGAACCAAAAGGAAATGATATCTAGGTCAAAGAAATCTCTAAATTGGCTAATACTTTTAGTGTCTATCGGTGACTAACTGTGGATAGCCAAAGAGAGATGAGAGGAAAACCCTGAAAGGTTTTTTTAAGTAACTTTCCGCATTGAAAGATCACTTTCTGAGGTGTGTTCCCTTGTGCACTTACCCTCCAAACCTCCCACTAGTGGCAGATTTGCCCTGTCGTCATGGATGGACATCTTGTTTCAAAGATGCAAATTTGCATTTGCACAGGGGGTGTGTGTGTGTAGGAAGTTTCAGCTTAGCACCTCCACTCTGCCTTTGATTTTTTTTCTCCCCTTCAGGTGCATCTCACATTACAAAACCTGTGGGAGACTGAATCATTGCAGCAGCCCAGGTAAAGTCTGGCTGGAAGAACATTTGTCACGTTTTGACAAGTGCATGTAACTAGGCTGGATGCTTCATTTAATGCTAAATTTTAACGACATTGGAGAGAGACTTCAAATAAATGCATCATGCTGCTAGTGTTTGTTTGAAAGTCAGAATGCTTGGACTTGGAATGTCCTGGATTCTTCCAATATTTTGGTTTCTTGCCAGCTCAGAAGAGTGTGGATAACAGAGTGAACAAACAATTGCAGTGTACTAGGGAGATTCTGGAGTTGGTTGTTGTTGGGCTTTGGTTGGAGTTTTTTGTTTGTTTGTTTCCCCAACAGTGTGTTGGATTTTGTGCCTTTCATGAAGCACCTTTTTTTGTTTGTTTTTTTTAGGTGGTCCAAGAGTATGTGTGTCATATCCGGAAGCTCTGCTCCTGGTTCCCAGGTCCCTTGGTGTGTTAGGTGGTGTACAAACATGAAATAAAAAAGGATCATTCTCTGATCTGAGGAAGCCTAAGACTAATAATTTGAGGTGAAAATGTTCTTGTGAAACAGTTCATACTGGAATAGCAGTTGTCTGTCAAGCCTGGATTTCTTGGCTTAAAATGTTTTGTGTTTGAGCAGCTTTTCTGGCTCTGGTTCTTGCAGAACAAGCAATTTCCAACAAGTTATTTCCAGGAGCTCTTGAGGCTTGTGAGCTGTCCTGCATGGTTGGGAAAAGACCTGGCTAAGGACCTAACCAACAGAGCACTGCTGTGGCTGACTGGATTTGTACAGTGGGCTGACTACAGTTGTTCAAGCCAGCAATAAGGTGAGAAAGACTTTGAAAACGAGAACAAGCAAGATATGCTGAAAGGAGTCAAAGGGAACCTTGTAGAAAGAAAGGAAAATTACCCTGGCAGATGTCGGCTTAATGGGATCTAAGGCAAGACTTCCTTTGTTGGGGCCTACAAATGCCTCTTGCACAAATCAAGAGGTGAGGACTAAGGTCAGAAAAGGAGTATTAAGGGTATAGGAGAATAAGCTAGACAATATCTTATTTGTGTTATGCAAAAGAACCTGTAAGAGTTTGGATGGAAGGACCCACGGCTGTGGTTTCTCTGGAGAAAGGGCAGGACTCTTGGACAGAGGAAGTCTGAGCCAGCTGGTTTGGGCAACTATGGCTTAAATCTCCCCACAGGAAAGTCCCTATAATGTAAATGTGTAGTGCTGGAAAGCTACAGTGATTGCAGCACTTGCCTTCTGTGTCCATGGCTACTCTGCCACTGGCTGTGACACAGCCACTCAGTACTGTTAAATAATATATGTTAAAAACAAACCTGTTTGTTTTTTTGTTTGGCAATCCAAAATAAGCAGGTGTCACTGGGTATTTTTAAACTACTCTTCCAGTAATACATGACAAAATGCCTGCTGTGTTAAGTATGTACTAAGTAGTCCAGAGTGATCAAGGGCTCTATATGTCAAGTGGGACACAGTAAAACTTTCAGTCAATGAGTTCTTTTGGTCAATTTAAAACTTTATCACTTTATGTCACTTAGGTCTTATTTCTTTTGTTTGTAGGGCTTGTTTCATTTGTTTTTGGTCAACCTGAGAAGAAAAAAATAGAACATGAGAAAAAAAGCTTCACATTTTCTAAACTATTCTCTTCTAATTTTTACACAAAACTATTCACTGTGTCTCAATTGAATTACGTAATAGCTTCAGCCCACCTAAAACTGCATTTCTAATGAAATTAAGTGCCACGGTTTTTTGTTCCCTTCTATTCTTGTCTAGTAATGGTCTAAATCTGGAAAATGGCACATATCCCTCTTTCATAATTGCCAAGGAACGGTATCTTTTTCTCCTCTGTCTGGATTAAAGATATTAAAAGTGAAAACACTCATTTGTTAGCACTGGAAAGGCGCCTTGATGTTCAGGCTGTGGATTTTGGCCCCAGCCACTGTTCCCTTTCAGATCTTTGTTATCTGAACATCTTTGGGAAACAGCCACACCACAGTAGTGGAGAAGCACTGACGTATAGCAGGACGCTCCATCTCTCAATATCCCTTCCTCAGTTTTCCTTTATGATTCAGCAGCTTTTTGTCTCTCAGTTCTGCAGGCCCAGGCCTGGAGTGGAAAGATTCCCAGGAGAAGGGAAAGGCTCAGCAAACTCTGGGCTGGTAACAACCTGGAGAGGTACAAACAAAGGCCAAGTTGATCTTAATAACACCAGCTGCTCTCCAGTGTTGAAGAACATGGAGCCCAGCCCAGCCACAACTAGGCCTGAAACAGAGATCAAGAACAAACACACAGATAAACAAAAGAGTTTGCTTGGTGAGAACAAGGCCTTCATGGTTTCTTCTACTGTTCTCCTTTTATTCTCCAATGAGAGATGTTGGAGGTATGGCTAATGGTTAAATGACAGCAGTTAATTCACTTTATTCAATAAATGCCTGGTCCCATCTTGGGACCCATTGGATGGATGCGGGGATGTTCACAGCAGATGCACATGTCTCATCATAACCCTCACTTCCAACAAATCAGAGGTTCATTTCTCCCAACAGGCACATAATTTGTCCATAATTGCATCAAACCAATGTCGTGCAATGCTATTTCTAGATCTGATCCTTACAAAGTGCAATATATAATTAGTGAAAATTGGTTTCTTCCTTCAGATAACGATTTTTTCTGTCATGGAAACACTGAACTCCCTGAAATCACTGTATTGCATCATAGCCTATAAAGCTCCAGTTATTGAGCAAGTACCTGCGGAACTTTGGTGCTTGGAATTTATTATTTATTTCATCATCAGGGATTATGCAATGATTAAATCCCTGCATTTGGCCCTCTGAACACATGCTTTCCTGCCTTTTGCTCTGTCAAAGGTGTCCTAAACCATTGGAAATTACAGAAGGGGATTTCCCCTGTTTGGTTCTGTCCTTCCTGGCTTATCAGCTGTATTTACTTTCAGCTGCTGATTTACTTTCAGCAGTTCAAACAAGGGAAGTAATATGTAATAAAACAACATCTCTTGGTGAGGAGGAATAAAATGGGAATTTTGGTACACTGCTGCCAGTCAATTAAAAACTGTCAATATGTTTCTCAACTTATTGTAGGAGACAAGTGAAGTTATTACAGACATGTCCACCTACCCTAACATCAGGGTGTGTAAGAGATGTTTGGTTATTTAAATATTTCATGTTTAATATTAGACTGAAGCCCATGAAGAAGTGACTATAAGATGTAGTCTATCAATAAAATAGTTAATGTCTCTGTCTGTCTCTTCAGAAGTTGATGGAGTGTCTTAAGCCTTGCATCTGTTTTGGGTTCTTATAGCAGAGCTGTCTAGTCAAATAGATTACCATTGGGGGGTTATAGTTTCAAAGCATTTCAAAATGCTTTCCCAACCATGTACAGTTCTCAATTTCCCATGTGCATACAGCATCTCATATGCAAGGTTTCGAATGAAAACAGACATAGCTTTATTAACACAACTCTTTGTGTACCTGGAAACCAGGCAGTCTGGTTTTGTGCTGCTCTGCAGTGGGAGAGGGATGGGGCAAGCTCATTCCCCAGAAATAATGCCCGTAATTCCACTGGTGCAGGTTGAATATATGACTCTATCTATCTGTCTGTCTGTCTAGCTAGCTAGCTACCTAATACAGGTTGAATGTATAAAGGTTCAACTAGTAAGACCCTTCAGCAATTTTTCAGCAGGTATTTTGATGAGTAAAGGCCCTTTGGGATAAAAGAGAGGAAGTGTATTACCAGGAAACAGCAGCTTGGTGGCCATGGAAAGTGGGTACAAGGGAGGCTGTAGCTTTGCAGCTGGTGTCTGAGAGCAGTCTGACTCCTCAGCTCTCTTCTTTAACATCCCCAAACTGCTCAGAACCCAATATTACCTTGGAAAAGGCTGTTTTCCCTGATGCATTTCCTCTCACAGCTCTAACCGAATGCCTCTACAGCACTGGCACCTCTTTGCCTCATCTTTTCTAATGCGCACAGGAGGGGTTTGGCCTGTTCCCTCTGGCCCCTCTGAAACAATAAGAGGGGAGGTTTAGGAGAGGCTGAAGCCTTTGTTGATCTGTACTTGGGTGCTTGTCTTTCTGAGAGTGAAGCAACAAAGAGGGAGAGCAGGGTTTGTGAGGGGATCTGAAGAAGAACTGGAGGCAGGGAAGCTGAGAAACTTATAGCAAAGAAAAGCTGGGCAGAGACAAATAAGTTAGGAAACTAAAATAAGGAAAGTTAGACATGAAAAAAAGAGAAAAAATAATGAAATAATGTGGACTTGAGTGTGACTTGGAAAGGAACCTAAGTGTAAGATTGAGCTCAGGGTAGAGTCATGTCCAACTGAGGTTTGAGTATCTCCAAGGATATTCAGACTGAGCTTTCACATCCCTTCCTGGGCTGCCTGTCCCAGTGCTTCACCCCTCCTGCTATGAAGAGGCTTTATCACTATGTCTGATGAGAATTTCCCTTCTCACAACTTGCAGCTGCTGCCTCTTGTGCTTTGGCTGTGCCACTGAGGAGACCCTGGGCACCCGCCTCCCCTCATGCCTTGCACGCCTAGCACAGGGAAGCAATGGCCTCCCTCCCCCTGGCAGCCCTCACCCGCTGTGTGCAGCCTCCTAACTGCACCCCTGCTGGGGCTCTAAGGGCAATGTACTGGCCCAGCCACGGCCACCCAGCACTCTGAGGTGCTGGTCCCCATGCTGAAGCCTGATGGCCCAGCTGGTCACCAGTGTTGCAGTCCTTGGCCAGTCCATAAGGCCCCAGTCAGTCACACGGGTGCTCAGGGAAACCAGGACAAGAAAACAGGGAAACAACTGCTCTTCCCTCATCTGCAGGGAATAATCACTTCCCTTGAACCCATAGGTGTCTCACTGGGTTTTTGTTTGTTTGTGGGGTTTTTGCCTTCTGTTTGCATTATGCACTTGTAAATGTAAAGACTACTAAGGTATGGTTATGAGTCATGTCAGGATGTAGCAGGCAACTTTCTCCAGCCATTTGCATGAAACTTTTTTTTTTTTTACTACTTTGTGCAAATAAACCAAGGGTACTTTGTGCAAGTAAAAGGACAATGCTTCTGAAGTTGAGGCCCTCCTGATGGCTTTTGTTCTAAATGTTGGCCTAATTTCCTAAATCAAACAAACCAGAAGATAAAATGAGTTCCATGAGCTGTGACATGAGGCACAACACCAGTCATGGCCTCTGGTGGGAACCAGAGGTGTGATGAAAATAGCCTGAGGGCAGAAGTATGGGGCTAGCAGTAGTTGGGTGTTGTCAGTGCTCTGGCATCTAAACTGGTTGTGCTTAATTAGGAGCAGGTAGGGATGTCAAAGGCCAGGTGAGAAGATTCTGTTCATCTAGGTAACAGTATTATTAATCACATGTGGAGCTGTAATTGTACAGGAAATGGCATAAGAAACACCAGAGTGTGGTGCCAGAGTAATAGATTTGGTATCAATGAAGAAAAGGAATTAGGAACGAGTTGTTTATTTTGGGGAATCTAGGGCAGAAGAAAGGAGATGCAACAACAGTGAAAGGGTGGGTTCAAGGGAAGTTAGAAATGGAAAAAAGGGTATAAAATGAAGAAGGACAGCAAGAAATGGGAGGGTCTTGTGACAGGAGGAGTGCAGCTGAGTCCAGGCAGTGGTGAAGCTGCTCTATGGGCCCAACTACACTCTCCACAAGTTTTATGTCTGAAAGTCAGTGTAGGAGGGGGGAGTCAGAGGGGATAAAGTTCTAAGTAAGGATAGACTCTCACCTTAATACATGCAGGAGGCAAGGCAGCAGAATTGCATTTTAATAGCACCTACTAGTGAGTTTTAAGTTTTCTTTTTAACAATTTAGCCACTTTATAATAATGTAACCACTGTATCAATATAGTAAGCAGTAGAATTGTAACTCAATATTACTTGTAGTGATGAGATTGTGAAGTAATATTGCTACTAATAGTGGTATTTTTATTATCCAGTTAAGGTATTAGCTCTTTTTAAAAAGATATGTTGCCTAATCAATAAACATTAAAATCACCCTAATCATTTACATCTCTAGTCTCAAAACTAATGGGGGAGAGGTTATCTTAGGGAGCAAGAAGTACAGTAGCAACACAGAAGACAAACTGATCTTGTTTAGAAGACTTTGTTAATTTTTTTAATTGTTCATCTACTGCTTTTGGTGCTCTTGATGCTAATCCATGTATAGGAAGATACAGTTACTATCTTGGCAATCTTACAAAGGTCTCTTTCTAAAGTAGGAGTCTGTGGAGACTTTCCTAGTATTGACAGTAGAGTGAAATGGGAGGGTGGAAGGAGAGAAATGAGGACTGGTCACCCATTGCCTAATTTTTGTATCTTCTTAAAGGCAGTTGCTTGACAGAGACTAGATAGTGTGAACTCCTGCATAAAAAAAAAAACCCATACAAAGAAAAAAATCTCAGGTTGTTATTGGGCAGCCGGATTAAAAAATAATAATAATTAAAAAAAGGTGCTGATGGGGAAGATAGAGAATTGCTTATTGCTAACCTGATGATTCTCGATACCTGATAGAAGTGATTCATGTTTAACTACCCTTATCAAGCCAAACTTGGGTCGCTTCAGGTGTTATCACTCTAGTTAGCTACTTTTTAGCTTTGCCTAATGTGGCACATAGTCCTTAAGGCAGTTCAGAAATAGCTGCATGCTGAGAGCATTGATCTTCATGCCTTTTTATGGCATTTCACTATGATCCATAAAGCAGTTACAAAAGGAGCATACATCGGGGCATGGGATCTTTATTGCCTCTTCCCCTGTCCCTTGGCCAATGGCAGTGGCTCTGAGGTGACACGTCTTAACATATCTGTATCACAGCCATGTGAGCTTCCCTCAATACTGGCTATTATAAAGAGAAATTAATTTGTCTGAGTAACAATCTGCTCTAGAGTTTATTTCTAGGAAGAAATATTAGGAACGCACTGTTTGTGAGTGTTACTGGCAGTCTGTGAAGAACAGAAGGTATGTCATTGTCAACTGACTAGGACCTTGTCCCTGAGCTCTACCTTAAGAGGAGCTACTTAAAGCTCAGGTTATTCTATAACCACCTGGAGCTGGAAGCAGCTCCTGTGTACACTAGCAGAGCAGGACATGTCCCACAGCCATTGCATTCATTTCACACAGGTCACTAAACAGCACTGGAAAGTAACAGCCTTCAGCAGCAGCTCAAACAGAACTTGCAGCGATGACAGCGTCTCTGCAGGGGCTTCTGCCAGGTCATGTGAGGCCATTTTAAGACTGTGTGTTTTAGCTGAATGTTCAGGAGTCACAATACATGGGTACAGTTTGGCATGGGAAATAACACGATACAGCTATTGCTTAATAGGCAGCATTAATGCATTCTGGACAGTACTGATTCAGTAGAAAATATAGTCCTTTTAAGTTGCTTTTAAGCTAACTCTGTCTCAGATGAAATAGTTCAGATGTGTGACAGACTGGGAGAAAGTGGCAGCAGTGAATATATGGTAAAATAAACCCATTTCCATGAATACTCAATGCTGCCCACATGGCCCCACCAATACTACAGCCTGGGGCTCAGAAAGCAGTAACCTGGAAAGCCTGATGTCACTGTGCTGCCCAGCCAGAAACCATTAATGTGGTGCTTTGGTATCTCTGCAGATAGTTACCCAGCTCCTGAGATCCTGCCACACTGAAATGAATGTCGAGGTGAGGCCCACCTGCCTCTCCTTCTATTTGGGCTTATTGAAGGAGAGCAGAGGATACGCAGTTTCTGTAGGTAACTGGGAGTTACCTCCATTTGACGTGCTTCATTTCACAACCCACACTCCTACTCTTAAAAATACGTTTCACCCACAGAACCATTACCTCACAGCCTTTTATTTCCTTTTCTTTTTGGCTGAATCTTCTAACCTACTTAACCGAACAAAAAAAAAAAAAATTTCCCCCACAGGCTCTTATCTCTGGTTATAGCACCAGGAAGGAGTGCTGGGGCTGCATTGGGCACGATGGAATTTGCCATGGGGAAACCCGCTGATGACAGTGGAATCCGCCCGCCTGTGAAATCCCACGGCTCCCACCACCCCTTTATAAGCAGGTGGAGGTGTGGCAGGGCGAGCAGGCAGCAGCTGAGCACTCGCTGGGGCACAGCTGCAGAGGAGATGGCTGGCTTGAGGAAGAAGAGCTTGGTCCTGGCTTCCCTGCTGGGGCTCCTGGCGCTGCTCCTGTGCGGCAGCTCAGAGGGTGAGTGTGCCCGGCCCCAGGGAGCAGATCTCGGTGCCGCTCCGCGTGGTGCCAGCCACGCCGGGTGTGAGAGGGAGGGGTGGAAGGGAATCATTTCAACAAAGTACTCTGCCTTAGTCCTTCTCTGCTGTCGATGGGGAGCTGGGCAGTCAGGGGCTGAACAGCGTGGCAGAGTGCTCCAAATGGGTTTTATTTACTTTGTGGTTTTGCTTCATTCCAGCTCAAAGCAACCAGGATTGCTGCCTGTCTTACACCAAAGTACGTCTGCCTCGCTGGGCCCTGAAGGGCTACACTGAACAGCTCTCCAGTGAAGTCTGCGACATCCATGCCATCATGTAAGTTACTTTTTGGAAGTGCCTCTGTTTTTTCTGACATGTATTAACAGTAGGATGTCTGTGTGAGCAGAACCAATGATCTGAACATTATAAGCATGGTTGTTTTTTTTTTCTTTTTCAAAACATTAAATTAACTGAGTAAATTATAATAACATCTGTAAACAAAAAGACAACCTAAGATTGATAGGGACTGCTAACTCACAGGACAGCCACACAATGTAAATAATAAATCCGACTGTTTAGGAATCAGCTGTGCAAACAAAAACATGCTTCAGTTCTAGCCAACACAGGGTGTTCCACTGCTGAAACCCATTAACAGACACGTAAGCAACAAGATTTTCTTAATTCACAGAGATCGGAATTTTTTTTCCACAAGGCTTTAGCCCTCCTAAATGTTGATCTGTCACCTTAGGTTGACAGCAGCTATTGTCCTTAGTCCCACACATTATATCCAGCATGTAGTGAAGTTCTTTGTCTTAGTTCCAGTAATTGAACACAACTTTATGGTGCAAAACAGGATCCCTGAGACTGAAGCAGCTATTATAGGTCTGTCTTTTTGTTCATATAGTCTTGGAGGAGTTGTGGAGCATCCTATATCTACCTGGCATTTACAAAAGCAGTTGCTATTGTTTATTATATAGAGTATCTATGTTGCATGTTTTTGACCAAATGCATCTTCATAGTAATTACTAGCAGGAATTTCTAATGATTTACCAATCTCTTTATCATTATCTCTTTTCCAGTTTCCACACCCACAGTGGACTGAAAGCCTGTGTAAATCCTAAGGAAGGCTGGGTGAAGAAGCATCTTCTTTTCCTGAGGTAGGAACATATAAATGTAAATCTTTATGGGCTGATGCAAAGACAGCATGTATGGAAGCCTGTTTCTTACATCTCCTGAATGCCACTTCTGATGGCAATGCTCAACACATTTGTCTTTCTGTCTTCTTTTAGACATGGCTGTTCCTTTTTGGAGTCTTATCAGGGACAGTCATGTCACACATCCCTTTTTCTACCTGACCTGTTTTCTCAGGAGATGCTATATCTTGGAAAGAAACCTATCATTGACCTATGACTGAAGTAATTATTTAAGTGTGTTCTCTCATTCTTTTAACAGCCATAAGCTCAGGAAGATGTCGGCGTGATATGGTTTCCAGCAGGGAACTAAACACAGACGTGGCTGAAGAACCACTAGGTTCAACCTCTTGGTTGAGGTTGTTGCCTTGTACACTGTTGTGTGCTTACTCACTGCTGTCTCTGGCTTCTTTGGAACCGTTGAACTTCTTGAGTTGATTCATATTGCATCGCTGTTTTGCTTGTATTAAGCATTTTGTTAAAGTTTCTATTTTTACTAATATGCTTATGTTACTAACATGAGTACTATACAGAGTATGAATTTTATTAAGTTTATTGCATGTTATTTTTGTTCAGCCTGTATAAAGTGAGTTATTTATTCTGTTTATTACTTCTTTGGTACTGTCTTGTGCCTAAAGGTTTCCTTTTAACTGTAGTTAGCATTATGACACTTCTTAAACTATTGTTAAAGTCTGTGGAAAAAATGAAAGTTGGACTTTTAAAAAAATAAATGTTAAAATCTGCACTCTGTAATATGTTTATTTTTAACTGAAAAAGGTGACTTCCCATTGAAATTAGTTCCTTTGCTTATGAGCCTCCAGCTGAAATAATTACACAAGTGTATTGGCACCTGTTAAAGCCACTGTTCACTGTGCTCACTTTGTTTGCCCTACGTGGGTAACTACAACCTCCATAGGATAGAATTCCTTCCTCTCCCTCAGACACCAGCTATATATGAAGATTTTTCTTAACATGAAGACCTGTTCATAGCTCAATTTCATCTTAACCAGACTTGAGGGAATTTCTCTGGCCAGTCTCCCCTTTTGTTCAAGAGCAACCTTAACACACACTGTTAGAGGACAAGCTTCTAGCTCACCCCCTAAGAAGGACCATGATTATAGTAACACAGTCTGCTCCCAACTTGAAGGGCTACCTCTAGAGGGGACATGTGCCAGTGCTTTCTTCCCCTTTATGCATTTCCTATAGAGTCCTGTGACTTCTGGCATAATGAGATTTTCCTGATGCAGGATCTCTCAAGGGAGGCCTGATAAAAGAAATGGGACTTCATGGAGCAGGTAGGACATGGGTGCAGGATGAATAGGGAAGGCTGCTTAGCTTTTTAAGTACCCGTACATGGCCCACAGGGACTTCAGGGATGTGACCAAGCAGGCTTTGTAGGTGTAGTCCTCTTACTGTCAGCACCAGAGTCTTGCAGATAAATCTACACTTTGGCTTTTGGTACTTTTTTGACCATAGAGATAGAAGTATTAATTTTAATATAACTTAAAATTTAACTGTAAAGCATTTTTCTGTCCTTGAGAGAGGAGCTAAGAGGCACTGGGTTTTCTAAATGGTGTACGTGAGTGTAAGCTGTTATTTTCTGGTTTTGGAACTTCAGCAATCTACTTGTGGCTCCGCAAATCTGGGAATTGCCAGTTCTCTGTGGGTAAGTCTCTGAAGGATCAAGATTAATTTGCTTTAATTTCCAACAGGTGGATTCCAAATTCCTGATATTAAGGATGTAAGCTAAGGAGCTATCAGCCTCCCCAGGGAGGAGAAATTACCCAGCATGTTCCCTGGGGATTCCCAAAACTTCTGGGCCAAACTGCAGAGCTCTGCCTCATACCTGCCAGCACTGGTGTGGGCTCCTCCAAGGGCTCAAAAGAGCTTGCAGGCTAAATTGGGCACCAGCAAAATGGTGTGGACACAATTAATGGATTCATGTTAAAAGTGTCAGGAGATGAGTCTCTCCAGGCCTACCCTGGGAATAAGTAAGCATTGGTGGAGCTCTTTGGAACCAGAGCTATGTATGACCTTGATGCAGAAAAGCCTGAAATTCTAGCAAACTCAAAGCCGGGAAGCACAATAAGAAAGTGAAGGTCTATGTGTGAAATTCTGTGGGTGCTCTTTGTATTCCCAGGTTGTGCCTGTTGAAAGTTTTGTATTGCTTCTGCAACTTGTGCTTCCTCTTGTCAGCCATGACTCCATTGCCACAAACACCCAGATGCCTCATCCACAGAACTATGACTTGTGGGTTTTGTTTTTTTTTTTTAGTTCCTCTTGTTCTGGTTGAATATTTTTTCATAACCAGCCTCAGTGGAGGGAAAAAATAATACATTGAAAGTCGGTTTCTATGGTCAATAGCATAGATTGATAAGGTGGTTATATTACTGGTAGGAAATTCCATTTAAAAATAGCATGTGGCTCCACGCATTCCTAAGGATACAAGAAGGTATTGTGAGTGCTGTGTCTCCAAAATAACCAGATTTGAGGCTTATTTTTGTGAGTAAATAAGCTTAAGTAGCCAGTTAAAAGTTCTTTCAGCTCTGAAAATCATGACCATTTCTGAGAAACACTTAATTCTGATTACTTCTGGGCTATTCTGTGTTTATGTAGGTAAGTTGCTTTTTCCTCAATTTTGTTGAGTAATTTAATGTGCAGAAGTAGATGGTCATCTATGGGACTTTCTTCCCTTCGTACATACTAAAAAAATAATTATTTTTTGTTGTAAAATACCAACTACACTTTTTTATTGAAGCTTGGATATAATTTGGATAACAAGTGAGAGAGCTTTTCCTTCAAAGTCTCAACACCACTTCATACTTCAGCTCCCAAGTCTCCTGCTCTTGCTGTATTGAGACCAGTCCCCCATGATTTCTGTGGCTACTGAGGTTTTATTACTGAATCCTATTTTTGCATATTTTTTCTCTGTTTTTCTTCTTTTTTAACCTTTTTCTTCCCTTTTTTTTTTTTTTTTTTTCCCCTTCCCCCTGAAGCAATCTCACACCATTCCCAGTCAGGGCATTGCAGCATTTCCTTAGCTTGTTATCTCTGTCACAAACTTTCTATTACTACAAGGAATCATAATGAAATTTACTAATTTCTTAATATTTTTTGTCTCTCTCCAGCACAAAGCAATATGATTGCTGCCCTTCTGACGCAAAGAAAAGTGCCTCCCAGGGCTCTCACTGATGACATGGAGCAGCTGGCAGTAGAAGTCTGTAGAATGCTATTGTGTAAGTTACCAATTTAAAGCAATCCAGTAGTATGACCCATATTGGTTAGTATTGACCAGTGCATGGATTTGGATCTGTTCTTGTCTAATAGGAAATTGTGTACTTTTTTCTATATAGATCATTCCACAGGACTATACACAGATATCAAGAAGTATAGCATTTAAGGACAAAGAGGAATGGCTCTTGGTATGCATTTTTATCCATCACTGCACAATATGTGTTAAAAAACCAGTATAAGTTAACAAAAAGCAGGAGATAGTTGATGATAAAAATCACAGCATTGCACAGGCAGTGATTTTTGTAAGGAATAGCAAACCTTCTGCTGATTTAATTTTGCTGTTAAAATATAAAACCTGCCACACCTCATCTGCTGGTTAAGTTATTTGCTGAGTTACTGTTCAGCTGATGATAGCTCCTAACAAGCAGTTGAAGACTTTTTTGTTGCTCATCTCTTGGTTTTTCTACCTTCCAGATAAAGGGGAGTTGTAAAGCCTGTGCAAATCCAAGAGGGAAATGGGTGAATGCCCTTCTTGGCCTGTGCTATTCATGCTTTCAAGTTTGTTATCTCACTGAACCCCAGGCATTACTGGGTGTGCTTAGTGACAAGGACACTTTTTAGTTCTTCATAGTAGTGTTGCTAATTGGTCAGCTATTTTCAATTCCCAATACCAAGGAGCCAACGTGTAACTAAGCCACTCCTGATGAACTGGAACACACTCCAGCTGAGAAGTGAATCGGGGAGTTCGTGAACCAAGAATGGCTTTAGGCTTGTGACACAGTCACTTGGTTTTACAGGCATACACCCATCTGGATAAACATCTAAACAGTACAGATGATCAATTGTATGCTGAGCTCAGCTGTGTTACACCCTCTCTATCTTATTCCAAATACCAGGCTACAGACAATACACCTTGCCAAAATATTAATCCTAAAAGAAGTTTTGAGTATTCAGACTAAACCCAGTGCATTGTGTATGCTATGTTTACTAAGTGATTATGGTTGTATGACTGTACATAAATGGAAAACTGTGATCTCTGTTCCTATGATCCTGTGATTCCTCTATTCCAGGAGGTGTCAGCCTTAGCTGCTTGGCAGTGCAGTCCTAACTCTGCTACAGCTTTTTAAATTGCTGTGTTGGTTTCTTCTGCATTATCAATTGCAGAGAACTTCCAGTCAAAGCTCATTAAGGGTTGCTGGCATTAGAACATTTAAATACAATATACAGTAGATACAGTGCTGTGGTTGCTATTATATATTAAGCATAGTGTATTGCTCATGTAGCTACTACTGTAAATAAAACCAGGCAATTGTTTAATAGCCTTTTAGCTTCCTTGGATGAATACCATTATTCAAAGACTATGCAATCCAAAATACATATTTAATGTAAATGCATCAGATGAAACTTAGAATACTCTATGCTTAAAAAGCAAATATGCCACAGGAAAAGTAGAGACTAAAATACTATGGTTGCTATTCTTAAATTTAAAATGGCATTTCTATAGTTTTGCTTATATGAATTCAGTTTTACCCCAAAAATAAAGTAAAATTTTTATTTGTAACCATCTGCATTTACATTTCCATGTTCCTGAAATTTTTCTACTCTTTCCTAACTTTAAACGGTTTAAATTTTTTTTTTAATTATTTTGTTTACATTCTTCATATCAATGAGACAATCATTAGTCTGGGTTGAGATTCCTTGAAAAACCAGATATATGGACACTACAGACAGCATTGGGAATTGTGCAGGATACAATTACAACACCAGTCCTGTACTAAAGGGATTTCATTTGCCATCACAGCTGCATAACATAACATACAAAAGTGAGGCAGAGAGAGAGACTAACAGTGCCGGCTGAGGGATATGAAAATCCCAGGAGAAAGAGATGCACGTGTCTTGGAAGTGGCTGATATAAGTCGGAGTTGGCTTCGTAAGGGGTATCTGTTCTGTGGATAAAAAGTATCTTTCTCAGGTTCTGTTAAATTTGGTTCCTTACCAATTGTTAATATTCTTATTATTTGAGAGGTGTCAAAGGAACATGAGATGCAGTCACTAAGGTTCATTAAATATATCATTAATTCCTACAGGTATTAATTCACAAGCCTAACCTCTTGGTTAAATCTGTTTGATTGAACTTTGGATTTAATGCATTTCAGTGTAGTAGGTTTCTCAGTACTCCATCTCCTGCAGTATCTCAATTTACCTAAAAATCTCAAGCTTCACATTGATTCTTTTTTCTAGCCCTCAAAATTACAGAGGAAGCCTTGGAAAACAAATGGTGAAGAAGAACAACTCAACAGCTCTTCACCCATAAGCTAGTTGTATGATGTTTTGATATCTGACTCATGTTTCTGTAGGAGTGAAATTTAAAGGGAAGGTTATTGCCAAGTGCCTTGCAGTGAGCACTGCTTTCAGTTATCAGAAATTATGACATTGAGCCACTTTTTCAGTGAAAAAAATCACAGTCCTGGCTGAAGTTGAAGATGCATGTTCTTTGTCTTTTCAGTTTGTAGGGTTTTTTTCTCCTTCTTTACTGCTGAAGATAGATTTAACAGGCCACAGGCTTCAGAGAAGATGTAGCTTGCTCGAGGGCTGACATTAACTGTTTCTGTGCTGCAGTGAATGAGAAGACATGCACAACTAGCTGTAGCAGGGTATCAGATACACTTTTTTGTTAGCTGGAGGTCTCCCAGCCTGTGAAGAATAACTCAGTTGCTAAGACATGCCTGTGGTAAGAATGGGGGGAGAAAGACACAGCAGCCTGAATGACAGGATCCATTTAATAGACAGCTATAGGATAAAGCAACTTAGGAAACAAACATGGTGTGGTTGGGGTCCATGATTAGGGAAGGCATGTGCCAAAGTGTACCAAACAGCACAACATATTTCTAAGTCAAACTTTTAAGTACTTGGATAAATCAATAAAGGTTAACCATTAAAATGCTAGCACCTTCCTTAGTATCAAGTTTTATACTAGGCTTAGAATGTTAATTATCAATCTTAAACTTAATGATGAAGATTACTTAATATGAAGTTTACTAATAAAGACCATGAAAGAGTCAATATCTCTCACTCTTGCCCGGCCACAGCTTGGTGTTCTTGGGTGAATAGTAATTCTCAAGAATCAGTCTCTCTGGCAGGTGTCCATGTGGGAGAGGAGAACGTCCAGCAACCTCCTGGGAAAGTGTATGGAAATCCACCCCCAATCAAAAATGGGACCAGGCTTTTATAGAATAAAGTGAATTAACTGCTGTCATTTAACCATTAGCCACACCTCCAACATCTCTCATTGGAGAATAAAAGGAGAACAGTAGAAGAAACCATGAAGGCCTTGTTCTCACCAAGCAAACTCTTTTGTTTATCTGTGTGTTCGTTCTTGATCTCTGTTTCAGGCCTAGTTGTGGCTGGGCTGGGCTCCACGTTCTTCAACACTGAAGAGCAGCTGGTGTTATGAAGATCAACTTGGCCTTTGTTTGTACCTCTCCAGGTTGTTACCAGCCCGGAGTTTGCTGAGCCTTTCCCTTCTCCTGGGAATCTTTCCACTCCAGGCCTGGGCCTGCAGAACTGAGAGACAAAAAGCTGTTCAATCATAGAACCACCTGACACCTCAGCTTTGGTTGACATAGAGCTCTCATTAACCAAAAGGTCTTCAGTCCACAACAGTCTGGACTTTGGAAGGAAAAATTAAATAAATTTCTGAGTTTTTCTCAGAGAGGGTAAGATAAAGATACTTTACTGTTTTTTGTTTGTTTGTTTGTTTTGGTTTTTTGTTTGTTTGGTTGGTTGGTTTTTGTTTTGATTTTTTGTTTCTTTTTTGCTTTGAGATTTTTTTTGTTGCCAGGTCTACTCATCAGCTTGGCAAGGTTAACAGGAAAAGCTCTCCCTTCAAAAGTAGACAGCAAGGAAAAACTTTTTTCACCCAAGTGAAAATTTGACTGAAGCAAGTAAGAGTGTCTGGAATCTGCCTGACTGCATGGCATGTGTGAGGAACGTGTCAGAAAAGGATTAGCAAAGAGAACTACTGCTCCTTTCTGGTACTTGTTATTATCTCACTGTAGGTAAACAACGTGCATCTATTCATGTGAACAAAAACTGGTAAGGGACACACTTTATTGGCAAATAGCAACTATTAATTTATTATTATTATTAGTAGTAGTAGTATTGATAACTTTAAATTGATGAAAACAGCAATGCAAAGATGAAAAACAGTATCAGTGAAAGAGTTCATTTTTTCTGTTCTATAACGCACTGTTGGCTGTTTCTCCCAGAATAGCTCTGACCTAGCAAACAGCTCCCAGAAGATCATGTTCTTTATACAAGTAATACAGTTTTAACATTTTTCGTGGCTGTGGTGTCATGATTAGCATTGGAAATCACAGAGCAGAAGTCAGAAGGAGCTCTAACAATGTACAGAGAAGTGTCTGTAAATAGCTGTGTCTGCTTGGGCAAGAGGAAGCAGGTTATCTACACCAGAATAAAACAACCTTGGAAAAAATTACCTAAATTAATTTAATTAACCAACCAGAAACAAGGAAATATCAGAGCACAATCCTCCTGCATCTGACTGACCTGACAATTGAGAGGGAGGACAGCATGCGAGAAAGGACAACATGCAAAAACTCCCCTTAGTAACAATTCATTGCACCCATTACTAACATAGCAGAAATAGGAAGTGGCTTTCTACATCTTTCCCTTAGCCCAGACTACTGTTGGGCTGGCCTTTCTGATTTAGTTCAGCATACCGCAGACTGACCTACTTCATAACAAGTGGGTCATGACACAATTTTAAATCAGGAAGCCTAAAACCCACTCTCCTCTGCAAGCAAGAATGTGATTGAATCAGAAACACTCTCTTCTCGTTATTTTTCTTAGGATGGTACTTTGCCTCAAGAAAAGAGAGATTTTCAGACCTGTGTTGGCAGGAAGAATCCAGAGCTCTCAAAAGGCAGCTCTTCTTTTTATTAATTTTGCTTCATACTGTCCAATACAGTTGGCTCCAGCACTCTAGATAAGTGTATATCTTAGCCCTTCAAAGACTTTTGAATATTGACTGACAGTGAGGTTTATACTATCCTAACTTTCTGCCACTTGCAGAAACTGCTGATGTAAGGAAAAATGCACAGGGAGCACCTGATCTATAAGTTATCTTTCCAGGCCAATAACATCAATACTTTTGATCTCGGTACATAAAAGCTGTTAATTTCATCCAGAGATAAAAAATGCTGGAGATCCTGGCTGTATGTCTCAGCATTGTTTTTTTCTTTCCAGTGTAGATATTTTTCAACTCTCTGCAGTGTGCAGGCAGACCCTCTGAAGCTGCCCTTTCCTGGCTTAGAGGCTGTGTGCACACTTTGGATGCTGAAAAAGATCAGGGCAACGATTTTTTTCCAGTGGTCTAGAAATTCTCCTTGTAAAAGTGCACACTAGTTGCCCATTTCCCTGAAGTTGAAAAAGAGACACATTTCTGCTTAACAATCCAGCTTTAGTGGTATGGACTTCAGCTCAGTCTGATTTATCATCAGAGTCCCTCCTTGAGTGCCTCAAATAATGAGCTGTGATAAAGTGCTTCTCTCCACTCCCTCACTATAGTTTTTACCTTTGCTGCCTCATGTCCTCAGGTAATCCTCCCCATGCTACAACTCTGCTTCTGTTTTGTCAGACAGACTGTATGATGGATTTATTTTGAGAGTGGTGGTGGTGAGAGTTGAGGCCCAATTTGATTTTTCATACTCCAGTGCCATTATCGCCTCTTAATCCCAGGTGATGATGAGCTGTGAGACATGCATGTCCAGGCAGAGCAAGAAAGTGAGGAGGGAATATGGCTACTGACGTCAGGGAGCTCTACAGCCTTTCCACTTCCCTCTCCTCTGGGTAGACTGGGCTGCATGTGCCCTTTCTCTGTCTCATGAAAAGCAAACATCAAATAAAAGCTTCTCAGCATACGATATGCAAAACGTTGAAAAAATGACTGTTCAAGAATAACACAGTAATTGATTCAACGATGCAAATTCAACCCTGAAGTACAGAATTGAAGAGATGCTTATTATGTAAGTTATAGTGGAAATTGCAGATACGAATTTATTCTGTAGAGAAGTACCCAGACTTTACATTTGACTAAAAAATTTAAATGTAACACTTCTAGTTGGTGTTAATTACTATTGAATGCAGCAGAAAGGCTGTATAAATGTGTTTTTATGAAGAATAAAGAGGTCTTAATGTAGGAGCAGTGCCTATACCATGTTAATTGATAACATCACTAAAAAGAGAAAAATACATTCAGAAATAATACTCTGATACCTGTATTATGTTAAACAAATACAAAAAGCTGTTGAGAAACTGGAGACCACTAAGACTAGAGGTTGCTCAAGGAACTGTTTTTGAATAGGTGTTCCAAGTAAGTCAATTCAGTTGGAAGCTTTCTGGATTATTTGTTTTAAATAAAAATATTTCTTATCTGCCTCAAGAATTTCCACATACAAATAGGACAAAAGATTAGAACAAACAAATAGGAATAAAAAGCCAAGAGACCACTTTGTCCCCCAGTCACGTCCCAGAGTAAATCTCGAATTGGCCATTGTATGTTACTTCCTGGCTTTCAGAAACCAAAGGGCTGTCTTCAAAGTGAAGCTGCAGGGAGCCGTATGGGCGTTTTTGGAAAAGTCACGTATCGTTAAGAGCTGACCAGGACTGTCTGCTGCCGAGCCCTTCAACAGCGCGGGGCAACGGGTGATTTCCTGCCTGAAAATGTGCTCCCTGCTTCCCCCCGTTGATGCTCTGCAGTCACTGCATAACGCTTGGCTCAGTTTTTTAGTTCGACTACTACATTAATTACCTTTTTAGGATTCCATGTTGGCTAGCTCTTTTCAAATATATTTCCTTCTTCTTTGATGAAACAGTATTTTCATGCTAATGTATCTCTCCCGCGCTGCTTTTTAAAACAATGATTTATTGATTTATTGATTTATGTTAATCTCTGCCCGCTTTCCTCAGCCACTGAGTGACCACGCGCTTTTCTCAGAGCTTCCACGTGTTCGCTCCCTTGCTCCGTCTGGCTCCCTGGCGCTCCGAGTCGTGCCGCTGGCTTTGCTGCCCTCCAGCCCGTGGAGATCCGGAGTTGTCCTTCCTGCGGCACAAATCACACGCCTGTTACAAATCGTGTGCAGCGTGTGAGCAGCTCGACCTGCCCGCACTCGGGGTAGCCAAAATGATGACTCGCCTGCCAAAGGGGCAGGAAAAGTGTCGCAGCCCTATGGGCAGGGACAACGAAAGCTCGGGAAAATCCAGCGGGAATCACGGTAAATCCATGCACCCGAGAGAAAGCAACGCTAAGGCTGTGCCGGTGCCCGCGGGCTCCCGCCGGGCGGGTGCGGCCCCGCGCCCCGCGCCGGCCCCGCCCCCTCCCGCACGCGCCCCGCGCCGGCCCCGCCACCTCCCGCACGCGCCCCGCGCAGCCTGCGCGCGCAGCCGGCGCCCGCCCCGCCCCTCCCGCGCGGGCTGCGCAGGCGCGCAGGGCTGTGGGGCCGTTGCCGGGAGGATGAGGCTGCGGCGGCTGCTGCTGCGCTACTTCCCGCCCGGTGCGGAGCGGGGCCGAGGGCTGGGGCTGCCGGCCCGGGGGGTGCGGGGCTTCCAGCTGTGCGGGCGGCTGAGGGGCCGGCAGCGGGGAGCGGCCCGCGGCCGGGCGGGGCGGGGCGGCAGGCAGGGGTGTGAAGAGTCAAAAGTGAGAGTAGTCGGCACAGAAATGAAGTGAGAGGCAGATGCGCTGTTCAAAGTCCCATGTAACAGGAAGAATGGCCACATGCTTATCGTATGTGTCGCTGTTCCGTGCATGTCCTGAGCAGGGCGCGCTGCGGGGCCTTCGTCCTTCGCGCGGGCGGGGTCGGGGCCCGGTGGCCTGGGCAGCGGACACGGTGCCGCCGGGCGGCTCGGGCGGGCGTGACACGGCTCTTTCAACCTGAACGCTTTCCTTACGGACCCGGTAAAACGCAAAATGACATAAAAGTTATCTAAATGGCCCTTTGCTCCAGAGAACTAAGGAGCAGCAGAACTTCCTAACCCTCTCGAAGCAGAGCAAAGCAGTTCAACACGGTCAGACTTCGGCTCGGGCAGGTGCGGAGGTGCCGCTGCGTGCCTGGAGTGGAAGCGCTGTTGGGGTTTCTGTAAGTTTCTGTACACAGGCCGTGGTGTGCGCTGAAATAACTGTAACAGCCTTTGTGAAACATGTTTTCCAGGGGCTTGGAATGCCAAACTACAGCAAGTATCTTCAGGACAGTTTCTTTGAAGATAGAGCTGTTTAAATAAAGCAAAAAGTTGTTGGGGAAAAAAGAGCTTGTTCATTTCCAGAATAGAAAATGGCTCATAAATAATGATGTTTAATATCTTCATCATATAAACGCATCAGAGCTTTTCATCATCCTGCAAAGTCTCAGCAAGAACAGCCAACTTCCTTCTAGTTCCAAGACCTGGAAGTAGGTCTGCTGAAGTCAGTGGAGCAATAAAGGTGGAAACATTGCTGTCTACAGTGCATGCAAAATTATTGACATCTAATTAAGACCTTTTAAATATTTTTATTTATTTTTTTATTTAAAGGAATTTGTCTGGAATATGTACAAGATGGTGAGCCAAAGTCCAGATCTATAGATCTGCTTGATCTTACACCTGAGTAAGTGTGATAATATTTCTGATAACAGCACTCTCTGGTGTTCTGTAGCATGCTCATACACAACTGTAATTGATTTCTGGTTTCTTTTGTTGTGAACCCAATGGCAGTTGGCTCCTTGGGAAGAACAAGAGGCTGACATCAAACACCGTGCAGAGATTCTCAGGTTTTATTCAGCATTCAAACTGTTTCTTCTGCTTTCCTTTAGCTAACATCTTCCTCTAGCCATCCAAAATTAAAAAAAAAATTAAAAAATTAAAAAACCAGAAACAAATCTGAGAACCTTAACATGGTTTTGGTTATAGTAGTCAGCCTAAATGCTCTACTGAGACACCTCTGGTACAAGGAGCTTCAGAAAGGTAAAAAAATGTCACCATTAAATAAAATTGCCAAAATCCATGAAGTTTATTAAGTAGAGGACATGAAGTAATACGATTTTCTTAGTACCAACATTGATATGGAAGAGTTCTTGCCTGGGGGCCAAAATTAGTAGACAATGTAGGCTGCACAAGATGAAAAACCCAAATTTAAAAATTATTTATTTTTCTTTAACCAGAATTGTTCAGCTGGACAGAACCTAGTGAGTTGCTTCATTAAAGAAATAAATTGTCTCATATTACTTGATAGGAGCATAAACGTTGAAAGATACCAATTTGTGGGGGTGTTAGTGTCTCTCATTCAGAGGTCTGATACAGGAAATCCCCTTTAGACTGCGAAAATGTACATGGTAACAGAAATATCAGGCTTTCTTGCTAGGACTATTTTTAATTGTATGTTGGTGCTGTGACTGCCTGGTACTGACAACCGTCAGTTTCTCGTGGATGGCCCGGAATCAGCAGTTTATCTGATGATGTTAAAAGATAATCCAATTCCACAGACTAGCTGTGAACCAGTCCCTGGGGGTTCCATGGACACCTGTAGACTGCAGACCACGTTTTGGAAGTTCTTGTCATAACTAAGAGTTGCAGGAACAGGCACAGACCTGTGAAGCTACAGAGATAATTTTAACATTTTATATATATAATTTATCTTGTTGCTATTCCATGGGTAAATTTCTTTCCAAACTAGAGTTTTTAAAAGCTAAATCTTACTGAACAACTTCAGCAAGAGAAGGAAGGAAGTACAGAAACCAAGAAAGATTTATCCATAATTCTTTCAGCCATTACGCAATGAGATAAACACATAATTTAATTGCTTCAGGTTTTTTTGCAAGTAAATTCTTGGTTTTAAATTAATACTTATTGCCAAAGTATGAAATCTGGTAGGTTTGGGTTTTGGGAGTTGTTTGTTTCTTTGTTTGTTTTCCTCATAATTAGCACAGATGCCACAGCCTTAGTAGAAGAAATTCAGAAAGGAGAACCTCTCATCACAGCTTCGTGCAAGGAATATGTCATTCATATAGTACGAAGATTGCAAGAGAAGATAGGGGAAAAAGAAGATCATACGTTCAAACTTTTTAAGGTCAGAGGCATGTTTAAAATAATTTGGGGCATTTTGGAGGGTTCTGGTTAGAATATTGTGTTTTCACTGCTGCATATTGTGCCTGAGAACAAAATTTGGAGTTTATGACCAAAATCTTGCTTTTTTCTATGATCTGAACACTGTTTAGAGCAACTGGGCCTGGCCTGGTTATGTCTGCCAGGAATTCCCCAAAAGGCTGGGAGGGATAACTGATCTTAAGCCTGTGCAAACAGTGTCTATGTACAAGGGTGTGTTTTGGATGGAGAAAAATAATTCTCTCACTTGTCAAATAAGACCCTGTGGACAACACCCATACTTATGTTTAAATAAAAACTGTAAATAGACAAAAGTAAATTAGCTGCTGGGAAAGGCCCAAAATATTTTTATACCCTTGTTTAATTATTCTTATTTTTGCAAAAATTAGGGTTTTTTTTATGTATTCTGCTATATACAGTAATACTGGTTATCATTACTTTCTGTCATTAGTATTATGTTTGAATACTGATAGTTTGGTCTTCAGCTTAAACAAGTAAGTGTTTTAAGAACAAGGATTAGAGAGACCATTCAGGGCTCCAGGATTCAGTTGGTCAGAGAATAATAGGTTTGACTGTATTTAATTGTGGAAATAGAAATAAAATTGCATCCAGAAATTGCGTGTTGCACTGAAATAATTGAGTGTTGTCTCTTTATTGTGTCAGCAGATGGCAATGTGTAGCTGTTAAAAAATGCTGGTCAGTGCTCTGCTATTAAATTTAGAGAGAGAAGGGAATAATTTTGTGTTGGCAGGAAAATCCAATCAGTGCTGGCTTATTAGAAGTGTGTGGAAAGAACTTCATTTATGTTTCAGTTCCATTTGAGGGTTGTAAATGAAACATGAGTATCAGATGCTTCTGAGCTACTAACAAAATACAAGAGGTGGGAGTGAGAATTTTTGTGGTTTTTTTTGTGGGTTCTTTTTTCCACAAAATGTTCCATGTAATTGTATTGTTTGGAAAGGAATATTTTTTTCCTGTTGCACTGGAGCATAACTTTAATTGAGTGCATAAGCCCATCGTTTTGTCATTTCCAGTAATTTTGATGACTGTTGTCTTAGGCACCCTGCAGAGAAACAAGTTTCTGTAGCAGTTTCCGAGGTTTTAAACAATTACATAACAATGCTACACCGTCGTGATTTGCAGGTGTTTTTTTTTTAAGGACTGCTGTAGCAGATTCTGCAAAACTGAGATATATTTTAAAAAATATTGCCTTAGGGTTTGATTATGGTGTCATTTGCACAAGCAGTTCTTGCTGGTTTAGAGTTCTGTGGATGAAGCAACTGCAGCACTGGGCGCTGGAAAACCAGAATTAGTCCCATGATCTAAAATTGAGCATAAACTCCTCCTTTCTCATAATTGTTGAATATGTTTGTTGTTCAGAGCTTCCTGCATGGACTCTGAAGAATATAATGGATCAAAGTTCCATAAATTTCCATAATTATCAATTCTCATATGCAGATATTTGTATATTGTATATACTGTGGCTGTTTTTTTAAAGAAGAAAAATATTTTTGTAATTTCTGCATCTTGATTGCCCATTCCCACTGCTGTAGCTGGAAGTACAACCTCTCTTCCTCTAGAGAACAGAAATTACTCTTTCTCTAACATAGAATATGTTTTCTGTTTGTCTCAGTCCTTCACTTGACCATCATTATTTCCATCTTGACTAGCTCCTACTCTTCTGAGCAGATCTCTGAGCTCCTCTCATTTTCCTTTTGGGGACAGGCAGCTGACAAAGCTAGGAATAAGAACAAAAAGGTGAAGCTTTGGCAATATGTCAGTGATTAAATGGCATTGCTTATAAATAATGTCTTCTTCATTCTTAAACTACAGAGAAGACATAGTGGACCACTGCTTTATTTTTAACATCCCTTTACTTCACTGTCAGCATTTTCTGTGATTTCCCAGGTTATGGTTTTATTGTGCTTTAGACTTCAGCAGAAGCCTGTTTGTAATAGGTAAAAGTTGTTGGGTTTTCTTGTAATTTTCAAAGTATTGTGGCACGCTGACTTTTATGGGCAGTATCTGAAACCATTTTCACCCATGTTTAGTGAACCTTAATATGCAATATTAAGGCTGTGAGGTAATTTGCATGAAATATATGCTGTCTGATTAAAGGACCTTAGAAGAAATGTCAGAAGAACAGTGACCACTATAACCTACACAAGGCAGGCAGACATAAAATTTCTTTGAATTTTGTCTTGATAAGTATATTTTTTACCGTTCTGTATGCCTTTTTTTTGTCATGACCTCATAGGACATAGACGTAGCTTATTTCTGTTCTTCCTGTTTGTGAAAAAAAAAAATAAATTCCCCTACAAGCTGAGAGCATCCCATAACTTAAAAAACTCAAAATACTCAATTTAGCTGGATCTCTTGGTTTGCTAAGTAAGGCTTCACATGAGTTGGGATTTCTTTCAGCAGTGGTCTCACCAGGTGAGGTCTTCTTGCTCATTTATTTTTGCTCTTTCAGCGCTGGTCTAGGGTTAGTCTGCTTGTCCCAGAGAAGGTGGAGGAAAAGCAAACATGAGAGAAAAGAAAGTTAATTCAAGCAAAATATAAATTTGAAATCAATACTATATAATATTTTCACTGATAACCTGCTGTGGCACAGGAGATTTTTTAGTTAGGGATTAATGCATTACAGCTGTAGCTGCTGATCTGCCAGGAGGAGGAGAAAATATTAATCTATTTTTAGCAGTTGTTTTGGGTTTTTTAATTTATTTATATCAAATGTTGTTTTCTTCTCCTTTGTCACACTTCTGTTTCAGATACTGAGAGCACATATTTTACCACTGACTAATGTGGCATTTAACAAATCTGGTTCTCGGTAAGTTGCCTTTGAAATCAAAATACATAACCACTGATTGAAGTTTGGTATTTGTAAATTAAATTGTAAGGGAATTTCAGTGCTCTTCTTGCAAAAAGAATTCAGCTGTGCTGGTTATAAGCCACTTCAAGTGTGACTTCAAAATTTCAGAACTCTGTGGGAGAGCCAATGGGAGATGAATAAAAGTAGTGTAGGAGATTCAATTTATGTAATTTTTTTCTTCCAAGGTGATAGTTTGTTGACAATTAATATATTTCAGAAAGAAGCACCTTTATGATTATAAAGTGAATGTTACTAAAAGCTAAATGTGTCTTTGATATAAATTCATTTGGGGCTTTTGCTGTGATGGAATATCATGTTAATTGATTTCACTGTGGTTGTATGTCTCATCATTTTTTCCTTCATGTCTTGGAAGCAGCAGCTTACTTTTTAGTTGAAATATGTTAAATATTAGGAGAAGTTTTTTAATGAGTTATTTTATTTTATTTTTTAAAAAGGAACCTCAATGGTCATTCATCTATATTTTTGAAAGAATAAGGAGATTTAGGGTCTGAGACAGTACTAACTGAAATCTGAGGAAATAACTCATTTGACTATGCACCAGAAGCAGTAAGGTATTTACTGTATTCAGAAATTAATTTCTCTTTGGTTTAGCTTTATCACTGGAAGCTATGACAGAACCTGCAAAGTATGGGATACTGCATCAGGAAAAAATCTACATACACTGGAGGGACATGGAAATGTTGTCTTCGCAATAGCATTCAATAATCCCTATGGGTAAATACATTTTCCATTATAGTTGCTAATCATGTTATTTTGCAAATAAAGAACAGCTACTTGAAATTTGACATAAAATTGAGTACCTCAAATTGTAAGGGTTCAAATTCTGAATTTATGAAGTTGAACTATAGCTAATCACTGCACAATGACACTTTGTATTACTTGTATAAGATATGCATTCAAGTGTGTTTTCTGCTATAATTAAAAAAAATAAATTTAGAAATTAGAAAAGCATAAATTTAATTAAGTATTCAGCATCTGGAAAAGTATATAAATGAGCCAGCTTAATATATCAAAACACAGGTTTATTTTGATAATATCTATATGATAAGACTGTGTTCTGATTGTTAATAATTCTTTACTGCCTTCATATAATTGTGTATATGAGATATAAGTAATTATGAAAGCTTGTGTTGCTTTATTTAAGAAGAAAAAACATTTCTGTCACAATAAAAGTGGATTTCTCCATTTGGTATTACACATTTATTATTATTTAGCACATGATTTAGAAGTGTCAGAGCTGTTGAGTAATTTTTATAAAATCCACAGGGTGCCACTGTATGAATGTCAAATATAAATCTATGCATCTTGTTTTCTGCAATAACTGTTTGCCCTGGTTAGAACTGGCACCTGTTAAGGTGAAGGGAATTAATGTTAACTGCTGAAGTTCCATTGTCATTAGCTTCTTGAGGAAGCTGTTGTATGTAAGTAAACTGTTTTACTTCTCTGTAAAACAAGGCAAATCGGTGCTTATTTTTATATTGAATCACATCAGTTCTTTCAATGTCAGCTGTCCTATTTATCAGTTAAGCAATACACAGTTAACATCAGGAAAAAAAATGTTTAAGACTTGTTCTTACTCTCTCTGGAGCAACATAATTTCCTTCTAAATGGAAAGACTTTATCCAACCTAAAACCTACTATGTCAGTGTCTTATAATCTGATATTAATCTTTATTTAAAAAAAAAAAATATTATTTTTTTTAATATACCATACCAGGCTGTAATATAAAAGTGGAGAAGCAATACATAGTGAGAGAAAACCTGATGAGAACCTTGAGTTACTTTTAAATTAAAATTTCAGTAAAAGTTGAACTTCTTTTCATACTTTAATCTTGAGGTTTCAATACAGGCAGTCTCCCTTGCTACATTTTCTGGGCACTTTAATTCAATCTTGCTCTAACTGCAGTTGGTCACAGCACTTCCACTGACCTCAATGGGAGTGGAGTTTAACCCCTGAAATTTGGGTAAACTGCTTATAAAAAGAGTTTGCAATAAACAGATGCCATCTGATGAAATGACATAACTTAAAAATTGATCTTGAAGTCCAGCAGATAATGTCATTCCTCATATATGTTGGTCAACAGCTATGAACACTTCTGTCCTAATAGGCACAGTGGCTTTTCTAGAAAGTAATCATGTCTCATAATTTTTTCCTTTAATGTAACTTCCATTTGTGAAATCCTGCCCCAGGATCTTGTGGTGTGGCAGAATGCACCAAAATGCATGCAAGCTTCCATGACTGGGTGTTGTTTCTGTTGGGTTCTCCTATCTTTGAAGTAAGAGGAGTTTTGATGAATAAAAATGACAGGAGTTTTTTTTTCCATTTAGTACCATGATTGCCACTGGATCTTTTGATAAAACCTGCAAACTGTGGAGTACGGAAACAGGAGTATGTTCCCATACTTTCAGAGGGCATAGGGCAGAAATAGTGAGTACTGATGGATGTTTCTAATTTCTTTATGTTTCCTCACACCATCACTGGTGGCTGTGGGTTCCAAGTCCCTGTGAGCTGACACTGGAAGGGGCAGCTAATCTGCTGCATTTATTGACATGTTCAGACGTTGTGAACATTTCTGCACGGTGAGAAAAGAGAGACATACAATCATTTTGGTTGAAAAAGACCTTAAAGATCATTGAGTCAAACTGTTACCGCAGCACTGGCAAGTCAACCACTAAACCGTGTCCCTAAACACTACATCTATGTGTCTTTTAAGTACCTCCATGGATGGTGACTCCACCGCTTCCCTGGGCAACCTATTCCACTACCTGACAACTCTTTCAATAAAGATACTTTTCCTAATACCCAATCTAAACCTCCCCTGGCACAACTTGAGGCCATTTCCTCTTGTTTTATCACTTTTTACTTGGGAAAAGAGACTGACCCCCACCTCACTACAACCTCCTTGCAGGTAGGTGTAGAGAGCAAGGAGGTTTCCCCTCAGCCTCCTTTTCTCCAGGCTAAACAACCCCAGTTCCCTCAGCTGCTCCTTCTAAGTCTGACAGTTCTTCAGACATGGAGTATACAATTTGAAAAGGTATTGTTATTTTTGGTTTGTTCTGATTTCCCTTGTTTGCTAAACATTAAAACTTTTTTGAAAAGTACCATAACAACTAGGATTTTCAATTTATTGCACATATTTATTCCTCAGTTTATATATCCCTTTTTTTCTAGATAGCTTGCATTACCTCTCACATGCAGCACTCAGTGCACAAGAACACCACTGTCTGTATTGCTGTCTTTCACACTAAGATCTGTAGTTCACATACAGGACCAATTGGAGCTGTAGAAGAATGAATTTCTGAAATCTGAAGTGTCTTAACTGAGAATAAGTGAAGTGTCAAAGACATATGAAAATAAAACAGTTTAAGCTTAAAGTGCTTAGTTTCCTTTCCAATGCATTAAGAGCTCTGTTAGCAGTAGCAAATATCTTGATGCACAGCATTCTGATTGAAAAGATCAGGCCAAATTCACTAAAACTCTTAATTTCAATGTAGAATAAATTTTTCTTAAAAATAAATATATAGTAATTATTCAATAAAGCATTTCTGGAAAAGGTTTCTGGAAACAATTAGTATTTAATTTCTAGATTGCAAGGCCTGTAACTAGTATGAGAAAATGGTGTCTTACCTTGGTGTAAGGTGAGGCTGATTCAGAGAGTTTTGAATCCCTGGATACTTTGAAACACCCTTACTATGGAGAACATGTTTACTTACAGAGACAGGCTGCAGTGATTTTGCTCTCACAAATCAGTTAGCTAAATATTTAAAGGCCTCTTAATTTCTTCTCAATTTTGTAGGAGTTAGACCCAAAGTGTTATGAGTTGTGCTGGAAAGTAGTTAGTAGGAGATAACAGCCAGCAGAAAAATATCTGTTTCTCTGGAGCCCTGTTACTGAAAGGCTCTTATTGTATATGATACCTTGCTGGCAAGGGCATGTCCCTAGTTTTTCAGCATTAAAAGAAAAAAAAAAAGAAAAGAGAAAAAGAAATGGACATAGTGAAAATGCCCCAGTGACCTCAGCTACTGTTTTCCTTTTTACATAGCATCCCCTGTTCTTTATTAGCAGAGCAATGATACTGAATAATTACAGAGAATGGGAAGACTGCATGATTTTTCAATGTGAAAAATGAACTAAGGAAGTTGTTGAGCTTTTCTTCTTGTTTTTACAGAAATAAATATGATGTTGTGGAAATGCCCTTGGAAAGTGGCTTTGATAATGGCACCTGTTAGAATAAGAGTGTGTTTGTATGGACACAAAACTGTCTGCAGGGTCTTTGCCCCAGACTGATCAAGAGGAAGCCTACCAAATGACAGTGTTAGGGAGGACTGTCAGTCAGGTTGAACCATAACTGGACAATCTCAAAGACAATTTTGAAATAAAGAAAAAGAAAGAAGTAGAGAAAATAATAAAAAAAATAGAAATCAATCAATATAATTTGTAACAGGGTGGGAGAGACATTAGTTTGGAAGAAGCAGTTGCCAATGTCTGCTCTGCTGCTTCCACAAGTCACCTGGGCAGCAGTCTGTGCCTAGCCTTGCTTTTGGAGACTCCATGAGGAGGCTGCATCTGCCTAGTGGATTGTCCTTCTAGGCTTCAAAAAAAAAGCCCCATTGTCCCCCCTGTAAGATTTGCATGTGTGAATTTAGATGCCTTCTCTCTGCCCTGTGGATCTGCAGATTGTAGGCAGAGGTATAGGTTCAACTAGAGCCAGAGCACTTATGCCTCCTAGGGAAGGTGTGTGTAAGTAGGGGAACACATACTCCTGAGAAAGGGGGTGCTCCAGTAACCCACTCATCCTGTGAGAAAGGATGAGCATGCATGCAAGAGTGTGAGACTGTGTGTCATTAAAACTCCTTGGAATTAGACAAGGAGGTTTAGAAATTTGCAGCTGTTTAATAAGATTGCCTAAGTTTATCTACTGTATTACAGATAATATTACTGTTACATTGTGTTCTGTCAGTTTACTATGCACTGTTAAGAAATTAAAAAACTCTTCAGTCCTGATTTCCATTAAAACTTTGTGAAATAAGCTTTTCCCTGTGACACAAGATGAAGCACCTGAATACTGGAAACAATACAGGAAATCTTCCAGTAAGTCTTTTTAATGCATTGCCATTGCAAAGCAGCCAATTAGTCCATTTGCTTTGAATAATCACCCAGAGCTATGTCATAAGGATTGTTGCTCTTCCAGTGAGCTGTTGGAAGACCTCTGCAATTCTGCTGTATGCCATAAAATTTTAAGTCAGACTTTTTTTTTGTTTAAAAATACTAATCTTGAGCCCTTGTTTTGAGAAAATGTATATAAATACTCTCCCACTTTTTCCATCCAATGTTTCTTGTTACAGGTATGTTTGTCATTTAATCTTCAGAGCACATTGGTGGCAACTGGAAGCATGGATACCACTGCCAAATTATGGGATATAGAGAAAGGAGAAGAAAGAGCCACTTTAAGTGTATGTTTGCCTTCTGTATGTTTTTTGAAGGTGCTCCTTGCTTTCTTAGTTTTCTAACTGAGATAAATAACAATATAGCCATTACAACAGTTTCAAGCCTTGCAGAGTTTCTTTTAGGAGGCAGTCCCACAGTGACTGCAGTTACAAAAATATTAAGAAAACTTGAAGTGAATTATAAAGCCATGGTATTTTATAAGAAGTCCTATTTAAAAAAAGACAGGTTTTCTCATTTCAATGCTGTTACTACTATAAATCAGCATGCCTTCCATTTCTCATTAAAACATGATGTTGTGCTGTAAATTGACACCCTCTGCTTCAACATAAAGTAACTGAGAACATCTGTGTAGGACACTGCATCTGCATGAATCTTCTTCCTGTAAACATCAGCAGAGGACAACCATCCAATTACCTCTAGATTGTAGTGTCTTTTTGCTCTGTGTGACCTGCTGGGATTCCACAGGCTCGGATTGGCCTGTGCTATTTCAATGCACTTTTTTCACATGCTTCCTAAATAACAGGTAGTGCATAGTCTTCCTTTGGTGTATGTGGCCTGTGGAGTGAGGAAGGCATTTCCTCCTCATTGACTTTCTCTTCCTCAGAGCCCTGAGCAGAGCAAAGACCAGTGGAATGTGAGAACCTTTAGCGTAGAAGTATGCTCACATTCATTAATTTTTCAAGTGTCTCCACCAACATCTTTGACATGCTCTACTGTAAATGAATAATCTGAGTTCAATATGCATTGGTGAAAAAATGTGATTCTGTTCAAATCAAATATGGAAAACATGCACTAATGGCATCACTGTACAATTGCTCACTGCTTAAGAGATGGTCTGATTTTTTGCTGTTGATGGGATATTGGTTATTCCACAGCACAGTAGGTCTTTCTCTCAAAATTGTGAAATACTGGGCAAGACAGTAAATAATATATTGAAGGGTTATAGAAGGACTTGCTGAAAAAAAGCTACATATGAAACTACACTGATGGAAAAGCCATAATCTGCATTCTCATACTGTTTTAAAAAATTCTCTCAGGGACACTCTGGAGAAATTATTGCAGTGTCTTTCAACACCACTGGAGAGAGGATTATCACTGGCTCCTTTGACCATACAGTAAAAGTGTGGGATGTTGGCACTGGCAGGTACTAAAGTACTCAGAAGTATCATTTTACATTGAATGTTTTAATGTTGACCTACAAATTACAAAACTTGTATTTTTGCTTCATTTAGAGTCTGTGTTCCTTCATTTTGTAATTTGTTACTCCTTCTCCCCTGGTTCTTCTGAAAGTAATGAAGTTCATTAAATGCATTTCTATATGCTTTTTGTTCCAAATTTCCATCTTATGAGCACTGAGGAAGCAGACAGAATGGACAGATCCTGTGTTTGTGGCTGATGAATTCTCCATACAGGAAAATATTTTATGACCGTGGAGACTCATGACTGACAAAGTAGTTTATGAAGATAACAATCCTATTGTGTTTTCAGAGGTCATGTCTTTTTTTCTTTTTGTGAGAGCAAGGAGAGTATCTCTGAAATTTATATATAAAAGGAAAGTGTGTATACAGGAATATCTTGGGGAATAAATGATGTGTATCCCTTCAAAATTTAAAAAGCAATGTACACGTTGTACATCATTTAAGGTTTGATCCTGTAAGTTTTTACTTAATCAACACCAGTAGTTTAATGTTTGCCATGTAAATACTTAGAAGACCCTCAGTCAGCAAATCAGATCTTTGGATGCAACTTCATTCAGCTTGGTGTTCTTGCAAATATTTTTGTTTGACAACAGGTTCTTTTTCCAGCTTCTTTTCTGACCCTGCAGTGAAGTCCAAATTTTGGGATTTTCATGTTGCATTCTTATTTTTTTTCTAAGAAATAAATGTGAACTTCACGTCAGGGTCAATATTTCCATATATTTTAAATATTTTCAATTATTCATTTTTAGGTATTTTGGGTATTAGGTACAACAATAATATTAGTCTTGACGGCCAAAGAATATGTTCACAACGTTTTCACTTTTTTTTCTCTTGATGACTTTTTTTTAACTGTGAAAACATCTACACATTTACAGCAGTTCTGGCCTCATATTGTTAGAAGGTAAAATGAGTTATACAAAATGACATGAGTATAATCAAGTTTTTGTTATCATAAAGAAATAGAAAATTCAATTGCTGAGGAGTTTTGCTTTGCTGTTCATTTAACATCTATATTATTTTCGCTACCCTTATATATCTTATACAATGAATAAAAAAACATTTCAGTCACTTGAACTCATTTAGTTGTTTTTCCAGTCATTAGTTTATTTGTTAGTTAAAGCAGTTTTCTATTAGTGATACAGTGATATTAGCATTATGATAATAACCTAATTGACTAATCCTTTAATATATATCTCTCAATCTGTTTTAGACTTCATTGCCTTATAGGCCATTAATTCATAGGAAGCAATCACGGCTAATTGTATCCTCTGTATTCAGCTAAAGCTGAAGAAGTTAATGGAACTAATATTGCCTGCCTTGTGCAGCAAGAGGTTTAGGATTAATGAGGATTAGAAATCATATTTCAGTTTGGATGTCGTTTGCCTGTTACTTGGGAACATGCTCACATGAAGTACATGATTTTATCTTCAGAGGATTTTATAAAAGGTTCAGATTATATGGAGTTTGAGAGATGGACTGTTTACAGTTTGTTCAAGTAGGATAATGTGGAAAGCTTGCTGTATGTGCTTTATATGTACATGGATACAAGAAATCTGTCTCTGGAACTGGAAAGTCATTGCATTTCACTGGAAATACATCCACTGAAATATTTTTGAAAGAGAAGGGAGGACTTTTCAATTTCACTCCTTACTGTCTCTCTGTCTCAAAGATAAAAACCAGAACTGATGTAGTACTAGAACCCTGCATGGGCTGTTTAGTTGCTTTCATGGATAAGGTGGTGAAGACTTGACACCTTAACTATACCATTTTATAAGCTTACTTGTAATTTATGTATCAAAATGCACACTAAAAATGTAAATTGTATATTTTTATAGGTTGTTACATACTTTAATAGGTCACAGAGGAGAGATTTCCAGTATACAGTTCAGCTGGGACTGTTCTCTCATTGTCACTGGATCATTGGACAAAACATGCATGGTAGGAAAGTTGAGTATGTACTAAATACAGCTACATCAGATGTAAAAATATATCTCTTGTAAATGGAAGAGCATTATTTTAAACTAGTACATGTAATTCATTATTTACAACTAAATGCAAAACCAATAAGTTATTAATTTCAGTGAAGGCCAGTTAAATAACAATATGTATTTTAAGGATGATTTAATTAATACACTGAAATTAAAAAAATACACGACTTCATTAAACTGACTAATCAGTGACTCTTTATTGACTTAGAACCAGTTTTCATTTTAATACAGTAGCATATATCAGAAAGAGCCTATATTTAGTTATTTATGGACCAGCTAGATATCTATCAAGTAAATTGGTGAAAATAAGCAAAAAAATTACCCTTCTTTATCTATGCAGCTGTGGGATGCCATGGCTGGGACACACATAGCAACTTTAACAGGTCACAGTGATGAAATAGTGGATGTCTGCTTTGATTATGTCGGCCAGCGTGTTGCAACTGCCTCCTCTGATGGTAGGTGAAGTGACTGGGACTGCTGTAAGAGTCACAGCAGTAGCATGAAGCACCTTTGTCCTTTTCCTTGGGCTTTGCTTTGGAAGAAGCTTGGTGAAGGAGGAGTAGCCTGGCTTGAAACTATAGATCATGCAATGCTTGTTGTGCTATAGAAGTTTTGGTATGAAATTGAAGAAGCTTTTGCCACTGAAAATGTTCTTGTTCACACTTTCATAAATGAATGTGGCTTTCCCCTTTAACTTCAAACATTCAGGGAAATATGTTACTTGTGGTTGGAAATGCATTTCAAATGTTTATGTAGGTAGCTCTTGTGTGGAGTTTGATTTGAAGAGCTCAAATTTAGGCTTAAATTAGAAAGAAAGTCTGAGTTTTACTGGTGGATTTGCTGCTAGGCTTTTGAAGAAAATACTCAGTAAAGAGGTAGTGGAAAAAGTGATTTTGTTTTGTTATTGGTATGCAGCAGTTTTGCATGCTTATGATTTTTAATAAATAGCAATAAATAACTTTTTATATTCATCTGCACAGTGTTATATTGCATAATGACAAAACCAATTTTTTTTTTTACATTTTTACATGCTTAAATGTTTTAGTTTGCACTTTCAGGAACAGGATAGTAGACTAGATGGGGGTTACTATTGGGATCTGATTTGCTGTAGTTATTAAATTAAAACAGAAAACAACGTAAGAAGTTTCCTGAAATGTAGTCAGTAATTTATTAAATATAACTAAGCTCATTAAATAAAATTAATATCTGAAATGCAATGAAAGCTATATTATACATGCATTTTGAAAGTATGTACTTCAGTGTTCCATGTTCTACATGGACATTTGTATTCAGATTTTAGAAGTTTTCCAGCAGAAGCCAAGAAGCAGTCAGCCTTTTCCAACTAGATTACAGATCCTTTTTGACAGACTTTATCCTTGGGGCAACTGTCTTAAGATTGTCTTCTATTCCTTTGAAATCCAACCTGAGGATGAGGTTCTTCTGGCCTCATTAAGATGCTTTTTGTTGAAATGCATCCTCAAGCATAGCAATCACAAATGACTTCTAATCTACTACAACAGGATCAGCAAGAATCTATAATGTGGAAACAAAAAAGTGCATTGCAAAGCTAGAAGGTCATGGAAGTGAAATTTCAAAGGTAAGTTTTTTGTGCTTTGCAGCTTTTCGTACTTGATTACAGATGACATCCAATCCTATTCCATGACACAGGAATATTGTCACAGAATGTGGTGGCAAAATAATTGATGTGAGTGCTACTCCTCCCCCAGGAGCCATCTCTCCATATTGTCATGTTGTTTGCTTATTGATTGCTTAGAACTGTGGCAGTTAGCAGACTACTCAAGAAGTCCACCCCTCCCAGGGATGGATATCTGGCTTTGTTAACATCAAAATTATTGTTGCTCCTTACATCTTCCCTTTTTTTGAAATGGTGTATAGGTTGGGTCTCCACAGTCACTTGGCAGGTTCTCTGGGGGGCAGAGAGGGAGATGCTGTCTGAATGTTCTCTCATTGTGTTCATAGTTAACAGAGCTGCTGTCTGACCTGACCTAAATTGTACTTTTGTTATTACATCCTGGGAGCCCCCAGATTCTCTGGCAGAATAAGCACAACTCTTAGACTCTTGATGACATCTTAAGGCTATTGCCTTTGAGACTTTTACCATCACCTTTATTTCTTGCTTCTACCAGATGTGCTCCTCTTTACACTTTTTCAATTCTCTGCATACTCAGCGTATGGAACAGAATAGAAAAAATGTAATTCTGAGGAAAATTATGTAGAGTCTTATTTTGAAAAGTGCATAAAGGAAGTTGGAAGTGTAAAGACTGTTTCAAAAATCACTTGGTTATGAGGAATGTACTCATGTCCTTTGCTGGAAGTCTTTTCTGGCTCAAGTTTGACTGCTAGTCCAGTTCCAACTAGATTTACTTTCTTCCAAAATTGTACATATTTTTCAAGCTTTTTTAATTTAATGCTTACAGTTTTCATTATTCTTTTAAATTGATTGTTCTCATTAGCTTTCAGGCTATCATGCCAACACTGTGCTGCTTCTGTTTGATGTGTTTTGTAATTGAAATATTCATATTTTGAACCTAGGATGGTTCTTAGTGAACTCATGTGCTTCCATTGTATGGATTATCACAGAATTGTCACAGTTGGAAAAGACCTCTAATATCATGAGTCCAACCATCAACTCAGAAAAAAACACCATGCCCTCTAGAGAGTGCCCTGATGCATGTTATTTGAATATCTGCAGGGATGGTGACTCAACCACCTCCCTGGGCAGCCCATTCTGATCATTCTGTTGGGAGAATACCAAGTTCAGAAGGGCTCTTCTTTCCTCCATGTACTCCCTGCAGTATTTCACACTCAGTGTAGCTGCACTGAGGAATGCAGGCATGTGGGTGGGTTAGGGACAACTTCCACCAGGGTCCTGGGTGGTGCCATGAGTTCTTAGCTGGACATGACAATCTGCTCACCCAGGAGCATGTTGAAAAGTCAGTCTGCTTCTGCAGCTGTTCTGTGTAGCTGTGATCTTGGGAAGGTTAATACTTGGAAATCAAATTTATTTGGAACAGTAATTAAGCAATTTTGCATTATATAGTAAACCTGGTATCATGAGGTTAGTGCTATAAAAATAAATCTTATTATCTGGAAATGCATGCAATTTGGGCAATGCATGTCTGACAAATATGAAAACATACTGCAAAATGGGTTGCCTTCAGTGAAAGTTTTGTTACTACAGAGACATGTTATTTAATGTAGAACTCTATATAGTATGTATACATTGGAATAATGATAACATTTAAATACAATTGTTATAGTTGTAGAGGAATTTTGATTCTGAGTCATAACATTCTGAAGTCTTCATCCTATAGTAAGGTCTTTGTATATAGACCTTTATTCATAAGAGAGTTTTCAGCCACAGGAGTTTGCCAGGGTGACTCTAGTCAAATACTATCCTAAATTTTACCTGAAAAGCTGAATGCAAGAGTTGCTGGTTTCTGTTTGCATCTTTAATCATTAGGTATGCTTTCTTTTTTAGGCCTATTGGCTTGCTAAGTAATGTAACTCTTTTCTGTATTTTTAAAGGTATGTTTCAACCCTAAAGGTGATCGCCTACTGACAGCCAGCTCTGATAAAACAGCTCGACTCTGGGATGCTGCTACTGGACACTGCCTGCAGATATTAGAGGGCCACAAGGATGACATATTCTCCTGTGCATTCAATTACGAAGGCGATAAAATCATTACAGGTAACCAAGGTTTTTTTTGTTTTTGTTTGTTTGTTTGTTTGTTGTTTTTTTTTGTTTGTTTGTTTTTGGTTTTGTTTTTTTTTTTGAGAGTGAGATGTTTATAATCTTGTTATGGGAAAATCTGAAAAGTTTCCTGGGCCAAGTACAGGGATCAGCAGTGACGTAAAATATAGCCAAGAAAAGTTAGAAACTCACTTCTGAACTGGATTTGTATAAAGGCAATTTCCCACAGTATGCCCTGCCATCTCTCCTCTGGGTGTATGCTAGCACCAGAGCAGTGGCTAAGCCATTTTCTCACCATCATTGCAGTGAGGGAGGTCTGGATGAGCAAAAGACAAAGCTTTTTAAATGGGAGCACATCCTTTGTGTATTTGGCACCGAGAGCTGTTCAGGTTTCCTTCATTTCAGACAAAATGTCATGGGAGTGGGCAGAGATATGGACAGAGTATTTGTGATTCTTCCATCTTTGGACTGAACTGTCAAAACATGGGATGCAGGGTGGTCTCAGCTACAAGTATTGCTGTAGGTCCTGCTGTCTCTCACTACTCGTGGACAGAAAAAAATTTCTCCTCAGCTTTCTGGGAAGATTGTCAATGTAGGTGTTAGCAAAAATGGATAAATTGTGTGATACAGCTACATGACTCCTTCACAATGTCTGTTTATTACTAGGGAGCAAGGATAACACCTGTAGAATATGGCACTGACTGAAGAGAAGGAAAGATCCAGTTTGCTATATGCCTGCTTTGTGAGTTTCGTAGTCAATAAACTCAGTCTTTCAGATCTATTTGCTTTTCCCCTCTTTGTTCACCTTCAGCTTTGCTAAGTAGGAAAGTTGCCTAGATTTTTATCAGTTTGCCTTTGCTGTTGCTGGGTAGATATGGAATCACAGAACAGCAGAAATTGGAAGGGACCTCTGGAGATCATCTAGTACAACACTCCTGCTCAAAGCACTGTCACCCAAGCAGGCTTCCCAGGAATGACATGGTTTGAAATATCTGCAAGGATGGAGAATCCACAGTTTCTCTGGGCAACCTGCTTAGTGCTTGATCACTCTCACAGTAAAAAAAAGGTTGTTGATATTTTTATTTGTCCTTATGTCTAAATGGTATGTTTTGTTATATTTCCATTTGTGCATGGTGCCTTTTCACTGGACACCACAAAAAAGAATCTGGCTCTGTTAGCTCAGTCACCTGAGAGAAATCATGATTCCTGTGAATGAATCTAGTAGGATGGGTCCATTTATTTGTGTGTAATTTTTAACTTGTAACCCTTTTAATAATTTTTTAAAAATACAGCTTTATAATAATCTCAGGTGTGAAAAGAGTGTTGTTATGCGCTTTCTCTGACTATTCTTGTATTAATCTTTTTGTTGTGTAATTAAGTATTGAGTTAAAATGCCAGTTTTGCTACTTGTAATTGTGTCCCACTTGGTGTTTCTGGAGAAAACCAGCAACCATTTGTGAACTGAACTGCTGTCTGGTATTGTGTGTGTGCTGCAGTTAAACTCCCACTCACCCCCCCCCCCTTTCATACTTGCCCACATCTTTCCATTCGTTCAATTAGTTTCTGCTCAGCCCTTATTCTCCCATTTTCATCTGAGGTAAAAAAAATAACATGGCTCGTGACTTCAAATCTGAATCCTGGCCCAAAGGTTATGGCAGCATAAAGAAGCCCGACACACTAAAGATTTGGAGCCAAGGATCATGACATAAACTGGGAAATGGATGAGGCACTCCTGTCAATTATTTACCACCATACAAGGAGCTCTGGGCCAGGCTTACCTCACTAGCAATTGCCAACAGGTTTCACCTGTGCAGAGCTCTCCCCGCTTCCCAGCAGAGCACCCAAAACCACAGTTGCTCTTCACAGGGGAGCACTGAAGGAGTGGGGTCAACTGGTTTCTTCCAGCAGCTTTGGAAGAAGAAAGAAGAGACAAAGCAGGTAGGATTGAACAGAGTGTGTGTGGCCTGAGAGAAAACAGAAGCAAAGGAAATGTGCAGCGGAGAATGAACTTGAAGGCATTTTGTTTATATTGTGTGTTTCTGGGTGGTTGTAGAATTGACTACCGAGTGTTATGTGTAATAGGAAGTTACTAATGCTGATATGTTCTGACTTTTTCTGGGTTGACTATTGCCAGCCACCTTGCCTGTAAGTGAAGAAGCAAAAGTGCCTGTCATCACTTGGCGAATATCCTGGTTGTTTAAAGTAGTGTCATGTTGTGAGAGAACTAAGTGGTGTGCTGCAGGTCATTTAAAATGGCACCTTTACCAGTAGGCAGAGTGACTGATATTAATGTTACAGTGATGCTTGTGGTGTTTCCTGTTGTCTTGTGCAAAGACATATGATGTCAAAGGAGTACCTCACAAATCCAGAATTGGAAGGACAAGAAGGGCAGTGCAACTCTGGGTTACTTTAGAATTGCCCTGTGTCCTTAGGTCAGTTTGCACCTAGATTTACAGGCATGACATGGGGGATTTCTGCCTCTGCCTAAGAAAAATCGGAAGAAAATGTATGTAATGAAATGTATAGAAATACTGCTACGTAGTTAAAAACTGAAATATGACTTGTGAAACCATAAAAAATAAAAAATTCTTTGGTCTGTGAGTAAGAAGTAGATTTTTTTGCTTAATCTTTCAGGTTGGGTTATTTTCTGTTGCCTTTTCCTTTATGATTTTTCTCTTGCACTGTGCTAATGGTTCAGTGAATCAAACAGCTGTAGTGGCTTTTGGCTTCATGTTGTTGTCCCAGTTTTTTACACACAATTGCGAGTTGAGGTTTCACAGGCAGAGCATTGGACTGGGAGGCCATCTGGGATCTATTTCTGACTCTTACCTGGATTCCCTGAGTGAATAAACTTGATTTTCAGGCTAAGTTATCCAGATTTTCTGCTCAAATGTGAAATACTTTCACATCTGGTGTGATTTGCAGCACCTCCAAAAGTGTGCTGGCTCGGTGCTTCATACAAACTTCATTAGTACTCTAGGTACCATCGTACAAATGCTTTGATGTTAGGCTCTCTGCGCCTTGGTTTATCCATATGTAGGTTTAATAAAGTATAGAGATATACATTAGGACTGTGTTGTACAGATGTATTATTACAAGACCATTCTGTGTCACAGGTAGCAGCTTGATCGCTTTCTCTAATTCCACTTCACTCTCTGCAACCAAAATAGCTTATGTGTGTGCTTTAACTCTATTGTCTGGTGCCTTTTTATTCTTATAAAAACATTTGGCTTCTACATACCTTGCACTGTCCAAGCTGCCACTCTAATTACTTGGTGGTTGGAGTTGGAGTTGGCTTTCAATATAATCCTGAAACACTGGCAAACTTGATTCACTGTGATCTTATTGAACAGGATTACCTCAGGGGACTCCTGAAGTGTACTTTAGTGAGGACTGTCACAGAATGGAAATAATTTTTGCTGGGTTGTTTCTGCCCTTTAGACCTCTGAATCCTTTCAGTATATACCTCTGTGAATACACAAGTTTGTTTTTCTGGGAAAGAATTCCTTAGCTTGTATCATGTAACTTCCTCAGGAGAGAGCACAAGTTTTAGGAGACCGGGATTTCCATGTAAGCGTCTGATCTGTACTTGGACTCTTGACATGTGCTTTTTGTATTTCTTGAGCTTCAGATTCTTTTCTGAATATGTTCCTGCTGTGTGATCACTTGCATTTCCTGGGTAGTTAATGACGGTTATAGAATATATCCTGCTTGGTTGTATTTCCTAGTTTGCCATGCTTTACTGCCTAATTTTCAGCTGAATGTGGGAGGAGAGTATGTTATCTATCAGCCAGGCCTGTCTTCACTGCATATTGTTTTAATTAGTTTGATAGTCCAGCTGTCTAATGTAACTGTCTGCTAAATTTTGTACAGCGGCAAGTTGCTTTCTGAGGGCCTGTTCCTTGTGGTGAATGGAATGGGTTTGAAAAACTGAAGTAGTGGTGTTAAGAAATAGCTCATACTTGGTGAAGCCTTGGGAATGGCTTTGCCTTGAATTCAGGTTCTTAAGTTAGGTAGTATGGATGTGCTTTCCTCCTCAGCAGGAATTTGTTTTATTTATTACATAGCTCAGATGGGCTCTTTATTTCAATGCAGATTTTTCATTCAGAAGCAGAGATTTGAGAAACTACAGGGATGGCAGGCAAATATTAATTAATAGGTCAAACAAGGCAAAGAGCACACACATTGTAACATAAATTTATTTCTGAGTAAGTTGCAACATGAAGAACTACTGTACAGAGAAACTGCATTACACTGTTACAACTCTCATGACATTTGTGCTTTGTAGGATAAGTAAACATTTATTCTATCACAGCAAACATTGTATACTGACAACTACCTGTATTTGGTTTAAAAATAAATACACTTTCCTACTTGTTAACTCAAACAAAGCACTTCATCATGGTGCTTTTTACTAACTTTCAGCCTCAGAAATGCTGAGCATTCAGTTGATTATCACATTAGTAGGAGTTGGGAATGCTCATCAATCCTTAGGAGCAGGCCCAGGGATTTTGCAGTTACGCTCAGTGTGTCATAAATTGACCTTTATCTCAACAGTAAAGTGACCTTCACTGTCCTGGGTGTGCTGAGGAGATGTAGAATTACTGATGTTCCACGTTAGATTTTAATTCACTAGCAATTTGTATTTCCTAACAAATGAATTATGCAATCATGCAGTTTTAGGGATGGTTTTAAAGAGAAAATTGAGATATGGCTCTTTTTCATAAACTATTTAAAACTACTTCAAAACTTTCAAAAATATTTAGTGCAAAAAGATAGGTTTGGTTTTGTGTTTTTTTTTGTTTATTTCAAGAAATATTACAGAAGCATATACTAATATTTGGAAAATAAAACATCTCTTAAATATTTTATTGGGAAAAGCAGGCAGGTTTTCCATTCCACTGTTTGGAGAGGGAGAGATGATAGATAAATATTTTCAAAGAAACAAATCACAGAAGAACTGTGATGTGCCAAGATATATTTACCTTTAATCCAAAACCAATCTCTTTGGCAGACTCAAGAGAAGGTATCATTAAGTGCATGATACTAACAGATCATCTCAACAGGATGATACAGTAGTGTATCTTATCAAAGAGTTATATATAAATGTTACAGTAACGTGAGCTATCACGTCTAGTCCAAACACATCCAAAATGAACAAGTATGTTTGCTGGAATTTTAACGATCATTTTGCTTTTTTTTAAGTTACAAAAAGTAACGATGAGCTGGTACTCTTCAGGTAGGCTTTTATTAACCTTATTAACAACTTGTTTGCTTGAATTAAAATAGTATTTTTTTCACTGCTTTTAACTGATATTTAACATGTTACATAGTGCTTTAAGCAGGAGCACTTTAGGTAACAGATGTACTATCCTGACTCCCTCTCACCAGGCAGGGACAGTGAGGCACAGAGGTGAAAGGACTCGCCCAAGGGCTTGTGGCAGATCTGTGGTGGGACAGGGCTTAGAAACTTGTAGAGCTGTGGTCAGGTGTGGCCACTATGAACTGCACTGCCTCCAATTGCACAGGAATGTGTTTTTAAGGGTGATAACTGAGAGTCTAGATTTTGTTTCCTTGAGAAGAAGACAGGAAGGGAAAACAGCTATGGAAGAGAAACAGTCGCATGGAAAGAAACTAAAATGTATTTTCAGCAGCTTTTTATTGCATTGTTTAACTGCAATGTTCTTAGGTGTTCAGAAGTTTTTAGCCATTAGCTGACTATGGGGATTTAAAAATAATAATTACCTATGGACATTGGTCTCTAGGTGTTCTGGAGCACGCTCTGTTTCTAATAGTTAAACTGTACAAATATTGGTGTTTTAAAACTGAGTATGAGTGTATTTAGCTGATGGATTTAATCAAATTGATGAAAATTGATCACATTAGGTACTTAAGCATTTGCTGTGTAGTCCATTAATTCAGAATGCTAAAAATCCATCCCCTCCTTGTACAATACATCCTATAGCACAATATGTTAAGCATCTGTCATGGCACAGAAAGATACAACGTCCCTTGGTTTCACTTTGCTCCTTCTTCAGTTGTGGAACGGATGTGTGCTGCTCTGTAGAGTTTGTATATCTTTGCTCATTTTATTCAGTGATGTTCGGAAATTTGAACGTTACACAAACCACTGCTTATTTAAACTGGAATAAAACAAAAGTGCTGAACAGGTAAACTTTTTTAACCCAATTCAAGAAGCCAGTCAAACAGGCTCGATGTCATCTCGGTGCCTTCCTCACTGAGCTTGCAGTACTGCACCACGGCATGAAAGATATCCCCCACTTTCCAGGACTTCCGTTGGACTAATTGCACAACATCTAAGAACTAAATGAAAAACCAAAAGAAGACATGCTTAGGATCTGGCTAACGTTGTGCTGAGTTTTTGTCAGATGAATGCACACAAACTGTTGAATGACCTTCGTTGGTAAACGCACCAGTGTGTGAGGGGGTAGACACAGTTCACTGGACAGCAACATAAAGTTTCTTTCTATTTATGAAACTTAATATCTGAAGTTCCTTAGCTCCCCAAAGATGGGTCAGATCTCATGACATTTTCTAATTTGGTTGTTCTCATTAATTATTTCTTATTTATTGCAATGAAAGTAAGAACAGCGAAAGTGAGTTTGGCAAAGGATCACAATTTTCCTTATTGGTTACTTGCTGTCAACATAATAGAACTGTGGCTGTCCTTTTAAAATTAAAAAAAAATCCCTCTTAATTTCCATTAGATAGTTTTTAGTTTTTATTTTCTGTATTTCCACATATACCTCCCACAGTGGTGCAAATATTCACATAGTACTGGTCAGAGGGAATTCTGGGTAAACTTCTGTCACAGGAAGACACTTGCCACAATTGTAGTGGAATCACAGAGAGGATCTATATTTGATTTTAAAATTTTATTTTCCAGAACAAACAGAAGTTAAATATATGTTCTTAAGCAGCTGTAAAATACCGTGAATTTTGTCCACTTTATACTTAATAATGGGCTTAACAGTGTCATACATCTGTTCTCATTTTTTTTTCCTGAAGCACATAAATGAAAATCAAAGCTTTTCATTTCTTTGAATTTCACAATCAATATGTAATTAGCTTGCTCCTTCTACATTTCCAGTTTAAACTACATAAGAAAATATTGTGTGTCTCTAGTTAGTGTAGCTGTTTGCTATTTACATACTGGAGCCTAAACTTTTAATATGTATTTTAATGATATTTAATAGGCATACGATTTCCAAGAGCACTGTTGTAGGCAGGATGTGCTTCATTATTCTCTAGTGTATTTTTGCAATTGAATTAACTGTTTGCCAAAGCACATGGGTAAAGCTGACAGCTGTTTCTTTAATTAGATGCAATTTGGACTGTTGCTGCTGAATGCATTTTAAATTATGTTTATGATTCCCAAATGCATGTACTCAAGAAAATCAAACAATATCTCTGCTACTCAAAATGATCTTCCCATAGACATTATTTTAAAAGACCAAAATACTGATTTGTAACACTTTTGTCATTAATTGAGCTGAATGTGGTGCCACTTTTTGTAGGCCCTAAGGTTTGAGCTGTCCTTGTTGACCTTGGAAAAGGGGCTGCTTTGGTTATTCCTGAAATATCGTAGGTGGTGTTTGGTGATGTTGACAATGGAGTGCTATCGTTCAGGAATAGAAACAGCCTGCACTTCTTGTGGCAATTTTGGACTTCAGTGCTGCTCTTGGTGCTCTGGCTTGGTCTAATACCTCAGGAGGTTTCTCAGCTCTGGTGAGATGGGTGTCTGTCTGCTTCTCTCTGGACGTAGACTTCTGCTTTCTAAATAGTGGTTGGCAGAGGCTAAGCTACATCTGAGCAGGTGTAAAAGGGCACTGGCATACAGAGCACTTTTTAATTTGTAAACTTCATAATTTCCATGCAATGAAACGTAGGTATGTCAGACTAATTTTCCAAGTCACAGATGTGTGATTTCAAATATGGCTCCACTGGAAACACTTGCTGGTCACTGCTTGGGCTGAAACTGTCTTTCAGGGTAGTAATTATATAGGGACATGTCTGCACAGGTAGCTCATCCTCTACCTGTTCTCCAAACTTTCAATCAACTCTGGTGCAGAAACCTCATTATGTGAGACACAACCTGAGTCGACACATGTTATATTTATTTTGCAGTTGGTCTCTCCTGTAGACTTGGGCAGTGCACCATGTTAGATCCTGCATAAACATAGGAGGAACTGGCAGGGCCCTGCAGCACTCTGCTCTCTGCCCGGCTCTATCCCCAGCTGTAGCAATTTCTGAGCAGCCTGAGGCTGCCCTAATCAGCATTGCAGGCAAGACAGAATGTGCACAAGGACTAAGGAATTTTAAAGCTGGAAATGCTAAGTCCAACTTATGTCTTGCTTCACAGTCCACTCTGACTGTCACCAGGTAGCAGAACTTGGTATGTCTGATGTCCCCACGCAAGTAGTTTTTATTGTTTTTTAAGCTACGTTCTTAACCTCCATGTAAGCCACCTGCAGCCCTTTAAAGCAGCCACGTAAAGGGTTCTTTCTGTTAATACCACTGAACAGATTCATCAAAGCAGAGGCTTTGGAGAAGGCCTCATGGTGATACTGTTTCTTGTGCCATGGACACACTGCTAAATATTTCACATATCTTGAGTTCAGACATGTTTCATCCTCTTCCCTCTCTGTAATAAGCAGTGGCACTGCCATCTTGCTGTAATGAAGATGTTTTTGCATCTGTTTTTAGGCTTAGTAACTTCAACAAGTCCTAACTCTTAACTTGAATCAATGGTATGCCCAACTAAAAATACTACCTTTTCAATTCTATTTTCCTGAGATTTCTTAAAATAGATGGTTGGAATTCCAAGTTCAGAAGCAGCTATCCACTGCAGGGTGGCTCTCAGCTCTGCATCGGGGCAATCTGGCTCCAGATCAAAGTTGATCACCAGGAGGTCCTTTTGACAATTGGCTGTTCCCACTGAAAGCACAGAAGTACTTTCTGGAAAGATAATAATCCCAACAGTTATTGTGCAATTACTTGTGTTAACTTCAAATTTTATGTTTTAATTGGTATGGTTCGACTTACCCTCTGTATTTTCTGTCTGTTCTTTAGGGAAAACCTTTTCTTCTACTAGTTCACTTAGAAACAAACCACAACAAAGCTTATTAGTGATATTTAGGAACAGTCTACAACATCACTTCATGATGAATAAACTTCTCCCTCAATGTAAGATCTAGAAAACTGCAAGAAAAATGTTACATAGGATCAAATAATACTTTGTGTAATATACTTCATTTATTTGATCTGTAATTTGGGTGAAACTATAGAAATTGCAGCATTGTTCCTGTAAAAGGATGAAATACTTGTGCTGGTTGCACTGTGTATTGCATTTCGTCAGGACCTGTGTATCTTTACACAATGACAAGCAAATGATGTTATGGTCAGACACAACAAGCTTCATAACCTGAGGGGAAATTCTGAACCTCCAATGTCTGCAGTTTGCAGTGCTGTGCTCCCTGCCTCCCTCTTTTCTAGTCTTGCTTTCTAGTTTTATCTTTCATAGTTAAATACAATAATAACTTTTAATGATTTCAACTACTGCCAGCTTTAAATAAATTAGCTGTTTGGATAAACAAATCCTGTTTACACCTTGCAAAAAATTCCAAATATCTTCATTTCTTTTGTTGACCTCTGCCTTATTAAACTACAGGAAACAAACTCCTGGCATGTGGTTGCTGCTTTGGCTTCCATTTTGGAACACAATATCCATACTCATGTATGTGTGAATTCACTGTTGATTTCACAGCTATTGCATTAATCTCATCACCCCTGGAGGGACAGCACAGTACACATGGATGCTACTCTTGGCATCCTCATTCACAGGATTTTAGGATCTCCCCCAAGGCTTCAAAAAATCAAGATTATAAACACTCATGTAGTGGTTACTGCAAGATGTGAAAGAATAAAATGGCAGCATGCAATATATGGTTTGCAGTGACTTAGAGTCATAGATGCTTAATAACTCCCTTCCCACCAGATGTTTTTCAGTCTTCTCTTTGAACAGCAGATGTATTTTGTGCCTTAACTGATTTGTGGAAGCACAAACTTCACTCCTATTAGCTAACATCTGAAAAGAAGCCCTGAAAGCTTACCTGGGGAATCAGAAAAATGTCCCTTTGCTCCTTGGAAATATAAAGAAGAGGGGTCATCTAGAGGAACATGTGTAGGAGGTATCACTGCCTCCTGTGGAGATGGGAATGTTTTAACAAGGTGGATCTCTGAATTGGCAGCTGAGAGAAAATGCCTATAACTCTACAGAAGTATGAATGCCCCGGTTTCTTACCAAAAAAACAACCTCTTGGAAGCAGGAAATCTGCGGTTTAGTCTGATAGTGAGCTGTGAAGATTTTCTGCTGTCATTGACTTCACGAAGTTCCCATGTTCCATGTGTGATGTACAGCCTGTGTGCTTGTGCAGTGGCTGTGCCATGACTGCATCGTGACATTCACCCGCTGGCTGGTTCTACCGGGTTTCAGGGCACTAGAATCTTTAGGCAGGTGCTTGTGAATCTCTTGATCATCTTATGGCATGCTCAGTAGAAACATGCCCAGAAACAACAGGTAAGACATACTTTGGGCCAAATTATTATTATTATTATTGGAAAGAAGTCTATAATATTTTTTTTCTTTTGACTTTAATTGATCCTTATTTGCTTGACCTTATTTGCTATTACAGTAAAGTTTTTGAAGTTATTTGGAGAAGTTCACAGAATGGGAAACCAATTCCGCAGAAGACTGCCTTTTGGGCAGAGCAGCTGGTGGATCCATAATCTCTTGAGAGATCCACCTGGGTGAGCTTTCGTGTCATCTTTCTCTGTCTAGGGCTGTCGCTCTGCACAGACACCTGAATGTACTTTTTATCTGAAACTAGCAGCAGGCTCAGCAGCAGGCGCAAAGCAGGGCTTGGCACATTTTAGATGGTGTAAATGATTTGCAGTTAAAATTAGACTAAACATCAAGTCTCACTTCAGTGACTACTTACTTAATCACAGGAGAAGATGGCATGTTCTCCTGATAAATTTCCAGGTCCATAATGCCAAGACTGCTAGTTGTACTGCTGTTGCCATTGCTGACAAAGCAAAAGTTTAAATATTAGTGCCAAGCTGCACTGAACATGTCTCCATACACCTCTTTTTCATTTATTTATGTACAAAACAAAGTAAGGAGGTTGCCCCCTGTTATGCAAAGTTCCACAAAACCAGTTGTGCTCAGCAAGTGGTTCCCAGAATGAAGCACGCTCATCTGCTCAAAATAATTAGGCTTTGATTAAAGTAGTTCTATATGGAGCATGTATCAAGCGGTGATGTAAACTGCAGGGGGGGAAAAAGTGGA